>NW_024884711.1:44768171-44835866 GCF_019232065.1 Centrocercus urophasianus
CTCCTCTCCTCTCCTCTCCTCTCCTTTTCTTTCTTTTCTTTTTCCCCTCTCTTTCCTTTCCCTTTTCCTCCCCTTCACTCCTCTTCCCTCTTTTTTTTTTAATATATATATATTTTTTTATGTTTAGAAGTGTGAAAAATTTGGAATGTGAAAAATATGATATTCTTCAGAACAGTGTGACAAAACAGAGGAGCCTTTCAGGTTTTGTCACATCTTAAGGATGTGACTCTAAGAAATTTAGCATCAAATCAGGGAAAACAATCACAGATTTTAGAATTGCTCCTCATACCTCAACATGTGCTGAGTTAATCCAGACAGAAGGCACGTGATTCAGTTCATAATATAAGGAATCAAAGTGCAGGTGTCTATAATGCAAGTGCTTCTGTGTATATTGGATACCCATCTCTGCTGCACTTGACAGAAAGGCAAATACAGGCTTGGCTGTGCATGCACTGAACTAGTGCTGTTTGAGTTCTTTTCATGCACCCAATCTAGCCTTCAATTGTCAGTACAGGACACAGATGTCTGTAGCTTTTGTGCCGTATTAGACAGTTTCTTATGAATGAGTTGTATATCCTGCTGTATCTAAAATGGCATTAGAGGCAGACTTGTAGCTTTTATTTTAAATCATGGAGCCCTAGGGAGCAGTTCAACTCACCTCTGTGTCAGCAATGGCATTTGACAGACTGGTTTTCTCTCCAGGTTTCATTTTGAGTGGATCTCCATTGTCTATAATGGAAACCTACACACTTAGTTCATGCGGAAACATCAATATTAAGACATATATAGAATAATAGAAGCATTAAGGTTGGAAAATATCACTAAGATCATCAAGTTCAACCTCAACACATCACACTATGCCCATTAAACCATGTTCCTAAGTGCCACATCTCCATGTTTCTTGAACCTTGTCTTAATCAGTGAGCTGATGCCTACCTTAGGTGACATTATAATGCCTAGCAATTATTTCCCATATCCCTTGCTAGCCCCCCAGGAAATTGCTGACTGATTTTTTCCCAAAGGTCTTCTACAAAACTGTGAACAAACATATGCAAACTATGTGAAAATTAGAGTCATAGAATCATTTGAGTTGGAAGGGACCTTTAAAGGTTATCTAGTCTACCTTCTCTTCAGTGAATTATAAGCCACAGAGTGGAAGGAAAGCTGAGCAATGTCTGCAGGATCCATACATGACTTGAGTTTGAGGGTTTAGACTTGCACTGTGTTGGCCTTGGGTTAAGGAAGAAAGTCAGGGGAAGAGGAAACATCTTTATTCTGAAGCATGTCTGCTTAATGCTTGTGAGGATTAGATGTTAGCTGTTCTTTGCCTTGCTAACTTTTACTTGGATGAAACATCACCAAGATTCACTCCTATTTAAGATCTGAAGCCAGAATTTCCATTGGCTGTTTCGATACCAATAAATTATGCTGGGGCATGTTGCACAGCATCAGTAATATTTTTAAATTCTTAGCATTGGTCCCTAGCATGCTTTTGATCTGTGCCAGTTAGCACTCACCCACACAATTTTGAAGCTTGGTTTGGGCAACAGTGAAAGGCAGAAACCATTCCCAATGGGCTATTTGGAGGTGGACATGTTTTCTGGGAGTATAAGAGAGGTTAGTTGTGTGGATGTGGCCAGCTCCTGCCAATTGGCATCTAGACAAGACAATATGACCTGGCCCTGTTTAATTTACTATTATAGATGTGGCCTTTTTGTCCAGATGGCACAGGGAGGATGCCAAGACTGGTTTTGAGTGGTTGCCCAGTCTTCCTGAAAGACTGGAAATCAAGCACTGGTTTCAACTTTATAGGAGCTGGAAACCTCTGTGTGGGCACAAGGCTGAGTTCCAGAGCAGAGGCTGCTCCTGTAAAGACAAAGCAGTTACTGCTGTGCCTCTCTGAGTCTCCTGGTTCCTCACATTGTTCCTTCAAACAGCATGAAGAATGACCTTTTTCAATTCTTGAATCTTTACTTAATCTGAGGTTGAAATAACTGGGTATCAAGTGATGCAAGTTAAACAGATGGCATCTGCTCTCCTGGATTAGCTGTTGCAAGAGTTGTCAGCATGATTCAGCTCATCATACTTTCAAGTTCCCTTTACTCTTGGACTTGGCCCTTTTGCCTCCTGGTGCAACATATTTTTCTCCACTGAAAAGCTCAGGTGACCATTTCATAGACTACATCCAATGAGATAAGTGAAACCAGCCAGAAATTCTTCTTTGACCCTCAGACAATGGACACAGCATGTCTTGCATTCCGTTTTCTTCCTTTGTTTCTTCCTTTAATGGGAAGAAATGGGATGCAGCTGGAAAAGCACCTGGTTGACCCTGTTCTGTGGATGGCACTTGACCCAGGCCACAGCCTTCCAATGGACACTGCTACCAGCTCAACTGTGTGATTAATCACAGGTTAGCACCTGATCCTGCATCCAGCTTCTGCTTAATTCACTACTGTAGACATGACCTTTGATTCTTCAGTTACAGAACAAACAATTGCAACCCTGACTTCACTGAGAAAGAAACATATCAGTTGATTAAAATATCAGCAATCCATATTTCTGGAATATATTTACGAGACATTCAGAAACCTTGGAATTCAGAAACACAGAATTCTAGCATGTATTGTTTTAAAAATCAGGATCAGTTTTTCAGCATCTCCACGATGGAAAAAAACAAAGGCTCGCATTGTATGATGAGGGGCACTGATATCTGTAGGTATTTCTAGTGTCTTTGTATTACTTCACTTATGGCTGAAAGAACAGCTCTAATTTTGTACTGCATTTAGGGGCCCTCTACAGTAGTACAGAACTTGTGTAGGCTTCAGATCTCTTGAGAAACCTGTGATTGTAGGTTTGGTAACAATCCATCCACTGTATCTATCTAATGATAGAGTACATTTGGAAGGAAGATTATATATAATTTTGTTGCAGCTATTCTTATTTTTCTCTTAAGTGTGTCCTAAATTTAGTGTATCAGGAATGATCAGGGATGAAGACCACACTCAGTTTCCAGCGAAACCAATCCAGATTTACGTCGGTGAGGGAAAGAGCAGTGCCAAGAAAAGCTAACATTTTGCAGCTTACTTTGCTGCTCTCTGAAGTCAGAGCATTCCTTGTTCATTTGTCGCTGTGCGGTCACTATTTTTGTTTACATAAGAAGCCAATTCAATTATTCAGATCCATGACTGGATCCATATCCTGAAAAGTGTTCATTCATAAAAGCAGTGCCATGTCACATCTCCAGTACTGTCTCTTTAATCCTTTCTCTCTTGTGCAAAGTCAATATAGATGTAAGAAAAGGGAAATGGGAACCAATCCATTTTCTCAAAGCAATATGTTTCCTGGGAGGTGCTAGTAACACTGCTTGACAGTTTCCACAATCACTCACCAGAATCAGCCATGTGTCACATCTCACAGCACTGGGCATTATTAGGACATGGCATACCACAGGAGGAGTTCTGAGGTAGTGATGACCAATAGAGAGAAACCAAACTGCTTCCCAGACTGTTGCAAATCTTGTTCTGGAGTGCTCCAGTCATCATAGTTCCCATCCTTATTCTGCTGTACTGTTTGCTTTCTTCATTTTTCATCTCCCTCCTGATCCTGATCTTTGTGCTCTGTAGATTTGCTCGTACCTCCATCAGAAGATCTAAACTGTAAGGCAGAAAAGTCATTTTGCCTATCACTGAATCAGGGTTCTTCTATTTTTATTTTTCTTATCTGCTTCACTTTCTGTAGATAAAGAAAACCTCAGGCTGAATCTACCAGAGATGAAGTGAATCTGAGGAGCCAGCTGAATTGAATTAGAAGAAATGTGTTTTGTTGGTTTTTTTTTTCCAAATCTATCACAAATCAGCTGGGGTAGGGTTGAAAGTTGGCATTTTCCCAATTATCCGAAGGGATATTTTCCACATAATCATGATTTGTCACCATTAAAACTCCCAAGCGAAGGTTTGGTGGATGCACAGGAGCAGGTTTTGTATTTAGAGCTACGTAGTGGAGAACATACAGTAGAAGGTGGTGAGGCCCTGGAACTGTTGCCCAGAGAAGCTGTGGCTGCTCCACCCCTGGAGGTGCTCAAGACCATGTTGGATGAGGCCCTGGGCAGCCCGAGTTGGTGGGAAGTAATCAGCCCACAGAACAGAGTTGGAGTTGGATCATCTTTAAGATTCCTTCCAACCTGAGACATTCCATGATGAGATTGCAGAAAGAGATTGCCAATACATGCCATAACAACTTCTGGCATATAAAAAAGTATTGCAGAACTTCCCTTTCTTTGGGGAATCAGAAGGTAAATGAAACAAGATCTAGATCAGCAAGAAAACTTGAATTTGCCATCTCCCTTCACAAAATAAGTAGACAGTTTTTCATATTTGCGAAGTTTCTTCTTATTTTCCTCTAAGGATGGCACTTTTTTGAGAAGCTTCCATCTCCAAACATCTATTCTTCTTGGCTTTGTATAGTTGGTTATAATAGAGCGCTGATGTCTGGGTACTGAAGAGCATAGGAAAGCAGTGAGGTCTCTGACAGATACCCACAAAGACTATCAGCCTAGAAACAATCAAGTAGAAAGGTACCAGACTGTTCTACTTCAAGCACTCGTCCACCATGGAAACAAAGTAATAGCTCCATACCATCCCTTCTGCCTGCAGAGCTGGAAAGTTGGCAGCCTGAAGCTCACACTGGGCACTGCATAGGTGGCTGCGCTGCCAGAATGCCTTGGGAAGGTGGGCTGGCAAGAGACCAGCTGGGTAACTTGCCTGCCTGCCTGCTTTCCACTGACAGTCTAGAAGAAGTCATCACATTCTTGTAGAATGCTGCAGCACTGCACAGACAGCTTTTTCCACTGGAAAACTGCCTCCAAAGCTTAGAGAAACTCTGCAACGGTGGGAGCAGACCAAATTGTTGGAGGTCTGCTAATGTATTGAGTTTGATCATAGTCTTAGCTTCTCAGCACTTGGCTGCATAACTTCTTGGCTCTAAGAAAACACTTAGGATGCTGAGGGTGTTAATGTTATTGCTAACTTTTATAGGTCTGTATGCCTATGAATGTTTTAATCCCTGCAGTAGTAGGAGAAGACACACATGGCACAGCTTATCACCATCTTCCAGTGGGACCTTTGGGAATTGATTCCATGTGTGTGTGCCTCAGTTACCTACCATTAAAACTATACTTGCATGTTTCACAGCTGCAGTAAATTAGGCTGGATGTGACTCTGGGCCCTGACTGGATGCTAGGGTTCTACTGCTGGGGAGAAGGTGGTAGGGTGGAGAAGAGACATAAACTACAGAGAGGAGAGGGGTGAGAGAAGGATGAAAAATATTGGGGATACCTGAAGCAGTTTCCAGTTCATCATTGGACATGGATGCAGATAGAAGTATCAGCAAATGCAAGGCCTATCTGACCTAGTAGAGGAGTGATTTTTCCATGTTCAAGTGCTGAGCTCTGTCTGATGCCACGGGAAATGTCTGAGCTGTTCCATTAATATCACAACAACAGTGTCAAGTGTCCTGCTATGTAGTATTTATTCTCTTTTGGGCATCCTGACCAGTTCCAAATCAAGCTTCCTGCTGTGACTGTGCACAATTTCCCTTGTGTTTGGGACTTATCTACTGGATGGAAGAATGGGCTCTAACAATTTTCCAGTCAAAGAGAAAGCTTGGATTGCAGCAGAATATTAAATAGATGAATGTTATACGGAAAACAAACAAATCCAAACAAAAACCAAACAAAGGAAACACACACCAAAAAAAAAAACCTCAACACATTACCTTACTGTTTATTCAACAAAAATAAACCCCAAATTAAATAGCATAAAAATAATGGAAGACTAGAAGTTTACTACAGACAGCAGTAAATTTTACACTTTGAATTCTTTCAGCTAAAAAGTATTTTTGTGACCTTGTTGATGTTAATTCATATGAATTTGGATTACATGCTTATGCATTCCTTCATCAAAATAGCTCTTTTACAAATGAAAACACTTTGTCAAGGCCAGATGTTTCTCTGAGAGTGTTGAGCATTCTTCATTATTAAGGACAGAACATCAGTTGCCTTTGAGCACTGCTCTGTGCCCTGACTCCTGGTACCCTGCCATAGAGGTAGCTTGGTTGATCAAGAAAAAATCAAGCTGAGAAAAAGGATGTATGGATTTTATACTGCAAGCAAAACAGCAGTTTGTGATAGAACTGCTTTTCTAGTGCTCACTGAAGAGTGGGTGGAAGGCTCCTGTTCATTAATGGAGTTGGCATGCTGGCTTTAGTTGAAGGGTTTTTCACAGCAATAGCATTACAGGCTGTCCTTTGAAATCTGCTTGAGCAATCACTGCAAGCTATTATGTACTTAGCACAAGGTGTTCTGCTGCAGGTACTCAAAACAGGAAGCAAAATAAGGCAAGCTAGAAAACGCAGTAAACTTTGGCTCTGCCTTTGGTCTCACCACATGAGCTCAGATTGGGGACAGAGTGGTGGGAGGGAGAGCTTTTGCCACCTTCCCATGTATGAAGTGAATGTGTGAATGCTTTATGATAAGAGCGCCTCTTCTAACCACATCCTTCCCATTGTCTGAATTGCTCTCCATAGGCTATGCTTGGGGCTTCCTGTGCCACCACTGTTCTGCTTGCAGAGAGTCTGCCCTACAAACACATTTGGTGGGGCCACCACATCTGTGGGGTCTGCCTAGCAGCTCCCCATAAAGAAGAAAGGTTTTTTTTGTGTGTGTGTGTGTAGACTCCATCTGACACATCATGGATACCTCAGATTTCTAATGTACATGGCAGAGATTTATCTGAGGTCTAAGAAATGGAGGAAGTGCTACGGTGAGTCCCAAATATGGCCTCTGACAACAACTGAGAAATAGTGTTTCACATGAAGATGACAAACATCAAAGCACACAGCTGAGATATAGGCTGGGATCCCCCCGAAGCCTTATTTTTAGCTTTGGTCATCAGAAGTCTAATTGTTCTACATAGGATGAAAAGAGCCCAGGGGTGGTTAAGACTGTGGGTTGAACTTCAGCCTCTGGGTCCTCTCACAGAGTCAAAGAATCATTGAATTTGGGCTGGAAGGGACCTTAAAACCCCCTCAGTTTCAGCCTCCCGCCGTGGGTAGGATCACCTAGCACCAGATCAGGCTGCCCAGGTCCCCATCCAATCTGGCCTTGGGCATCTCCAGAGATGAGCACCCATAGCTCTCTGTCCAGTGCCTCACTGTCCTCTGAGTAAAAAATATCCCCTAACACCTAAACTAAATCACGTCTCTTTAAGTTTAAAACCATTCCCCTTGTCTCATCACTATCAGACTGTGTCCAACAGTCTCCATCTTTTTTTTTAATAAGCTCCCTTAAAATACTAAATGGTTGCAAGGCCACAAGCCTCAACCTGCAGCCCAAGGGCTTCTATTGGTGAAGAGCCCTTTGATCAGGCCTTGGCATTTTGGAGATGTTAGGGGCCTCTCCCTCACATTATGTTAAATGGAAGGACATTTCAACTTGGACATCTCAGTTCCTGTGTTTCACAGAGTCATAGAACATCCCAAGTTGGAAGGGACCCATAAGGATTATCAAGTCCAGCTTTCCAATTTCTGCCCTGCAGAAAGCCCTTGAGACACCCTGACGTTGGCTGTCTGTCCTTCTGAGTATCTAACGAGCGGCTCTGAACAGCTAAGGAGAGGAAGGTTTCCAAGTAAACTACAAAGAGAATGTTTTTCAGTGTTCTTCAAAGCATATTTCTTGTCCAGATTTGAATTAAAAAAAAAAAAAAAATCAATCTAAAAGAAATATCACCTGTTAATACCTTTATTTTGGAAGAAACGAAGCACCTCATCAACCAGGGCCAGCCATTCTTAGCTGACTTGAAATAAAGAAATGATATATTGGCGAAAGCATGATCAATACAGCATGCCTGTAGGCAAAAGTACGGGTTGGATACTTTCCTTCTCACGTAATACATGAATAGCATTATCAGAAATAGCGCATTTCCCAGCTGACTGCGAGGAGCATAAGCAGGAGATCATTTTCTCTCGAGGCACTATTTTCTCAGCAGTGTCTATCAACAGCTACTGCATAGGCAATAACCAATTAACTGGCAGATGTAAATAAATAGCTCCAATATATCTTGTCTGACAGTGCTTTAGACATACGCTGAATTCAGTGACTTGGTTTTCACCTGCAGAGAATGTAAGGATGGTACAATGTTGGGAAGGTGCTCTTCTGGAAGTCAGGCCATGTCTCCTTCACCCTTTAGTGAGGAATGGCTACTGGTCAACAAAACAGCTGAGTCCAGGATCAGCAGGTCTGAGTACACTGCAACAGAACTAAGATGGACAAAACTGCCCAAGGTGGCTGTGGATTGGGCAAGAATAGAGCACAGTGTCTGCTATCCCACTCCCTGGGAGGCCTAGCCAGCTGGCTGGAGTTGGAAATCAGGAACAGACTGAGCATCAAAGTTTCTGAAGATGCCTGGCCAAATCTTGTCTGCGCAGTTGAATTAAGTTTTTTATTGGTCTTCAGCTTCTTGCATAAAACAGGACATGTTGAGGAGCTGGCTCACCTTGACATGGATGATAAAGAACACTGAAGACCAAGAAGGAAAGGGAGGTAATGTGTGTGTTTGGTGGCCCTGCTAGGCAGGGGGGTTGGAACTACATGATCCTTGAGGTCCCTTCCAACCCGGGTGATTCTGTGATTCTGTGATTCTGTGTGTAAATTAAAAATTGAGTGAGTATTAAAATAGTTTGATTAAGGACTTTTTCTGGAGGTGGTATTACTCTGAAGAAAGCATTGTAATTTGTACTCGTGGGCCTACAGCCCTGGAAGTGTTGTCAGCTCAGGTGCTCTGCCACCAACTCGCATCTCTGCTGAGACCCCATGTGTTACCAGTACAGCATGCTGACATGATGTTCCAGTATTGCCAGCACTGACTGAAGAAACTGTGTTCTGCAGCAATCCATTTAATAGCTGCATCAGAGGGATTATCTGCAAGAAGGCATGAAGAAGTGGCATGAAGAGTAGCTGTGAATTGTGTTTTCTTGATACATTTTTGCAGTATTACCACCCATGAACCTCTCTCTACCCCTTGGTCCCCTCCTGCCTTGCTTTCCAAAAAACACTAAGACCCCACAAAACAATTTGATTTCTTTCTGCTGTTGAAGCCCTCAGAGGCCTCTCTTATGATCAGGAGGCACTGTCAATTTTTCTTTTCAATGGAAAAAAATGAAGACTTTACCCCTCATTGCTCAAATCCAAGAACAAGGACCATAAGGAAAGCTGCAATGCCACAAGACTCACAGATGTGGGGAATCTGCTTTTCTTCCCCAAGGCTGAACCAAGAGGCTCAGCTAGCTTTTTAGTTTGTTGTCTTTTTTTTTTTTTTTTTTGTTCCCTTTTCTATCTTTCCTGTCATTTTCAATCAAGGGGGATGATTTTTCATGCACCACCCTGAATCCCAAAGGGCCAAACAACAGCTCCTCTCTGCGGCCTGATGAGCATAACAAGTCTGTCTAATGCCACTTTATTGTTCATGAGAACTGCAAGCAAAAGCAGTACTAAAAGGCTCATCCACTTGTCGAAAAGACTAATGACTCTCCAAAGCTTGGAGATTGGAAGTTCTGGAGCACTGTGCAGAACAAGCAAGCTGTACCTGAAAGATTGCTTTTGTCAAGAAAAGATTAAATGTGTCTTGCTGTTTACTTCTTGCAAGTGATTCCGGCTATTCTCAAGTCTATAGCACAGTGCTGCCAGAAAATAGATGACTGATAACTATTTGTAAAAAGTGGCCTACGGAGAAAGCAACAAGGCTTCACCATGAACGTTTCCTTCACTTTGAAAACTGGAGTGTTCGTAGAATCACACAATTACATAATTATTTGTGTTGGAAGGGACCTTACAGCCCATCCTTTTCCAACCCCTACTATAGGCAATGGCTCCTCCAGACCAGGTTGCCCAGAGCCTCATCCAGCCTGGCCTTGACTTATCCACATCCCTGGCAGTCAGTATTGAAGTGCAGTAGCAGGACACAAGTACCTCCAGCTTGGTGAAGGCCATGCAGACTTCTGTAGGAGGAGCAGTTTGTCTCTTACCATTCCTATCATCATTTGTCACAGCACTCAGTTGGCTGCTGAGGATTAAGGTCTCTGCCTTAATTAAGGGTGCTCTGCTTCTACTTCAT
Organism: Centrocercus urophasianus; assembly: GCF_019232065.1. Lineage (NCBI taxonomy): Eukaryota > Metazoa > Chordata > Aves > Galliformes > Phasianidae > Centrocercus > Centrocercus urophasianus. The sequence goes on from NW_024884711.1 coordinate 44,778,338, forward strand.
TTGTGGTGCTGCAGAATGAAGATCTTATTTTTATTCAACCCGAATTAGTCCTCAATTGAATTCATCCCAAAGGCCCTTTGAAGACATTTCTCCAGTCTTCAAATATTCCTTTTTCATTTCTCAGTTCACAGCCCCAGATCATAGAATTATACAATCATGGAATCATAGTATCATAGAATCATAGAATAATGGAATCATGAAATCGTAGAATGGCCATAGAATGGTTGAAAAGGACCTAAAAGACCATCTAGTTTCAACCCTATGTGCAGGGTCACCAACCAGCAGACCAGGCTGCCCAGAGCCACATCCGGCCTGGCCTTGAATGCCTGCAGGGATGGGGCATCCACAGCCTCCTTGGGCAGCCTGTTCCAGTCCCTCACCACCCTCTGGCTGAAAAACTTCCTCCTAATATCTAACCTAAATCTCCCCTGTCTCAGTTTAAAGCCATTCCCCCTTGTCCTATCACCATCCACTCTCATAAACAGCCATACCCCATCCTGTTTATGTTATATTACTTAGGGATCTGTGAGTTTTTCCCTCCCTAGAGGCCATGTCCTCAGTTTTCCCTGCTGATCCCAGAGGCAGTGATGGTTGTCAACCTTAGTACAAGAAAGGAGGCTGATGAGATTTCAATGCTGATTTGGTTTTGCAGTTCACATTTCATACAGTGCTATCAAGGACACCCATTCCAAATGGTGCTCACAGTTTTAATTATTTCTGTATGACACTGTCCTGCTTGCTACAAATACAATGAAATCTGACTAGCAGGCTGTTTGTTTGTCTGGATTGTCTGTCTTTTTAGAACTATTGTGAATTATTTCAGACTTCTGAAGCAGTTATGGAAATCAGCATTGCTTAGTTCTGTTGTTTACAGAAGTATTGGAAAATCCTGATTCTTTGCTCACAGCTCTGAGCAGAGATGGTGGAGAAGCTTTGGCAGTTTGTGACTATGTCAGAAAAACAGCTGCTGGGAATACTGCTGGTATAATTAATTCTAGACGAATGGGGAGAAATAGTGATGACCTTTAAGGTCCCTTCCAGCTTTTCTTGTTTCTGAAGCTGCTTCTTCAAGCCCACGATGTTCTGTGCAACCCTACAACTGGTTACTGGGAGTCCTGCAGGCAGTGTTTGATCTGTACCAGCCATTAGCAAACATGAGTTCTTGCTTTGAAGGGACTCTTTATTCAATTTTTATTTAATTATTTTCAAAGCAGATTTGCTAATTAATGTATGGTTTGTGCCTGATGAAAATTCCATTTAATTCAGGGGGAAATTTTTCTCATAATTTCGATGAGCTTTCAAAAGATCCAACTGTGTTTTCTTGTGATAAATACAATGACAGCCCATGCCTGTTGCTAGCAAAATTAAACATTCCATTCTCTTTGTGGGAAAACTGCAAATGTTTCTTTTATAATTACGATGCCGAATTGGCCTTGCTATCTCATTGTAGCATTAATCATTTGTATACAGCTAGTCAATTCTGTGTTCTTTTTTCTTCCCTCCAGAATTCACTGAGCACAGCTTTTATCATTGTGATTGCAGATTATTCTTAATCACCTTCAACCCAGAAAAAGAAATAGATCATCAAAATACTCTGAGTGACCATATCAGGAAGCCAAGCAAGAAATTTTCTACTCCTTACATAGTGCAACACCTGAAAGAAGACGCTTTAAAACATTTAAAAGTCTCCATTGGCAACAAGAACAACAGAAAATGTGAAAGCTAATGTGAATCAGAGTGAGGTTATCAATTCCAGACCTCCTGGCACACTGGGGGGGATTGGATCAGCTGGCGAAACACAAAACCTGAAGGAAAAGAATCATAGAATCATAAAAGTTGGAACAGACCTCTATGATCATCGAGTCCATGCCCACTACAACATGTACATAAATCCATGGTGTAAAGTCAGCTGCGGGCCAGACCTTAGCATGTTTCCCCTGTGATCTAACAGTGGTGGACATGAGTCAACCCAACCACCTACATCACCTTCTCAGGGACTGAGGTTGTTGCCTTACTTTGATTCATCCCTCTGCAACATGCTTAACATGTTAGACAAAAGCATGCTGCTGCATAACAAGCAAAGTTAGCATCAGATTTTTCCTCTTTGTTTCATCCTCCTGCTCTGTTTGGCCAAGCCTTGTGTCCAGCAAAAAAGATATTTTTGTTCTCTTTTGTACAGGGCTCTTGTGTGGATGTAATTATTTTTATTGGTTTATCATATATTGGTGCATATAGTGGTTCGGTGCTCTTGATCCATCATAGAGCCATGGAATCACTAAGGTTGGAAAAGACCTTAAAGATCATCGAGTCCAACCAAATAGCTGGTTGCCCAAGTTAGAAGAGAATAAATGCTGTTTACCTCCGTTCACACTTCTGGAGATGGATACATCCTCATCAGATGCCAAGCATTTCAATTCAACAAGACATAACACTCCTGCAATCAGGTATGTCTCTTGAGAATCAGCCTTCCAGAGGTGTATTTGAGAGGAAGATTGCACAGCTATTTGCTCTGTTGCTTCATAGGCCAGCAGTGGAGGAGCAACATCTGTGTACTCCTCTGGTGAAGGGATTTGTCCCCATGGAGGTGTGTCATGGGGAAGCCTTCACTGGATGGAAGGAGGAATGTCCAGCCTACTGATGGCCGTGTATGATTGATATCCCTTAGTGCTTTGCACTGTGCATAAAATGGCTTTAAGGAGTAATGCTGAATGCAAAGGGGGGGAATTCTGATCCGTTGCAACTTCTTTTATTTTTGCTGGGGAGAAATAGTCTGTACATTTTGCAGTTAAGTGCGATCTATCCAAATTAAGAGAATGTGGACAACGACATCAGGAATAACGAGGACAGAGAGCAGATCTCCTTTCACCCAACCACCTCCCCACAAATCCTCGATAGCCCTGTAAATCTACAGCAAAGTCCCGAACTGCAAATAGCTGAGATTGGAGAACCACAAAACAACCGAGAGGAATCTTAATTTAATAATCTGCATTGCATGTTGATTTACTTAAAAATAAAGATCTGAAGCAAAGAACAAAGGAACATTTCTAAACAAGAATTGCTGCTTATGTCTAGTTGGTACAAAGGAGGTGGAGCTCCAGAAGAGATGGATTTTTTTTTCTTCCTTTTCTTTCTTTTTTACGACATCATTCTGCACTTTAGGACATTATTTCACCATTCTTTCCAAATCATGCCATCAGCAAATTCTTCTTTCCTTGCATCATTTTTGCTAGAGAGAGCCAGTCCCAGCAAGCAATTCCCCCCATCTATCATTCACTGCATGAAATTGCTGGCTGAGATTCGATACCTACAGCTGAGATGATTCCCATTCTGCTTTAGCTCATGTTTGTGGCCATTAATTTTCATGAGTCTGCAGTTTTGATTTTCTTCTCAAACAACAACTAAACCTTCACAGTCCACGTGTAAAAAGAAAAATACAAGAAAGACTCTAAAATATCAGTGTAAACCTATTTGTGATTTATCAATGCATCTGGCAAGTTATAGTAGGGATTTAATAAAAGAATAAATGATTTAATAAAGGAATACCCCAATGCACCATTTGTTTACACATCTATAACTCTTAATAAGCAGATGCATGTTTCTTTTCTTTTTTTTCATCCCTCCCACCCTATAAATTGCTATTTTTGTAATGATGGCAATGCTGTTCTCTGGATAATTACAGCTATAACGCTGTGTGCTGCTTCTCATTCACACTTCATGCCCAGCCACTGAGTTTATACTGCTACCTGCTGTTCCTGCTCAACTTTACAGAACTAACATCATGTGCCGTTTCCCATCATCACTCACTGAAACAAGGGAAAAGTCCGAGATGTGTCAGAAAAGGAGCTTTGTGCCAGCGGCAAGTTTTGCTATGAGGTTTGAAGTTTGGAACTGTCCTAAGCAATCACAGAATGGCCCAGGTTGGAAGGGACCTCAAGGATCATGAATCTCCAACCCCCCTGCCACAGGCAGGGCCACCAACCTCCCCATTTAATACCAGACCAGGCTGCCCAGGGTTGCCTACAGTGTTGCGCACTGTAGGCAAAAACCAACATCCACAAGACCTTAACCAGGGTCCTACAACTCTGCTGAACTGGGTATGATCCCCAATGGGATTCCAAAGAGATGGAGCAGCAACAAAACATACTGAAAGCATGACCAGCAGGGAAAAACAGCAGGAGGTGGAATTATGTGGTCAAAGGACATGCAATCCTAAAAGCAAGGAGTGGTTGTCTCCAGACACAATCAAGCAAATCACAATGGATGTTTACTTAATTGCTTTGAAGAGCTCTGTTGACAGAAATGCCACATTGCTCCTCAATCCCAGGGCTCTTCTGCCTTAGTGACTAGAAAGTTTATTCTAATATCTGATCCAATTTTACTTGCAATATTAGCCTAGGCCATGAGAATACTCCTTAAATGAGCAAAAGGTGAGTCTTCTCAGTGAGAGAAACATTCCATCTTTGTATCCCAAAGGACTATGTTTAATTTTCTCTCCAGCCCTCTCAAATTTTATTTTTTTCCCTCTAGCCTGTAAGACCTCTTTAGCATAAATTGTTATCAAGCCCTAAATGTACTTACAATGCAACAGACAGAGGTTTGTTCTAGTACCAGATCTGGTGGCTGGTGACCCTGCCTGTGGCAGGGGGGTTGGAGTTTGATGATCCTTGAAGTCCCTTCCAACCCAAGCCATTCTGTAAATCTTCCTGTGATTGAAGGAAAATACACTGTTTTCTATTTTGCATCCAGGAGACAAGTTCCTCAGAATTTTAAGTGACCAGTTACCTTTTATTTATTTTTTTTTCTTTTTTTTTTTTTTTTTTTTTTAATTTGCCCCTGAATTCTATTCGTTTTAAAGTGTAACTTCTCTTCAGCTGGAGATTTCTACTTGGCAGCTTTGGAAGACTTATTGTCCCTGGGGAGTTCTTAGAAACTTACACTCAGCTCAAAAGTGATTATGGAAGCTTATTCCTCAGCATATATAAATTAAGGGTGGGAAGATACCTGCAGAATTTGATATGACTAAATGTTATTTGATTAATTAATCTGCCATTAGAGACAGCGAAGATCTGAGAAAAGATGTGACTGCTCAAATGACAGAAAGTAATGCCATTTGAATTGCCCTCGAGGATCCCTTCTTATTGCTGGTCTCTGGCCCAAAAGCACACAAATTGATGATGTGCAGGCAACTGAATAAAGCTGTCTGTGCAGTTGGGAAACACAAGTGTCTGTGAGCTGAGAATACTGTCACATCCCCCAAAGCCTCTACCACAGTCACTTCCTCTCTATACAGACTGATCTCACCTAGCATTTTCTGTTGCCCACTTTCAGGAGATGGTCTGCTAATATATCACCTTCTTGTGCTTTAAATTGGTATACTGTCTGAATTCTTCATGCTGATTAAAAAAAAAATGAAGGTGTACTCATTTTTCCTTGTGTTGACCAACCTAGACATCTCTTGTGTTTTATGATTTAAACACATTTTAAAATGAATCCACTTGGCATTAGAACTGAAAGCTAATGGCTGTCTTACGAAATGCATTTCAAGCACCTCACGGTCTGTGTTAATTGAAGTGTCTCCAGCATATTCACAAAAGCAAGGATGCCCCTCTAAGTAACTCCTAAGCAATTTGTATGGCGATTTGTAAATTGCACTCTAGACCTGATCTTATTGGCACTATGGGAGTGCTCACACTGATAAGTAAGGATAATGGTTAGTGGAGTAGGTTTTTCAGGGGATGTTCACTTAATGACTTACAAAGATAAAAGGACAAATTGACCTTGAACTATGCCTGTGTTTTGCACCAGGCAGACATCAACTCATATAACTCGAATGTTATCCCAGCAGGGATCACCCATCTGGGAGTCTTTGCTGAGATAAGAATGCTTTCTAGTTTCTTCCCATCCTTGACCTATTGCTTGTTGTAGAAGACAATTTGACAGGGATGACAAAGAGTGCCCTTGAACAGAACATTTTCTCTCCTGGTATTTAAGAAATGAAGTGGACTTGAACAAGCCCATATTTCAAGATTTTCCCATGCTGGAAAGTGCTTTAACTTGGAAGCTATTAAAGAACTAGAGTGCAGTAGATCTTCTCTTGTCTGTTTTAATCTGACCTCCATGACTTCTAGTTTTTGGATCTTGATGGGAAATAGTTATTTAGCTGTGTCTGTTCAGCCATGACTGCAGAGTTTGGGAGCATACACAGAGCAGAACATGAGGTAAACAGAAATTTGCCATTAAAAGGAAAAGTCTGTGTACACGTAGATGCCTACATGCTTCTGGGGACTGTGTTCTTCATCAAAAGCTCCAGCTCCTTCCTGATCATGAGATGCCAGGATTATTCTAGGTCTCAGATTTGTACCTTAGTTCTTTATCCACTTTCCTCTTTCCTGATCCCAAACCAAATTGAGTCCAAGGAGTCACAGGGTGGCTGTTTTTCACAGGTTTTCCTACTCTCTTGTTAGCAAAGGATTATTCTGTGAAGCAAATAGGCACATTCAGAAAAAGAGGCAGATAGTTCAGTTAAGATACCTAAAAAATTTCCCCTTTAAAAGCTTTAACTCTAAACTTCAGCTGAAAGAATGATCTCCCCCAGGTTTAACAGTTACCAGAACCCATTCATTCGGTGCCTCCAAGAGTTAAACTGCAGTCACCTACACTGCCTTTTAAAAACTTGTAGATACTGGTGTTCTTTTATACTGAACAAGGAACAGCTGAGTATCAGAAGTGAGATCAAGTAGCTCACTGTTAAAACAACGTTGTCCTGTCTTACTTCATGTCAGTTCCCAGTGTATATTTTCCCTTTTCCAAAATCAAAGCCTCAGAAGAATTTTTTCTAATTTTCCTAATCCCAGATCAGGATATCCATAGATTTTGTTCAAGAAACGCTCTTGGACACATGGTCTGATTTTTGGATGCTCCTGCATGGAACCAGGAGTTGGACTCAATGATCCTTGTGAATCTCTTCCAACTTGAGACATTTTATTATTCTATGAAATTCAAGATGCCCTGTTCCAACACAGAATTCCTCATAAGAACATGAGTTTCTCATGAGAACCTCAGTTCTTCTAAGTTCTTAACAGAGAATTTACTATCTGATGGGTTTCTATACAGTCTGAAAGGCTGTGGAGTAGGGGATAGACCTCCAAAATGAGAGACTCAACCACTCAGTAGTTTCAGACTTCTCGTAATCTGTTTAGTAACACAGATTCCTGAAGTGAGCTGTCTCCTATGGATGTGATTGAAGAGCAACTGTTTAAGTGCTTTGAAAAGGAGTTGTGCAAAACCTTAAAAATACACTACAATATGTTGCATAGAATAGCACAATCTAAATCAAACTAAAAAGTATAATCAGTCTTTTTCATTTCAATTTTAATTTAAAGCAAAGCACTCAAGACTGAGTAAATTTAAGGCAGTTAATTAGGATATTTTTCAGGGATTCATTCTTCCAATCTTAATTAATATCACAGACAAGATGTGGGAAATTTCATGGTGTTCAGTGCACAGATGAGTTCATTGTCATTGTGAGATGTGAGTTAAAATCCTAAAGTAACCTCAGCAGCTTTGTGCATTCACTCCTAAGGAGATGCCACTCCTAAGGAGATTCAGAGAGACCTAATTTTGCCTTAGATATTTTATTGTCATACAATTTGTTATGATTCAAATGGAGATGGGACTGAAAGAGTACGATCAGGATGATCATGACCACTGAAGGAAAAATAGGAGGCTCCAAAGCAGCAAGATTTGAACATGTTCAGACCCTAGTGGTTGGATCATCTTTTATCTCACAGACAAATAGATACTTTACTGCTGGGGCCATGAAGACAGCAACAACAGAGCTGTTGGTCATGATGGTACATCTGTTTGTACATCTCGTGTTAGAGGTTCTGCTCAGCCACCCAAAATTCTGTGTAATCCATCCTAAAGGGAAAGAGTAGGAGAAGCAGGGAATGTAGGGGACTGATCCTGTATCAAGAATAACCTCTCAGAATCTGACTCTACATAGCTCAGCAGCTTCCTGAGCTGTAAGTTGAATCCAGACCCTTGAATTTAACAATCCTCTGAAGCGGATGCTCGATGGGTTTGCCTTCATTTTACAAGCCTGTCTATATATTTGGACTCCACAGCTTCCCTCAACAATGTGTTACAGGATATGAGCTTGGCAAAAAAAGACTTCTCTAATTTGTTTTTTAATGTGTGTTCTTCTCATTTGTTTTTAATGCGTGCTCCTCCACAACTTTACCAGGTGCTGTGTTTAATGGGTAGAGGTTCTTCCTCGCTTTCTTTCACCTCATCACCTTTCATGAATTCCATGAGTTAACAAACTGAAGAACAGGGAATATTTGATTGTCTCTGTCATCCTTTGATCCTTTTCAGATCTCAAAGTGTCCTTTCCTGGATGGAGAGGAAAGATGTGGGTGCACCATTTTGCTATGGTAGCAAAAACTTTTTCATCTTCTTCTCTTTGACTCAATGTTTTTATGGTCATTCCTAATATTTATTACTTAATTGAGCAATGATCCAGTCTGCAGAGAACTCAACCCAAATTCCAAGATTGACCCCTGTGCCTCAGTCTCTTACTAAATAAGCAAATAAACCCCTTTCCCAGTGCAGTGCTCTGTGTTAAATAAGGGAAAAAATACTCAAGATAAATTTCACTGAAGCATTTACCAGCTCACCATCTAATATTAACAATGCTGGTGGTGTTCATATCTCCAAAAGATGTATTACTGCATAATAAAGGTCATTAAAGTAAGAAAAGTGAACTTCCTATTACAAGACAATGAAGCTGTTGAAGTGCAGGCGGCCATGCGATCAGTTGGCACTGAAGAAAATGTATTAAAGATGAAGGAATTTACTAATTAAAATGTGTATAGTTAAGCTAAGGCCTGACAATGATAATGGAGACAGATCTACAAGCAAAACCTAAGAGGTATTCATAGCTTTCCAGCTCAGCTGTGGCTGTAAAAATAGGAATTGGAGCCTAAGAGAGACTGAATGAAGAGGGGATTCTCAACTGAATCCCTGCATTTGGGCCACCGTCACTACCAAAAATAAATTCACATACTCTTTATCCCAATTTCCTCTGGAGCTACTCTGTTTCTTCCATGCAACGGCTGCTAGCTCACGTTCCCTATGTAAAGCAGGTTGAGGATATGGATCCAGGACACAGCAGGCTGCATTATATTTACACACTAGATGATTTTGGTGTTGTATCTCGAACAGTAAATATCAGAAACTGCTTCACAAGAAAGAGAGAGCTCTATATAGGTTAGCTATGGCATCGTGCACCCTAGCTGTGTCTTGTCTGGGTCTCTTGATATTTCAATATGACTCTCAGTAACTTCTCAACCTTAAATTCTCGGTGTTCCAAGGCAGTGAGCCAGTTCTGCCCACACGGTTTGTAGATTTATCGATGACATTATCACTCTTTAAATCTGAGTTTGGTTGACTTGCTCCAGATAAGTGCCACTGAAGATACAAGCTTTGAGCAGGACAGCAAGGCTAATACACCAACACCAGTACAGACACACCAGCTAAAGTTCAAGACATGACCCTCAGGATCCGTAACTATATTTTCCTGTTTACCTCAACAAAACTAGAAATTCAGGTTAGGAGTAAATCTAATCAGGTTCTTATTTAATCTAAACCCTAAAACTGACAGACTTTTTGTCCTTGTCCTCATGTCCCAAATACAGAAGTCATAAAAAGTCTCTGTAACTGCGGAGTAATAGATTGCGTTTATGTAAAATTACGTAGCTATATAAGACTTAGGAATTTTAGATCAGGATGCCTGAATCACCAAAGACAGAGACTCCTACTGCTGATTTTACTCTTTTTTTCTCTGTGGCATTTGAACGAAATTCAGAGAGATGTGACCTGCCCTAAATATCCAATGACTTTATATAGGCTGCTTCAATAAAAGCTTATTTCTCATTCCACTGCAAATCTGTGGGTGTCAATACACGTAGACATTAAAGGAAAATCTGGGGATAAAATTCAGGCATATTTCCAGCCACCAGATTCTGTGCAGCATTATTTCCTATGTTGTTATTACAAGCACATTTACAGTTGAACTTTTTCAGGCTTTTAAGTGATGGGATTTGCAGAGAGCCCAGTATGTTAGAAAAACGTCACTCTCTGACAGAGTTATACCACTGCAGATACTCTTAAGCCCAACCCAAATGGTAGATCATACCAAAATGTTGCACGGGGCATGCTTATACCATCAGTGAAACCCAAATGGGACTCCATCTCCATTCTTGACCAGCTTTGCTATACATACACCTTGTAAACCCTCATGACTACCTCATGTCTCCAGCCACAGCTTCTCAGAAGGGCATCCTTCACTCCTGGGAAAAAACTGGAATTCTGCTGGTGCTGAACATGTTGGACGTTCATGCCACACAAAACATAGCTTAAATTCACTGTGTTTGGGCACTTCCAACACAGCCCAAAGGCCATTAAAGTGGAGTAGATGTGGCATTTCTCTGCCCTTTGTGCTGTTAGTAACAGAAACCAACCTCTACAGACCAGCACTTGGAAGTAAAGATGTTTTCTGTCTGCCCATTTATTATTTGTGCCATCCTATTTAGATCTGTAGGCATTATGGGCAGAAGCCAGTTGTTAGTAAATGCTTATGCAGCACAGCATAGTGAGGTCCAGGTCCTGTTGGAGGCCCCTAGATGTTCCTACAGTACAAATTCTTATTTGCTACACTAATTTACTGCATGATTAATGAGTCTGGAGTAGGCCCAAAGGCTAAAGCTCGCAGACACACACACAAAGATAAAAGCAAATTGTTTGGATTAGCTCTGCTAAATTCACTGAATAAGTGTCACCTCTGTTCTTTGTCCAAAACACTGCCGGATGCTTAAAGCTTTTTCAGCGGTTTGCAAAGCATAATTTTGATCAGCTGCACTTAGTCTTTTTAAAATTAAGAATGAGGAGGATGGATTGGCATGAAGGGGACCATTCTTTACCACAGAAGAAGTGATGTCTCATAATTTCTTGACATACATCTGCACACCTTTTCCACTTCAGGTCTCCATGCCCTACAGTCCACTTCATTGGCGCATGAACTACAGTTTGCATGAGTGGAAAAAAGAAGCAGCCTGATATTTCAGTAGGTCTCACGTGCAGCTCCTCTTCCAAGCATTCTGTACAGCACTGCTGCAGCCTCTGAAATACTTATTTTCATCCTCTGACTGTGAAAGGAGCAGAGAGGAACCTTGAAATATGAATGGCCTCCTTAATATATGCCTTCATGGAGAACCTTAGTCTTACTCTAACCTTTAAATTCTTTTTAAATCTATGTAGAAATGCACTGAATGATGAATAAGAAGGCAGCAATAGCCTCTGTATTGAGCACTGCTCAGTATAGCAGCCATTTGGTATGAAATGACGGATAGTAACTAAAGTATTCCCCCTGTTTGATTCTCCTGAAAAGATCTTCACGTCCAACCTCATCTAGGTCCTCTTTAGAATATACCTTTACCCACACTGCCTAACATGTACCCAGAATATATTTTATTTACAAGTGAAGAGAAAGTCTTCTGCCCATTCTGTCACTCTCCGAATGGAGTCAAACAAAACATAACGTCCCAAACCAAATTGGTTTCAGTTTTTTAGATCTGCATTGTAGTCAAAAATCAACATTTTACACAGATCAGAAAAAAAAGAAACCTATTGACAGAAGTTCAGCAAGCTCAGTTGCTTGCTCCAAGTTTTTAAAGTCTTTTTGGAGGTTGGAACCTTTGGATTCTTGACTGCCTGTAATAAGAGCCATAAGACTTTTGTACACAGCCTTGTGAACTAGTATGGTTGTAGTTAGGAAAGTGATTCTCTAGGAACATGAGCCCCTTTCCCCAAAGATCTGTTTTATTGTGTCTTTGAGTCATGGTGGATTCTTTAGCAAGCAAAACTAATATTTTACTCCTGTTGGTTCTGCAGAGCCAAAACCGTTAATGGAAAAATCATCTCGGTTTGGTTCCAGCTCATGCATCATCAACAAAATGGTTGGCCGCATTCCAATGGCAGAACTTTTGGGGAAGACTTAAGAGGCACACACAAAAGGTTTTCATCCCAAACTGAATTTGTGTCCCTGGTAATTAGGGGAGAGGGGAGCACATCTTTAATTTCATAAACCAAATGGATGCAATCTGGAAGCGATTGAGTGAAACCAGACAGAGGGAGAGAATTTCAGACTTCACCATTTTTTATCTAGCTGATTTTCTGATGAATAGCTAGACACTCATGTGAAAGGTTGTTGTTGTTTATTCTGAGCTGTGAAAGGCTTCTGGATATGCAATAAAGGATATAGAAATGCATCTGCCCAGAGATTGATGATATTCATGGCTATTTTCATTTTGATAAGATTGCAAGAGAATGGTGACATTAAAGAACACAGCTGAACCACTTACTATGTAAAGGTTGGATGTAAAAGCCTGGTGTTTCACTGAGATGAGAAGACAATGCTTGCTTTGTTATTGTTAGATTGTTTTTTGTGTGGTTGGTTGGTTGGTTGGTTCGGGGTTGTAGCTTTTTCATCTTTTTCAGAAAGATCCAGTCTATATCAGCCTCCAAAGGCCTAAATTAAAAGTCACCTAACACGGTAAATATTGTGATTAATGGGTCTATAGGCCCATTAATTCCTTCTTTGAGCTCTTTCTCTTGGCTGCCAGGGCAAACTATTGGCTCATGCTGAGCCTGGTGTCAGCCAGCACCCCAGATCCCTTTCTGCTGAGCTGCCCTCCAGCCGAGCATATCCCAGGCTCTACCTTTGGCATTGCTTCACCCCAGGTGAAGAACTGACATTTACCATTGCAGAACTTCCTGCTGCTAATGAATGTCCAATACTCCAATCTGTCTAGATCCCTCTACAAGGCCTCCTGTCCCTTGAGAGAGTCAACAACACTTCCCAGTTCAGCATCATCAGCAAACTTACAAAGTTGTTTTTAAGTTCTGCATCCCAGTCATGGATAATGCTGAACAGAATTGGCTCTAGAATTGAGCCCTGGGGAGCACCTCTAGTAACCAGCCACCAGCCAGATTCACTACGATGCTTTGAGCCATGTCATTCAGCTGGTTCATCACCCAAAGTACTGTGAACCTCTTTATCTCACAGTTGGACAGTTTGTCCAGATGTAGATACTGGCAAGTATGATAAGTCCAACCCCAGGCTGAACAAGCTGGGAGACCCTGGACATTCCATCAGTGATATTATTTTGCTCTAAGAAGTGAATTAATTACAAGAGCCAGATTCACTCAGAACAAAGCATTTGTATATAGCTGGGACTCCTATTGCAAAGAGCTAGGAAGGCTGAGAGCTGGCTGGCTTATTGGGAATTTCTGGGATATTTGACCATTAGTTTCCATAGTAGCATCCTTACTAACAATTTTTCAGAGATATCTATCATCTTGATTTAAATCCAGGCACAATTTAAGTTTATCCTCAAGCTAACTGAAATTCTTCTTAAAAAGCGTTATTTGCATCTTAAAGAGGCCTTATCTCCTGTTCTACAGAGCACCTTTATCATTATTTAGCTATTTCCTTAACCACCTCCTTCCTCTCCTGCTCCCAGGCTCCACGCTGCTTATGTCTAATTGCCATTCCTTTCCCCTAGCTAAAAGCAGTTTTACCCATGCTGATGCAGATCATCTGTTTCAGTAAATGAACAGACCAACCTTCAAACCATTCTTCACATCAGACATTTACTGACTTGGATCTAACAGCACCGCAGGGAGGCAACTCTTGCCATTCTGACAGAGGAGACATACATGGTATTCTCCTGACAAAGGTTTTATTGACCTTTTTCTTGTTTCTGTTCAAATACTTTTCCACATTTATAATTCTCGTTGATCCTTGAGCTCTTTTGAAAGAATTTAAGGAGATAACTTTCTTTTTTCTTCTTTCTGTGCACATATTTTTTTCCCTAGGAAAGTGAATTGGGCAGACTAGTCCAAAGAAGCTCAGCAAATGTGTTCCATTTCTTGGAGGAGGACAACTATATCCTCATGTTTCTGGGTAGGAATGAATTTTACATCATGAATTTCAGTGTTTGAGTCTCCAGAAACCTAGACCTAATCAGAAACAGCCTTTGAATTACCTCTTTGATGGCATTTCAGTATGAACTGAAGATTTAAGAATCGACACCGAGATCTCATCTGACTGCACTTGGACACTTCATGCCATTTGAGAAGCATCTCAGACATTGTGCCAGGCATCCCCATTAGGTTGGAAGGTAAGTATCAGATCAGATGGAAGACTCAGAGGTGCCTCATGTCACAACTGCACTTTCTTGATCCTCTTCTCTGATCTCTCCATGGCTCCCGCTTCCCTTTGATTTCCTCTCTCCACAGTGTGCCTTGGTCTGAAATCCCTCGTCTGAGAAACCTGTGTACATTCTCCCACATAAGAAATGTCAAATTCCTTTTATGAAATCCTGCTGATAAGAAAAAGAGGAGGAAAAAGAAAAGACTCTGAAAAGAACTGCAACAACCAAAAGAAAAAAAAAACAATACCACCTACCTCTACTTCTGAACAGACAGGAGAGTAAAGAGTGAAAAATGGATGGGAAAATTAAATGGACACCACTGAAGATGGACCACAGTTTTAAATCACTTTGATGCCAATCTCTACTTGAAGTTAAAGCCTCTATCAAATGACACTGTATTTTGCCACTGAATCAGACAATTTCACTGAGCATATGTGCAAAAGGTACTTTCTAAGTTTTCCCTATTCAACTGGCAACTGCCTTCAGCACTATATTAATAAATAGTGTCACCCTAAAAGATTCTGAGGGATTTATTCCATGCCTTTTGATCTCTTGAGTATTGTCGCTTTCTATTTGCCTTTGTATCTTGTGTTTTGCCTAACTTCAAGGTTATGCAAAAATCTCTTCTTCTCTGCTATGTAGTTGGCTTCAGAATACCCATTTCCACGATAACAAATGTAGTGTCTGACATCTATGATGTCACTGGTGTTTGTAGAACACTTATCACAGTGTTGTATGTGTGTCTAATATCAGTGATTCATTTGGAGCGGCAGCTCCATTTGACAGCTATAAAATAAAGCTTTGACTACAAGTTGACAGAGAGAAAATGGGAACCACTAAATTATACCAAACCTATGAAATACTGGATCTGGCCCATCCTTCTGAAGTGTTCCAGTGTTTCCATGGGTCATATCTACATTTATAAAACAAAGAGGAAGTTGGAGCCAAACCAGAAGACTCCCTCCATGTTCTCCTTGGTATGAACCCAACTCTGCGATGTATAAATCCATTAGTAAAACAGGGCAGGGTCTTTCCAGTGGTCCAGAGGCCACTCTGTGTTAGGAGCAGTCCATGGCTTATACAAACCTCAAAACAAAACTGAGCATTTTCTGGAAGAAAATGCTAATTGGCATTGGCCAAGAACAAAAGAATTTAACATTGTGGATGTCAGAATTTGTGCTCTGGGGGAAGTTCTTTGATATTCGTTAACTCAGTACTGCAGATGGATACAAAACCTTGGTATTACCATTTTGGAAGGAGGGAGGATTTGTTTGTTAACTTTTGTAGAAGTTTCAAATGTTTCTGTACAATAAGGTTTATTTTCTAGCCTAGCTTATAGAACAAAGGATGTAATTCAGTGCTAACTGTGCTCTTCAGGACTTCACATGAGCAACTTTCAGAGCACATTTGCTGCTTATGTGACCATGCCAAAAACCTGCTTTGAAACCTTCCATGTTCCCCTTTAGCCTGAAGAAGGGAAAGTTCAGGGAAGATACTGTTGTGGCCTTTGATATGTAAAGGAAGATGGAGAAAGACTTTTTATTATTGCCTGAAGTGGCAGGACAAGGGGTGGCAGTTTGAAAGTGGGAGAGGGTAGATTTAGGCTGGATGTAAGGAATAAATTTTTTATCATCAGGGAGCGGTGATTCTGAAAGAACCTGCCTGGAGGACATTTCAAAGAACTGAAGATCTCTCCAGTCTCCTCAGAGGACATCTTGGAAGAGCTGGTCCAGATAAGGAAGAGTTTCATCTTTGTCAGGGGGGATCCAAAACACAGAAGACGTAAAAGGAACATAGGTTATATACATACAGACATATCTCTGAAAGTGCCTGTTGGTTACAGGACTAGCTAGTGGGAGCAATTGGTTCTGACTCATGGTATTTGACTTCTTAACTTTGGCAACACAAGACATCCGAAACCAGCCTTTAACGGGTCGTGATGAAGAGTGTTGGGAAATGATTCAGCAAAAATTCAATATTTATGGCTGTGAAGGCAAACTAAATTCTGGGAAGCAGGAGAATGTGAGTTATTTTTAGGAAAGAAAGGACAATGCGGTCTTGTCTACACTGTGAATTTTACCCAGCTCTCAAAATGACCTGTAAGCTGTCTGAAATTGCTATGTAAACTAATTTCTGGCTGCCAGAATCAGTGTTACCACCCTTTTAGTTTTAAACAGATTTTGGAGTTTTTCTCTGCTCTGCTTGTGAACAAGTCTGCATCCCTGAGTTATACTATATTGTTCCTTTCAGTGCCTTGTAACGAGTGCCTTCCTTCCCTCCTACAGAGGAGGCGGTCAGAGCACAGGGAGGAGAAATTAATTATTGAAGCTCAGTGTGAAGCATGTGACAAAATAAGGTCTTCATCCCAAAATTTGAGCTAAAACTCCAACCACTGCACTGCCTTTTTTTCTAACTTTACTTCAGGTATTTCAATATGCGCTTAAGTTTTGGAAGGGCAGATCAGCTGCATAAAGGAGACATTGTTATTTGTCTCCACACAGAAAAAGACTGGGTAGAATTCAAGTAAACTTTTATCCATTTCCTTTTCCCATTAGAATTAATGTTTATTTTGGAAGGACGAGGCCTGAAAATATGGAGAAAGGAGCTCCAAAAATAGGAAGCCCCAGGAAATAAGGATGTTCCCATTGTCTAAACTGGCTTCCAGTCAGTCCGTAAATTCCAGTCTGATCTGGCAACCCGGTACATCTAGTGTATCCAAAACCACCACCTTTCTACTCAAGCAGTCATCTAGTTCCATGTTTTCACCTCAGTACTGAATCAGTTCCACCTAAATCAGTGAATCACATCTAACATGGTTTTAAAATCTTGAAATGAAGGATGATTCAATTCCTAATTATTCTTGCCATGTAGAATTTGTTCTATCTATCCTAAATATCTCTAGCTAAGTTCAGTTTTCCTTGTTTTGTCCATAGCTGAGAAGGAAAGCATAGTATTCATTTGATTAATTTAGTTGCCTTTAAAGTTTTTGAAAATTATTTCCAAGCTTTTCCTTGTCCTTCTCAACAATAAAAACTTAGTTTTGATTTCCTTTGTAAGCCATTAATTTCACATCACTACATGGATCTCTTCAACCTTCACCACTGTCTCCAAACATAGTATAAGACACACCAAACTCACAAGATAATCACAATGTTTCCAAACATAGTATAAGACACACCAAACTCACAAGATAATCACGTTTGCTATGTTTCAGCATTCATTAAGACTTTGCCCACCACATTCCGTATTTTCCACTCCTGTACAACAAAAGAGTTGTGTTCAGCCACTTCTCTGCTATTCAGAAACTTTTGACTGTTGAAACAGTGCTTGGAAGTGAAAGAACCAAATAAAACAGGGATTTAATTTTCTCCAAGCCTTCTTTAGTACCTCTTAGCTATTAGTTTTCTGTATTCCTTAAGTACTTCTCTTAAAATCTTCAGATCAAAATGTTGCTTATATGCTCAGCAAGTTGAATTAAACGGACTCTTCGTTCTGTTTATCTCTCTCCAGTATGTATCAGGAGAAAACATTCAGTTTGTGGAATTTGTCTGATTTTGCAGCCTTCTGAGATTTTTTTTGGCTGGCAAGACAATCTGATTTGGCAGACTAGCTATCAAGTTGATGAAAGAATTAAACTCTTATTATTGGATCAGATGTGATGTGGTTGTTTTGCTAAAACAGTGTTTTGAAGGTCTCATTTCCATTTGGAGGTTTCTTATCCATGTGTAGTTTTTAAAAGGTCCTTAGGTCCCCTCCTACAAAGAATTTGGTAGTATGAATTAAACAAAACAATTTTCAAGCTTTCATTGTTTTTCTATGCCTTTCACGTGCTATGCATAAGTTATTAGACATCTAAATCAATATGACTGAATCCTACTGCAAATCTATGATTTATTATATGGGTAAAATCCCAAATGAGAGCAGTTCAGTGCTTACACAACTTACATGTCCTTTATTCTTGCCAGTTCTTGTGCTTGGTTGAACTTTTCAAGTTTGCCAAAGAGGATTGAGGTCCACGAATTGTTTTCCTGCAAGCCTTCCCTGCACATTGCACCATGCTCCCAAATGCTGTTGATCCAAAATATTGACCACCTTTCCCCATCTTCTCTGTATGCCCTACAGTTATCCGTCTTTGCTACCTGGGGGCAGGTCCTAAAAGCTCTGCTGAAATTTGTGTGCAGGAGTTGAGAGCTGCTAATTTATTCAAGCTCCACCTCCTCCAGCATCTTTCTGTTTCTCTTTTTCGTATAAAGGCAAGGGACAACACTGTGTAAGTGGGGCCTGCCATCATCTACAGCTTCCATGAGAAGTTGCTAGAACTGTTAGCACTTGCTGTGCTTATCCCAGTAATTCAACAGGACCCTGAGATGAGCCAAACGTTGTTCTAATCCCACCTGTACTGTTAATTTTTTAGCTCAGTCTCTAGAATGGTTTTGGCGTAGGTTAGCTTATATTTTCCAGAAAAATTCCTGGGTATTGTTCAGGCATTATCACAAGCCAGCAGTCCTTCCAACTGCACAATTTGGATGCAAGTAGACAGTTTCAGATTACATCCTGGAGAGGCAGATAGCTGCTGTGTCAAGGAATGGGTGATGGCTCACAACAACACAGGTGACTTCAGCAAAGATTGGGTTTGTGCCAGACTTAACAAGTGTCTGTCTTAAATTCAACCATGCTTAGTTTTGTTATGGCCATATAGTTGGCCAATGAGAGTCAATCTGCTGGATGCATCTACAATTACCATTTGTCTGGGCTTTTCCTGCAAATTTTTGTTCCATGTGTATGTCAAGCTGCTTACTACCTTCTCCCTTGGATCACTTGACTTCTTTGCCCTTTTCCATCTGTCTGGCCTAGTCCACACTGTCGCTTTTGAAGATGAAGCTGCAGCTCTGCCATCTCTAGCTGTGATTTTTTAGTTATTTTCCTATTGCTGTTCAGCTCTGTGGGAGGTTTGGCTTTACTCTAATACATCACTGCTCTGTCATGCTGGGCACTCCTTCTCCATTCTATACATGCCTCAGGAAGGAGATGTTAAGATAACTGGATGATCTCAAAACAGCATTTTGAGGTGGATACCCTCATCTGTAAATGTGTAAATGAAAGATGATTATAACTGTTTAACCAAATCCAGAAGCCCGTGGATTTCCCTTCCTTGCTCACATTGTACCTGAACTTGATCAAAAATGAGCCCCTGAAATCTGCCTCTCACACCACCTCAACGAACAAGACTCAATCTCATGCTCCTTGCCATGAAATCAGTCCCAGTCCCCATGCTACATCCACTTTGGACATCTCCCTTCCAGCGTTCTCAAGTGCACAGCCACCTCAAGCTGCTGATTTGCTATGAGGTTCAGATGGGTCACATCCTTCAGGGCCACCAGACTGTAGGAATCCAGAATGTTGCTTATACCTAAAGCAAGTTCTGGCTTTTGGTTGGTTCCCAAAAGCCTTCTTTTCTGCAGTCTCTACTGTTATGTTCCGCATCTTCCTTTGGGATTCTGCATTCACAGCCTCCACATCCAGGTCTTTTCCTCACAGACAGCTCTTAAAAAACCCAACATGAGCTTATAAACACCATTCCAGCAAAGAAGTCAGTGTGCCTCTGTCCCCACTGTGTCCACGCTGCCTTGAACCCCCTGTTTCTTCTTCTCCTTTCCCTTTGAGTTCAGAGGATAGCCTGAAGCTTGCTTATCCAACATGCAATAGATCCTTTTCAGGGGATGGGATTTCAGAAGGACCTGATACTCCTCATAATATTTTTGCTGTTGGCTGATGGTCTGTATCTCCCAGGAGAGAGCTTTCCCATGCTACAGACAGCATCTCCCTGGTACTCATCCTCTCAACTACATGCCACCAGCCACTGAGTCAGAAAACAAAAAGGGGAAATCTGTGTTAAGTTCTTCCAGTAACAACCAGTAATGTCCAGCACAAGTGACCCTCAGTGAGCATCCCTCCATCCTTGTCCAACTATCTGCTATCCCAACCACTTGCTCTTGACAGCATGTTCCAACCAGGACAGGACTTGTGCCCTACACAGTGGTTCTGTCCCTCTCCCAGCTCAACCACACGTTGGACAGAAAGCCATAGAAATTAAACGATTAGTCTCTATTTCTATACACATGGGGCATTGATCCTAGGGTCTGTTTTATGAGCTGGGGAAGGGGAAATGGAATGGGGACAGGGTGGGGGATAGAGGAGTGTGTTTCATTTATAAAATCAAACCCCTGTTCTGGTGAAAATCGAAGTTCCTGTTACTTTCCCTCTGTATTAGACTCCCTGTCGTCTTACAGGAAGTCTTAATAAAGTCTCCAGGGATGTTTAAAATGAATTTTAAAAAATCATAATCCCCATATGGAAGCACTGGCATCAGTAAGATATACCACTGCGTGATAGCATGGAGCCAGGGAATATTTGAAGGCCTGTAAAATAAACTCATTAAATGGGTATTCTGAATGCACTGCCTATGAAGAAAGCCCCCCACCAGCTTCTTTCTATCTTTGAGCAAGGAAAGAGATGTGCCTGGAACCAAGGAGATTGAGGCTGTGACGGAGGGAAAACAGCACTTCATTCTGTAGCAGGGACAAATGGCAAAGGATAGACCACTACTGCAAAGCAGAGACAGCTTTCTGCTTTCAGAAGGTCTGCTTCAAATCCATTCCTCCTTATGCTGAGGGACAGACAGTTCAGAGCTCACTTGATCAGCTACAGGTAGGATTTTGCATGCAAGGGGATGGCAAGGTCTTTAAGAGGGAGAAACACTTTTTCATAGAATGTCTTGGGTTGGAAGAGACCTCAAGGATCATCAAGCTCCCCCCCCCCCCCCCCCCCCCCCACCACAGGCAGGGCCACCAACCTCCTTATCTAATACTAGACCAGGCTGCCCAGGGCCCCATCCAACCTGGCTTTGAACACCTCCAGGGATGGATGGGGCATCCACAGCCTCTTTGGGCAGCCTGTTCCAGCATCTCACCACTCTCATAGTAAAGAATTTTCCTCTGTTATCCAACCTAAATCTTCCCTCTTTCACCTTTAAGCCATTTCCCCTTGTCCTGCTATTATATACCCTTTCAGACCCCGGGCAACAAGTAGGATATATTACAGAGGAAACGTAGGAAATGTTACAGGAGAACATAGGAATGTGTTACAGAGGATCATAAGATAGGTTGTCTGTGCAAAGGCCACCAAAATCCAGCAGTGTTCCAGTGTCAGGTTAGTCAAAGGTTCCTGGCACCCCTTGTTCTGAGTGGCAGCACAGAACCACACAGGACAGGCAAAAAGAACAGGTCAAGCACACAGTGATGCTTTTCTGGAGGACTCCTCTGGTTTCCTTGTAAAAGAAGACTGTCTCTTCTAAAAAATCACAGAGTTAAGCCCATCTAAAGAAAGCTGAATTACAAAAACTACAAAAAATAAATTAAATTTCAAAAGTCTCCTTTTTTCCCCATTTTCCCCACTCTTTAAAGCAAAATTACTTCCTCCAGGGCAGTGTATCACCTCTTCAGTTTCTCAACAGCAGATTTTGAAAGTGAACATGCATTTCTATTGTGGCTTAAATGGGAGCAATTCTATTGTATACCATGAACACCCTGCTAATAATTTTGTTTTCATATGCAGTTTTATGGTAAGAGAAGACAGCAAAGTTCAGGGATGCTTTACCACTATTATAATAGATCAAGTCCCTGGAGAGTCTTAAGAATGAAATATGCACAAAACCCTGTTTCACAAGATCAGCGGTCAAGTCCTATCCTTGTCCCAGATTTTGCTTGTGACATTAAGCAGACTGTCCTTTGTGCTCCAGTTTCCCTGCTTGACCCTTCTCAGTTTGCATGAGAGGCTTAGTACATCAGCAAAAGAAGATGTATTTTCTTCAGCCAGAAAAGATTAGGACCATAAAAATGTTTTGGCTTTTTGTATAGAAATGAGAGGAGTGAGAAACGAAGTGCCATGTGAAATTAGACTCAATAGAGAGTTTGTGTTCTCCTCGTTTTTGTATGATGCCTTAGTGGGTATGGAGTTCTGCTTCAAGAGGGTGCTTCTTTACTGAGTATGCAGGTACATGCTCAAAGTGGCAAAAGTCCTGACCATCCAAAATAAAAGGAAATGGAAATATAGAAAGAAGAGCTTTGGGAAACTCTTTATTTCTGAAAATGACTTTTGTTTTTTTCTTTAAGCCCACAAAAAAACAAACAAACAAACAAACAAAAAAAGGCCAATCATCCCCATAACATAAAGATCAACCATGACCTACAGGTGAAATGTTCCATCTTCAGTCCTGGAAGTATTTGGGGGTTGATCCATTTGTTCACTTGTTTATTCATTTTGGCCACTGGAAGGAGAAAGAACTTTGCGTTCAGTTTGGGACTCATCACCTGGTGGAAGGAGGAATCTCCAGTGCCAGGCTTCCCTGGCACTCATTTGTTCTCATGAAGTGATCAGGATGGCATTGGTGATCCAGATTTCTTCCTTGATCCATCTCAAAAGGGAGATGGGCACAAAGAGGGCAGAACCAAGACACTGCTAATACTTAAACCTGCTTTATGAAACCAATCAGAGTTGGTTCAGAGTCACGTAGTGTAAGAAAGTACACAGAAAGAGAATAAAAAGAATTTATTTTTCTTTGAGAGTCTCTGAGGCTGCTTTAATAACTCCAGGGTGTTCCATCCTCCAAAGAAAGCTATGTGTTGAAAGGGTATCATGCAACTGGCTAGTAGTAGATGTACTGTGGTTGTACAATCTCCTCTATGCTCATTTTTCACATTGCTTTTCATCAGTAACATCAAAAGCGAAAACAATGGTGGAAATTGAGGGAAAAAACAACAACAATGCCTGCAGTTTATCCATGGGCTTTCTTTCTTTTTTTTTTTTTTCCAAAATAAGCCAGGGTGGAATTCAGAACTCCAGTTTCCCAGCCCCCTCCTGTTGAATTCCTCATCCAAACTCATGATCTTACTGCAGTCTTCCATGGACAGTCCAGCTCAACCCTCATCCCCTGAAGGCAATAATTGCTTTCCCGATGACTTTTGTATCATTGGTGGGATTTTAAGCAAACTGTCACCTCCATTAGCAAAAGGAAGAATAATACTGGAAGAAGAAGATGGCTCAGGTAGAGAAAGTGATGTTGTGAAAGTCTTCTTTAGATCATAGAAGAGTGGTAACAAAAGCCAGGCTCAGTTTAACACCTCGAATAAGACAAAATCCATCCAGCACAAACTGCCTGTAAAGTTGTCTCAGATATTTCAGAGGAAGAACAAAGTCCCCTCTAGTGGAGAGCAGGAGATCCTGCAAGTCACCCTAACTGCGGGGTATCTCTTTGATTCTTCATTCCACCCATGTCATGCACACACCACATAATGGAAGCGGAGATGTGATCATTAAGACCTGGGTGCCTGAGCCTCGAGTCTTAAATCCTGCTTTTGGATTTGCTGTCACACTTACGTTTCCAGAGAAATTAGCGTGTCTCCAATTTTGTCATTAATGAATCACCTTGCAAAGCTTCAGAAGCTGTGAATGTAGTTCTTTCCAGTGCAACTTCTCCATCTGGTGGTGTGAAAAGTAGTTGTCATCTCACTCGTTCTGGTCAATGTGCTCCACTCCGGCAATGTTATTTTACACTCACTGTGATGTGTAATGTACTGGCCACTTTAATACAAGCTTGGAGAAAACACACATCATTTTTGGGCCATACCTATACATTTAGTTCCTTCCACGGTTACTTCATGTATTATGACAAGTTTCGTTAGGTGAGATGTTTTCCTGACTGTCTGCAACTCACTGTAATGTGTTCTCTTCATTCTGCCCACACACTGTAAGTGATAAATAGGAGACAAGGTGATGTACCCAACCGGGTGATCCTGAGCTGATCCTTCTCAGAGCTACAGAACAGGGAGGTGGGCCTTCTTGCTCTGATGACAGCTGGATCTCATTCTACACTGGGGCTTGAGACTTACAACCTATAGAGATCATAGAATCATAGAATGTCCCAAGTTGGAAGGGACCCACAGGGATCATAGAGATGGCTCCCTTCTTGCCTTCAGTGCAGACAAAACTTCACTGGTTTATATGCGCCCAGCAGAGACAGTGGGGAGAGATTTAGACATCAAAACAGCTTGCAAACTGTCATTAATGTGAATGCTTTGTAGTTGTGAACCTGAATACTCCATGCTATCATGGCTGTTCATCTTGAGGCATAAATTGTTGAGAAATTCACAAAACACACAAGGAGAAAATCCACTGCAGTTACAAGAACTCCAGAAAATTCTCCAGGAGGTGAGAGAAACGTGGAAGTGTAGCAAAATCCCTGGCTTCAAATCTGCTCAGGAAGAGAGAAGATATGAGTACACCCTGGAGATCCTGAGTTCTGCTGCAACGTGCTGGGCTTTCACATCTCCTTTATCTCAGAGGGCTATCGACATCTGCAGCCTCCTTGGAAGAGATAGCAAATTGAGGGGGCAGCTCCTACTCACACACTGCTGATGCAGTCTGCCTTTTTATTCTTTGCACATCTTCCTGCAGCTTGATTTTTGTGCCTTTCATCAGGAAAGAGAAAAAAGTGGATGCATCTTCTGGGAAATAGGCAGTTTTGTGACTAAGGAAGTACTTCCTTCTGGTTCAGAGAAAGAGGCATCAGTGAAGGAAGGAAATCTTTCTCCCATGTGTCCAAGTCAACTCTCAGGAACCACATGAGCTATGACTTACAAAACTGCATTCTTTGGGTTTTAGCATTGAGAATTTAATTAATGCCTAAAATGTACAAACTCCATGCAGTGAGTGTTAGTTATGTCCATCAAAAGCCTCTAAGCCTTCATGAAGAACAAATTTTAACAAATTGCCAATGTCCTGTATTAATTTAACGAATACACATCTCTGTTTCCGTGCTTATCCACACACCAGGTTCTCGGTGCAGGCTGTAGTTTAGTCCCAGTTATTATCACGTAGTACACACATAATACATATTTTTGCAGGCCACTGTCCAGCCAAATTGTCAGATTTTCCTTTGGAGAACAAAAAAATAGCAAGTTGGTCTTCAAAATACAATCAATCTGTACATCTACTGGCACTCGACACCCTGAGTAACTGGAACAGCAGATGCTATCTGCTCCCAGTGCTCCATCCACAAAAATACAGCATTGCCCTGCCCGAAATACTGCCAGCAGTCTCTCAGTAGGGTCACTTCTTCTTTGCTGGAGCTTTGGCATTCCCACCAGCTTTGCCATTAGCTTTGGAACCTCCTTCTGATTTTGCTGCTTCACCTTCTTTTTCACCTTTCTTTCCACCACCTTGTTTCTTGTCATTATTGCCTTTTTCTCCCTTTTCTCCTTTTTCTCCCTTTTCTCCCTTTTCTCCTTTTTCTCCTTTTTCTCCATCTTTTTTCTTGGCATCCTTCCCTTCTTTCTTGGATCCGTCTTTCTGGTCCTTCTCACCATCCTTCTTCTTGGATGCATCTTTCTTACCCTGAGCCTTGTCCACTTTTCCAGAGACAGTAGGAACTTCTTCCTTTTTTTCTTCTGCTACCTGAGCTGTATGTGAGGATGGAAAAAGAAAATAAAAAGGCAGTTAAACTGGAGTGATAGCAGATGTGAAGAAGGTAAAAGTTTTGCACCCCACTTGCAAATCCTGGACAAAAGAAAAACACTGCTGCTTTGTCCCTACAATTGTTTCCCTCACTGGCTAGCAGCTTTTCATGCCTTTGTTTTGAGCAGATAGACTAGTAGGGTAAAGAAAAACTGATAATTTCAAGAGCAGAGTTGTGGCTTTGTTGGAAGAAATAACTGGTCAGATCTGGTCCTTGCACTTCAGAAGGACAGCCCATAAGCATTTCCCAATAAAGGCATTCAATGCAGAGCAGTCTCCTTCCAGGCAAAGGAACACAAACCTCTCTGATGTAATTAAGTACAACTCTGTTTTTCATTTCTTTTTGTTTCTTTGATGGGTTGGGATTTTGCTTTTTGCTTTTTTTATTATCATTATTTTGTTTCATTTTGTTTTGCTTGTTTGATTGTATTTTTGCTTTGCTTTGTTGGTCGGATTTCTGCATAGGGTGTGAATCCTGTAGCTGAGAATGGGCAGCGGACACTGCTGGGGTTCTCTGCTCTCAGAGACAGTCAAACAGAAGACAGGATGCTCAGCACAGGGCTACAAAGTAGGATCTTCTTATGTCCTGTCCAGATTTGCACCATGGGACTGGTTTCCTAACTGCACCACTGCAATTAATGGTAAAAACATACTATGGGAACATAACAACTAGCTCTTATACAGAGCTGTTTTGGTGTGTTTTAACACACCATCCATAGTAGTTGTAGTATGCTGATAATACCTTTACTTATGGAATGTCTTTACTTAGGAATACCTTGGATTCAGTACCCACAGAAGACGACTCATATGTAACACTGGGTCTGCAGACAAACTATCCTGCCAAAGAATATAGACTTATTTCTTTTTACTTCTAACAGAAGTGTTTTATTTTCTCAAAAGTATTTCTGAGCTCAGAACTTGATGCACTGAATTCTCCTTTCAAGCTGCAATACAATGCTCAAACACAGATCAATTTTTCCTTTGCTCATGACCAGCAAGGTATACAGTTAAAAATAAAAAAACAGGCAAAAATGTGTTAAGTTTCCCATTATCTCCTTTCCTGAAAAGCCCTATTGTAGGACTCAGGTGTATAAATAAACAGCCATGTTAACACAATTATCCAGCTTAGCCAAGATGTCAGAATGACCTGGCCATGACCAGGAGGATTACTGGTCAACCTGGTCAGCTTTCTTCAGCTGACACTTTGGATAAGATGCCAAGGAAATGTGGCAGTGAACTGGATCAGGAGGCAATTTGGTGAAGAGTGAACCTTTGGTGAGATGTCTCAGTCCTTACGTGGAGCCAAGCAGCCCCAGCCTTCCCTGCTATGGATATCTGCAGAGTCATTTCCAGGTGACAGCAGTGTAAAATAAGGAGGAATAAAACCTGCATTTATAATGTTTACCAAAAGTATTCTTTCTGATTGCACACTGATATAAAATGTTATCCTTTGACCTTGGAAATTGGTAATTGATTTGTACATACAGATGGAAGTGAAACAGTGCAGACTTTTTCTTACAACCAAGGAGGAAATCCAGACATCTCATATGAAAAAAAGGAGAAAAGAAAACAACAATAAACAAACATACATGAAAACCACAAAACTGACCAACCAACCAACTAAAGCCAACAAAATCAACACTGCTTGCTTCCCAGAGAAATGTGTTAGGAACCAGATAAACTCCCCAAAAAGTCAGCTTAGCTGCTCTGAGCCAGGAAACTTGAAGATTTCCCAAGTCATGGACCCAGATTGTGCATCTCAACTCACAGCAACGGCTCAGCTCTGCTTGTACTCCTGCCACAGACTGTGAGACAGGGCAAAATAAACTGTTTCTAACATTTTATGCACTGAAACCTAAAGTCTGTTTTCTTTTATGTCCACATAAAGGGCTTGCCACATACAACACTCAGAAAAGTGCATGGAGAGAAATTTGGCAGCTGCAAGAATCCATCACAGAGTCAAATGATGCCAAGAAATGAGAGTATTTAAGCATTGTAATATATTCATGATTAATAGCATTTGACAATTACAGAAAGCTTTACAGCATTTAAAGGCCATTCAGTAATTAAAATCATTCAGGTTGTCTCTTTGGCCTCGTCTGGGTCTACAGGGAACTGTCACAGTGAAAGTATATATATAGTCAGTGAACACATACATTATATTTCATGACTACATAAATCAAGGTGGGCTGCCAAATGCCAATGGAGCAACATGGGAGTCCATAGCACTCTGTGCAGACAGGAATAAAAATAACAGTAGCACAGAGATGAAGCCTGAAGGTTTGCGTACATTGTATTGTAATGCCTAAATCACAAAATGAAAACCTTCTGAGGTCACGATTCACACTGATCTCAGAAGGAGGCCAGACTTGTGGGTTTGATCACACGCGGCTTTTGTGTCTACCATTTCAGCATCGACAGATGAGTCAGTCCATTTGGGTCTCCAAGACTGAAAACATACAGGCATGTTTAAGGCACAATTTACCTATTTCACTTTAGCACCCTCCTTTACTGTGAAAGGAATCAAATCCTTTTTGTTTTCACTGTGAACCATAGAATGGTTTGGGCTGGAAGAGAACTTAAAGATCACCCAGTTCCAATCCTTGCTATGGGCTGGATGCCACCCACCAGATCAGGCTGCCCAGGGCCCCATCCAACCTGGACTTCAATGCCTCCAAAGGGACATCCACAGTTTCTCTGGGCAACCTGTTCCAGTTCTTCACCATTCTCTGAAGGAATAATGTCTCAAATTGATGAAGACTTCTCCACAGATGTGTATAACATAACTGTGGATGGATGGAGCCCTCCTCAGTCCCAGCTCCTTCAGGGCATATTTGTATCTGCCCACAGAGGACCAAAAGGCTCAGAGCACATGTATTTAGGAGCTATAACTGGACCTCAGCAGCCTCTCACCAACACATTATCCACTTGATTCCTACCCTGCATTATGCTGGGACAGACCATAGCTCTGAAATTCTCACAAAGTCAAAGTGTGGTCAACTACTCATACATTTCATGGGATAAAGGCTGTATGGTGCAGGTAACTTCTAATAAATTGCTTTCTTATGGTGATTTATTCGTGATACAGTAGTTTACTCTGGTCAAACTAAATATACACCACACATTGGTGTGTTGAGAGTGCTGCTTATAGGAGATCCAAAAGTATGTGGTGAAACTGTCATTCTGCTGCCCAAAAGCCCTCTCCGTCTCTTTGAGATATTTCAACTCTGAATTTATAGGTTTTCTAGAATTAACAGCTAGGCAGAAAGAGGATGTAGCAGATGAATGAGTTTGGCTTTCTGCTGTCTATATGCATTAGCCTTCATATTCTGTGGAATCTTAGGACAGAATCAGAATTTGGTATTTTGGCCAGGAAGTCAAAGGATACAATATTAAGTAATTCCTTATGTGATTTCTTATATATATATGTATTCTTATATATATATATATGAGTGTTAAGTAGACCTTGGGGTGGCCTTTGATTTGGAAGTACCTTAATTTAACAGCATAGGCAAGGGTTTATTTATGCCAACTGTGATCAGTTCAAGACAACAGTCTGGCCATCTTCAGTTTATGGTGTTGGCATAGGCAGGTGACTGAATGCTGAGGTATGTGTAAGTGCTTACTATTAAGCACGTTTCTGTGTTTTGCTGGTGTAGGACTAAATTCACACAATTATGTTTTCTACCTCTTTCATCATTTTCATGAATTGAAACATAATGCTGTGAGCTAAAGAAACTAAAGGTTTCTACACAGCTACAGACCACAATGCTTGCAGAGACACAGCAAACAGAACAAAAAAATAAAGATTTTCATTAAAAGTTACTGTGAAAACAGAGGTGAAATGCAGAAAGGGAACTGAGAAGCAGAGAGTCCAAGACTTGGTGCATTCTCATAGGAAGCCATGGAAAAGAGAAGCCATAGACAGAGACAGACAGGAAGGCAGTCCCCTAATTTCCTTGTAGGGCCATTTCATCTTCTTCTTTCAGCACAGGCAGGGAGTTGAGAGGTCTGGACTGGACATGACCAGAGAGAGTTGGGAGAGTTTCAGTAGAGCCTAGGGTACAGAATCAGGAAAGGAGAGTGAGAGAAGCAGAGACCAGTGACAGAAATACTGTTGGCCATCCAAATAGGGCAAACAGTTTCTGGGCAGTGTGAATTTTAGTTTTTTCTTCCTACTGACACATACCTCCAACCCAGAAATTGTCCCTAAAAAGGGAATAGATTCTTTGGAATTTTTAAACATGAAGTGCAAAGGATTAACCTTGACTTATGCTATTGGAGAAACCGTCCCCTTCATCTGAATGATTGTATCTGCTGCCACATATGCTACAGGTTTAGAATAGTGCATGTGAACAGAAGGGACTTACCAATCATGGCAATATCTTCATGGCTATGCTCAAGAAGCCACACTGACTTATATATAGGGATGACCTAACCCTTTCCATTCATGCATATAGAAAACAACCCCAAAAGAAGAGACAGGTCTTATGTGTAGTTGAGGGCATGCAAATTACCTCCAGGGATCTCTGTCAGCTCATTGAGTGGTGGCACAGTCTCCAGTTTGTCTGCATATGTCTTGGCTGCTTGTCGTTGAGCATATCGTGCCTCAATCTCTTTCCTTGTCCGGGGAATCCGGCACTTGAAGATACAGCACAGGGTAATAACTAGGAAAGGAGGAAGAGAAGCAAGAGCATTCATCTTAGATGAGCAGATCTCTGCTTAGCACTGGTTTCTATAAGTGAGAACCTGGAATCATTTACATCAGTGGAAGTATCCATCTGAGGAAAGAGTTGCACACAGTTTGAAGCAATTTGGTTATCTGAAAATAAAGAACTCATACTATTCAGCTGAATTTTAGTAAAGATAAAAGAAAGAATGTATCTAGGAAGATATATTTTTCATTCTCAAATCTATACATTACTTCAGAATTTCCATCTGCAAATCTTACCATGTTTCAGGCAATTCATTAAAATGAAATAGCTTTGTTGCCTAGACTAGGACTTCGTTAGCTTGATCAAATAACTGATTCCATGTATAACATCTGAAAACAACAAAGCAGAACTTTAGGGAAAAAGGTAATGAGGCTTTGAAACTAGTAATCATGCAATTACTTGTTCCATAGCTTTGCTCCATGTAAAGAAGCACGAGACCTCATGGGCAACATGAATCTTTGAGTTGCTCTTTCCTGAGCACCTTTATAAGTGGAAGGTCAATGTAAGTTTACCCATTCAAGCTATCCTAATGCTTAAACTTATTTCTATGCCTGGTAGAAACAAATTCTGCTGAGGGGCAGAAACTTGTGAGTAGAAAGATGTTGTATGGTCAGTTTTACATGCTCTGCCTCTTACCTTAACTGGAGTCCTCTAATGCTGCATCAACTCTATGAGAAAATAGCAGGCATCCAACTTTCTACATATTTCATCAGTCTAGTCACCTGTTCTGGCTTTCTATTTCTGTCACAAGCAAAGGATCAGACTTTTGGGACTAATTCAAGGAAAAGCCAAAAATAATTGGTAATGTTTGGTTCCAAGTGTGAGATTTTCTCATTCATCAGGAGTAAAATCCTTGTGCAGACTCTGCACAACACCATCATGTACACCATTTCTTTGGTGTCAATTTCTATCCTAGAAGTTTGCCCTGTGCCAATCCAGCCTCTCCTAAGCAGAGGATCATGTTAACCAGGAACAACATCTGCACAATGTCTTCAGATAGCAGAAGAGAAAAGGAAAGAAGAAAAGCACCATTCTTAGTGCTTTAGTTGAGATTGGTATGAAGTTACCACGCAAAGTGAAGCAGGTCCACGATCCCTTTTTGCAGTGTAAGCAGTTTGCTGTGCAAACTCTGTACTGGAATCACATTCAGGGTGACATCACTAAACATCACTACAGGGTGAGATGCCTGGTGCTCCAGTGAATTGCCAAGAACAACATGACATTGCAATAACCTGCAATTAGGGAAGCAATCAAGATGCTTTTATCCCTGGTCTTCCACAAGGGCGAGCAGCAAACTGAGAGCAAGACAGCTTTAGCATGTCTCACAGGAGAGCAAGGCACCTGTAAGGTGTTACTGGCACAACTTTGGCAGCTTGCAGTGGGTAATGTGAGCACATGGGGAAGGCATATGGATGGGTCTGCACTGATTTTCAGGGCTGTTTCCCCATGCACCTGACGGGAGAGCCAAACCACACTGCAAACAATGGGTGGCACAGCCCTCCTCATGCTGGCAGACAAAAAACCACCCCTCCAGCAGTGGGGCAAAGACAAGCCAGGCATAAGCATGCATTTGAACAGTGACAGAAAGCAGGGAAGCAATTTACTGAAAGGAGTGGGGTGTGTGCTTTTTCTCTACCGGCTTTTAAATCGGGATCCATTGTTTTCCTAAAAGCATTCTGCATTTCAGCTGAGCTGGGAAATCCTCTCCTAGCTCTCAAGAAAACTAGCACCACATTTCCTGGGGACTGATAAATGCTGAGATTGTCAGCTTTCAAGTAAAGCACGGAAAGATGGGTCAATGCCCTTGAAAGTCAAGAAGCCTGCTGCTATCCCAGCAGTTGGCTTAGCCCTGTGGGAAGGAGTAGGGGTTGCTGTACCCCTCAAAGATCCACTTCTTCTAAATTACTAAGGACAAAAGTGGTTGTTGCTCCATGGCAATCATGAGCTGGACTCTGTTTAACTTTCTGATGAAGTGCTGTACTGAGGTATTAGGGATTTATGTTGTTTTGGAGCATGAAATGATTCATAACCAGCCACTAGAGCAAGAGGGTTATGGTAAAATAACAGAGTGCTATTTTTTCTCTTCATCTCCCTTGCAAGTTAAGTTCAGTGTGTGGCTCAAGGACATGCATAGGAATAAGTGATGAACTGAATGTCATTATCTTTTACAACAATAGGCAAGTGCATAAGATTTTGGTACAGAGTGCCTTAGGACACTGAGACTGATGCCAGGAATACTCTGAGGGTTTTGGCTGACAGCTGAGCCAGCAGTGTGCCAAGGTGGCCAAGAAGGCCAGCAAGCATTCTGGCTTCTGTCAGCAATAGCACAGCCAGCAAGACCAGGTGATCATCCCTCTGTTCTGGCACTGGTGAGGCTGCACCTCAGTGCTGTGTTTGGTGTTGAGCCCCTCACTACAAGAAGACATTGAGGCCCTCAAGTGTGTCCAGAGAAGGGCAGAATAGCTGTGAGGGGTTTGGAGCACAAGTCTGATGGGTTGGACTTTGTGATCTTAAAGGTCTTTTCCAACCCTAATGATTCTATGATTCTACAAATGATCATTTCATCGCTAATGGGAAATTATTGCCTGTTGGATTTCTTTGTTTTTCCATCCAGGTTAGACAGGAGGCTGTGGAATTCACCTCCCCTGGCTGGCATGTCCCAAAGATAAATGTGAAGATCAGTTGCTTTAAACTGCCTTGTTTACTGATGGAGACAAAGAAATATCTTTACAGGGTGATTGATCTTGTAGTAAGAAATATATTTAATGCAGGTCTGATAACTCATCCTGTGCACCTGCATTTCTCCTGTTAAATACAAACAGACCTTGGTGTTGACCATCTACCTCTGAGAGCTGTGATCACCTGAAGCAAGAGCCAGAGGCTAGACAGTGTAAACAGAGATTTACAAGGAGGCATACAAATTATCCCTTCAGAAGAGGTGAATCTCATCCTTTGGAATGAAAGAGTGAAATTCTCATCCCGTATCAGAAGTTTGGAGCCACCTTACTATCACGTGAGGATTCCTTATAATGAGGATTGCTGTTTAAAAATATCCATTCCCGTAAGATAACATCAAGAATTGGATTGCACTCTCTTCCATGAGAACATCAAAGTAATCCTCTTACAAAAGCTCAGTACATGTCATGGCATCAGCTGAGCCCATTAACTGATGGGCCCATGCTCTCAGGGTAGATGAATTACCATATAAAACACCACGTAAAACCTGCACTAGGGTAAGGTGTGCAGTGAAAGCAGCTTAAAGATTTTCTTTGAGATAAGAATGGGTGCAGAAATCTTGATTGCAACTCAGCTGGATAGTGATAACCCGATCAGAAATAATGATCACAAATAAATAATGATCGCTTTTTAATCCGAGTCCATAAGATGAGGCAACTGGGGGACTCATTAAGCTTGGATGTGATTGAGAACATGTTGTTTTGCTGTTCTTCTGCCAAGCAGAATACTGACTTGAAGCCTTGAATGTTTGTTAATCCTATGCTTTAATGATGCTGCTATCAAACAATATGAACAAAACAACATGAAGCCTCATCCTTTCATGCTGTCCTTTTCCAGGATTTCAGTTTTCATTTCAACATTTGAAGAAGGCTGAGAAGCCTTCGGAAAAGCACCCTAAGTCAATTACTGTCTTAACGTCTGTCTGATGCTTCGATGAGCTGAAAGCAATCTGCCTGAGATGCATTAGGTCCAGAAGGATTACCCAGTATAAAGGTACAGGGAAGGTACTGGATATCCAGTATGAAGCTTGAAGCAGTGACATCACTCATGGTTTCTTTATTGTCAAACTACACGAGGCAAAAGAATCATAGAATCATAAAATGGCCTGTGTTGAAAAGGAGCACAGTGCTCATCCAGTCCCAACCCCCTGCTGTGTGCAGGGTCACCAACCAGCAGCCCAGGCTGCCCAGAGCCACATCCAGCCTGGCCTTGAATGCCTGCAGGGATGGGGCATCCACAGCCTCCTTGGGCAACCTGTTCCAGTGCCTCACCACCCTCTGGGTGAGAAACTTCCTGCTAATATCCAATCTAAACCTCCTCTTTCTTAGTTTAAAACCATTCCCCCTTGTCCTATCATTATCCACCCTCACAAACAAGAGACAACCTGTGCTACAAAACAGTGGGGTCATTTTCAATTCTCTCTGTTGCAGATGGAAAAGAGCAGTGAGGATGCAGGGAAGAAGGAACAGCAGAAGGTGAGTATGGATACAGAAGAAAGAGGAATGAGTATAGATAAAACAGCAGAAGACCAGTGCAGATGCAAGGTCCCTATGGGTCTCTTTATGGGGTCTCTCTCTAAGTCTCTATGGATATCTTTATTAAAAAATAAATGGTCCTGTGATAATCACCATCCTCCATTCAGTGCAAATTTAAAACACGAGCTTTCTCTTTTCTAGTAACAAGCTCTGGATTGCTTTGCTTTTCATCTCCTAAAAATTATTTTCCCATCTTTTGTTTTTGTTTTCCTCCTTTTCAGTTACCTGACTTCAGCTACCTGTTTTTGAAGCAACAACGATGTTCTGAATTAGGAAGTCTGTTCTGATCCTGCACGCTGTGTTTTCTTACCACTGTGATGATTCAAGCTGACAATCCATCAAACCATTTTTCATTGCTTTTGTCAGCTTGATCATGCAAAATGTAGCTTTTCAAGAAGGAAATGTGTATTTTGTGGTCCTTTATGAAACGGATATTTTGAAGTCAACCCTTTGTGAGCTGTGATGGCAAAGGAAACGTTGTTATTGATATATTTTCTTTCTTCAGCAAATACTAAAAAACTCTGATTGGGGGAATAATAGACTATCTCAAGCTAGAAGAGACCCATAAGGATCACTGAGTGCAGCTCCTAATGACGAGCAACTCTGAGACTTGACCCTTTGTCGATTTTTTGCCGTATTTCCATTAAACTTGACAGGGGTCAATGTCTTCCTAACTATTATGTCCTTAACTGTTCAGGCTGGAAGAGCTGAGAAGTGGCTTCAAACAACTGAAATCACCTGAAAACATCATCTGAAGCACCGAGAAAATGCTGAATACCTAATTTGCCATAAACAATTAGGTGCCCAAGGTAAAATAATGACTGAGTGTTCACTCCCATTGGCTTGAATTGAAATGCTTTATTTCTTAACCGAAGGGAGCTAAGAGAGCTATACACAAAAGTTTAAAGGGAGCTATTCTGGCTTAAACCAAATATCCACGTGGCCAAGTTCCTTTATTCATGGTTTCTTTCCTTTCTTAATGAAATTTAGCACATCAACAGCAACGCTTCTAATTTAGCTGAGAAGTAAACTTAAAAAGGAAAAAAGCAAGAATAAAAATAAAACCAACTCAATTCTCTTAGGAATTAGGAAAAATAAATATCTTCTCCAGAGAGCTCTGGTCTGCTATCTTAGCAGAGTTACGACTGAGATCGAAACGATCTCATAAATTGGATGCAAATTGGCTGCAATACACAGTAGGTTTGTTCCCTTTGAAGCTGAAAAGATAGCCTGCCACTGAGGCATTTAATTAACGTTTAGCAAAGTAGCTTGTGCTACTTTGAGTTAATGAGGCAGCCCCTCCATTGTTAATAATGCAAGCAATTAATGCAGATGTATTCAATGGCAAGCTAACCGCGGCACTCTTATTTAAATGCTTTTTGAGAATGCCAGAGAGCTGCTCACTATCTGATTGAGATGATGTTTTAATGGAAGAGGGGACGGTAAAGCTGTTCAAGTCTACTTTGGAGCTAGGATGATAGATGCCCCATCTCTGGAGGCATTCAAGGCCAGGCTGGATG
Source organism: Centrocercus urophasianus (assembly GCF_019232065.1). Lineage (NCBI taxonomy): Eukaryota > Metazoa > Chordata > Aves > Galliformes > Phasianidae > Centrocercus > Centrocercus urophasianus. The sequence continues at coordinate 44,814,691 of NW_024884711.1, forward strand.
TGGCTCTGGGCAGCCTGGTCTGCTGATTGTCTACCTGCACATAGCAGGGGGTTGAAAAGAGATGATCACTGTGGTCCTTTGCAACTCAGGCCATTCTATGATTCCATGTTCTCTCCAGATCCCTTTAGCCCTGTATTCTACCCCATGGCAGTTCTTTCAAGGAAACCCTTGTACTCCAATTAAAGCATGAATTAATTAGTTAGCAAAGCTAGGAGTCAATGAACGAGGAGATCTAGACTTCAGACTTAATAGCTGTATCAGTGTAACTCCCAAGAAAATCACATCCAGCTCTGCAAAACGCCCTGAAGAGATGCTGACAGCACTGCTGAGGGGGGGCTGGGGCTGCTCCAACGTTTGCTCAGCCTTCAGGCTTAACTGCAAGTCTGCACGCGATGTTTTCCTGGTGTCTGGAAATGAGGGCCTGTCTGCACCATTAGATCACATCAGCTGACCTCTCTGTATGTCGCAAGTTATTATGTTTAATTACTGCCTGAGTGCAATAATGCATGTTGGACTGAATCCTACTTTCCTCTGGGGAGAGCTGTTAAGCTGGAGCGTGTGGCAACGCTTAGTCACCTTCCCTGCCACTTTTATTTCACTAATTCTTGTTTGAATTGACCTTGGTTTAATTTCTGGACTCTGGTCTTGCTTTATCCAGGAGACTAAAATAGTTTTTTAATGCCTTTATTCCTACTGAAGTCCTTCAGTGTTGCAAGTGATCTTCCTGATGAGCCAAGCTCAGTACTTAGAGAAGCTCTTGTTAAAAGATTCTTCTCCAGGTGAGAGGTTTAGCCTTTTTCTTTCTTGCTCACTCTTGTTTTTTCAGCACTACAGAGTTGTGTGGACCTTTCCAGGACAGCAGTCAGAGGTGCAAACAGCTTCCTGCCTCTTGCTGACTACTGTTCATGCATTCAGGTAACTCTTTACTGCAGTATCACCCTGAACTTTTTGCATTGCTCTTGTAGTAATTATCAGATTTTGCTAATCCAGCCATTGGAGCCTATTTAGTCTGTAGATAAGATATATGTATATATTCCTTGCTGTTCATGGACTTCTGTCTGTATTAATTCATTACTCTCTGCATAGCTCCTTCCACTTTTTTTTCGGAGATATATTGGCAAGGATGACAGCTTTAACAGCAGCTGGTTTGTATTTATTTTGAGATCAAGGGTGAAAAATACGGGTTAGGGTTGGACATTTCACCAGAATGAGTGTTTCTTTGCAAAATTTTGCTCTGTCAAAGGAATTTTGGAGGGATGCGAGCTACTACTCATCAACAGGAACTCCATGGAACATCAAGTAGGGTACCCAGAGCAGATGGGGATGAAGGCTATCTAATCTTTCTGTAGACATCTGAAACACTTGTTCTCTCATCTGGTTGCTCTGGATGCCTCCTCTGAAAGTGTCTCTTGATAGGCGAGATGAATCTTAGCAGTTAAATTCCCATTAGATGTTTTAGTTGGCAATCTGAGTTGTTAATTGACACAAGCTCTAATTAGATAAAGCTGCTGATTACTTATAGTTTCTGTATCTTTTTTGAGCTCCTTTACACAATAGTTCCAGAGGGTAAGGTTGATCTTTCTCTAACAATTTCCCCACCACCCCATCTTGAAGACTTGGAGCAGGGTTGGGATTTGGCACTGTAGGAGTGACACATGTAGGACTGAACCCTCCCCACTGCCACCATTCAAGGAGCAGCCAACACTGCAGCTATGTGAAGCAAGGTCTAAGGATGATTCTTAGTCTATTAAGGCAAAAATACGTCTTTTCAAGCATTTATTCAAAACATAGTCAATCAGCAGGGCTTGTCTTTCTGCCAAACTAGAGGTAGCAACAAAACCTGGGGTCCCAATACTCACATCTAATCTTGTGACTGGACAGAGAAAAAAGAGATGGGTATCTAATCTCTGCTTGGAGTTTTGTCTACTGCCAGGCCCTGTAGAATCAGTAAGAGTGGAAAAGACCTCTAAGATCACCAAATTCAACTTGTACCATGCCCACTGACCACATCCCTCAGTGCCACATCACTGCTGTTCTCAAACATCTCCAAGGACAGTAACCTCACCACCACTCTGGGCCACCTGTGCCAATGCATTACCACTCTCTTGGAGCAGAAATTTTTCCTAATATCCAACTTCATGCAGTTCCTATGGACACACGGATTAATTACACCTGCTGAGAATGTGTGGGCTGTTATTTGCCTCATTCTGGGAATGCACAAAATCTTTATTAATGTTAAGGCTGGTGCTCATGTGATTTTTCATGAGATACTGGTGTTTGCCTCTTCATTGGGTAGAGAAAATGAAGAGCACATGAAGAGCAAATGGGTATTAGAATTGTGATGGTCTGTTGAAATAACAATGGTAATAATACATCAGAATTTGAAGGGCTAATCAAGTGGTAAATGGAGTTTGCCCAGGAAGAAGCAAATCGACCTTTGACTTTCAGCTCCATAAAGCACACACAAGTGATACTTGGCCGATGCAGATCTCATCTTGTGCACTGTGCATTGCAGCAGAACAGCTTCTTTCAGTCCCAATCTGTGACTATTAGTACACAAGTACATATCAGTGTGTACAACAACAGAAAATTAAATTAACATTATTGCATAAAGCAAGAACAGTACAGGACTCAATCTCTGGAGGTCCCTTGCAACCCCTATGATTCTGTGATTCTCTGATTTATCATCAAGACAGAATATCTACTTGTTTGTCATTGGAGTATATAAAGAATGGCCTTTGTAAGAGACTGAATTCCTCTTAAGCACTCCCTTTTTGTGTCTGGCTTTAGCTACACATGCTACAGCATTGTAAAGTTTGGGATTTGGGCCACTTCGTGGGCACACATGCACTACAGCTCTAAAACAGCAGGAAATGTTTCACTCATAAATTTTCCATGTGACAACTTGGGCTGAAGGCAGTAAGGATGTCAAACCGTTGTCCCATGTAAGAGCCACTTCTTACCCCAAGTAGTTTTCTGTGATAGGGACAGTATTGTCTCGTTGCATCCACCTCTACCACAGCACCTAGATGAGTGTTTCTCATATCCTGAGCTACTAGAGATGCAGCATTTGTAGATAAATGGCTAAAAAAGCACCATCTGAAGCATCCCTGAGCTGTACTAAATTGTCTATGCCTTCCTGGAAATTTTGCACATTAATGGAAACATCTGGACAGTTTTGGTATCCAAAAAGTTATAGTTATTTAATGGTGCAAATCTTTTGCCTGGCATTTGTACTTCAACAGCCAGAGCAAGCTGGTAAATAAAAGCTCTAATGCTTCAAATTAAACTGCGTTCTGTTAATTGCATTCAAGATGTTTAACAGCTTTGTTGATGCTGATTAAATAATACTTCATTACTGGGGATGTGTTCGTTCAGTGTTAGCCTGCCTTGTTCTCTTACACTATTTTATGTTCCTCTTGGACCATTGGCAGGTTCAGGGCAAAGATGTCCAGGTAAGAAAAGCTTTGCATTTTGTACTCCCATCAAGGCCCCTGATGGCAGACCAGGATTGACTCATGATTAGGGCTATCTGGTAACATTTTATTGGCATAGGTAAGAATGGGATAAGTAGCACCTCTGGTAGGACACAAAGGTGGGGGAAAACATATGGGAACTGAACCTCCAACCTGTGCGATCAGCTTCTGGTTTAGCCCACTGTTTTGACACTCCGAGTCCAGGTAAGACTTATTTCCTAGTAACAGTAGACCTGCTGTGGATTTTAATTGGGATGTTCTCATGACATGGCAGGCTGATTGTTGAGCTTCCTTCCAACTTGAACCATTTTATATGTAGTGATTTAATCTGTTTCCATGGCACCAGAGCTGTTCTGGTGCTACTGAACCAGCAGCACTGAATAATATAAATTAATTAAGATCTTCCTACTCTTGGGCACAAAGTGGTCTAATGTGCAGTGCCAGCTTAGCTCAGCAGCTCCTTGGCATGATAAATAAGTGCAATTCAAAACCAGCATGGCCTTGAGCTGAGCACGAGGCATGAATCTAGAATGCTGCAGCTGAATGCAAGGCTCAAGACCACCATTCCACAAATCTCAAATGTGGCAATGGGTTGAACTGACAGCCCTGCTGCTGTCCCACCCCAATGGAAATCTCCTGGCAAAGTCCCTCAGGCCATCCCACCTTCACCTTTAGTAAAGAGTCAAAAAGAATGATAAAAGATCCTCTCCCTGCCTGTGGTACCTCAAATACTGTGGTACAGATGAAGATGGACTCTGTAGGAGCAACCCATGTCTTCTCTGAAGGGCTGGTGCCAACATACCTGGGACTGGTACATAAATAACATACATAAACATGGTGATCAGCTGATCTGTGGGCTTAACACCAAAGTAAAATAAACAGTCTACAGGCTTGTGGTTTATGGTTGTGACTGTGCCCTATAGAAGGAAAGGGTGAGCCAGTGGAGAACACACTGGGCAGGCTGATAGCTCTCCTAGGGATAGATAAGGGCCATCTACTCCATCACAGCATCCTGTTTGGCAAAAGATAATCCTGGTGGTGCTCAGCCATTGATCTTCATGGATGAAACAGACTATGCAAGAGATTCTGACTCAATCCCATTGTATCAGAGAGATAGCATTGGGCCTCAGTTCCCTATTTATACCTTTCACAAAGAAATTTTGCGACACAGCATCTAGATGACAATACTCCTGAGTAAATCAAGTCCTCCTGGCAGTGAATCCCAACTCGGTTGTGCACTGTTGTCTTATCAAAACCCCTTTGAGAAGCAGACCAGGTGGCACTGCTGTCTTTGCTAGATGCCCTGGTTTGACAGTAGTCTCCATTCTTATCAACCAGCACTCAGTTGTGCTGGGTGTGATGAGGCAGCCCTGATAAGGATTTCAGGGCACATCCTCAGGAGACTTCTGAACATAATGGTCTTGCTCTTCCTGATTAAAACATCCAAAGAAGAAGCTTTCCTTTAACCAAGGGCTGGTTGCACATAAATCTTGAGGGCAGAGAACAGCAGTGAGTTGACTGCTCTGCATATTAACTGTTAACTTTTTCTTCCTTCCAGGTTTTTCTGTAGTGTTTGCTCACTTAAAAAATAAGCTTTCATGCGCCTTCACCTGTTGCAGCAAACAAAACAAAACAAAACAAAACCAAGAAGCATTCTTGATATTTTAGTGAACGAATAAGAATTATGCAATGATTGAACAAAGCATCCATCATTTTAGTGGGCATGCTGGTGAGAGGCTGATGGTTGGATGCTCTTAGTGATTTTTCCCAACCTTAATGATTCAGTGATTCTATCCTTGAGAGTTATACCTGCAGCGTCACCTGGATGTTGTTCTGCCTCTGCTACAAATTCACACTTTTCTCTCGTGACTTGTACTCTACCACAGGACAGAAGAAAAGGAAAAAGATGGAGAGGGACTGGGCTGAGAGGAGGAGCTGGAAGGTGGTTTCTTGCAGCATCTGAGCAAGCTGGCAATCAGGAGAGGCAGGAAAGCCTCTTGCTAACAGGTATGCAAATACTTTGGCTCTTCTGCTCTTAAGCAATAGAATTAATGGTTCACAACACTCTCAAAAATCATACTATGACTTAGAAGATCTCAGTGAGCTTGCTCTTTTCAGTGGTGTGTGTTAAGTATATAAGAAAGTGCCTTTTCCTTTCATTACATAAGGAAATGTGAAAGGTTTTGAGGTTGGTCATTTTTCTGCCTTTTCCTCTGTGCTGGTGCCATCTTGTGGAAGCTGCTAAGAGCAAGAGTTGGAAGTAGCAGCTGGATCATGTGTAAGCCCTGTTATTCAGCAGGAGCGGGCTTGCGGGGTGGGAGAACATGGAGTATTGCCATACTCACGTGGTGGGCTACAGGGGTCCTGCTGTGGAGAAGATCTGCTCTTGTTCTAAGGATGTGGGTACCATTAGTGTGGTATTTGTCAGGGATTTTATCTTTCTGGAGTGTTCTTTTCCCACTTTAACCAAAAGGAATCCAGTCTGAGTACTCCACGACCACTCAGATCACAGTTGGTACGAACATTAACTTCACACGCATCTCAAATGATAAAGTAGGCACACCCTTAATGCCCTAAAGCAGTGATAATGAGGTGAGACTGTAAGCCAATGGGATCATGCCCAGGCCCTGAAAAGCCCTGGGATGGATTCTATATTGTTCTTAGTGCTATGAGATCACTGTGCTCTCCTGCTCTGCCTGGGAAGGTGCTTCTGGGACCAGGAAAACCTCTTCTCCAGCTCTCCTTCCATTGGAAAAGAGGTTTATTCTCTAGTTCTACAGTGTGATACTGAGGAAGAACTCAAGCTCACTCGTACAAAAACCTGTGCCTGCTTCTGAGAGCTGCAGCTTTACCAGTAAAGCTGGGGAATCACCACTGCTTTGGGGATCATGAAGCAAAGGAAGAGGGACATGTTGCTGGAGCAAGATGCAAGAAATGGGTGAGAATTGACTGTGGGATTCAGTTAATTTAGTGTGGTTAAATTTGAACCTGCCCTGTTTTGCTTTGGATGACAGACATTAATAGTTGTTTTCTTCACCTAATGATTGCTGTCCTCGTAAAGTTGGCAGAATGCATAGCTTAAGCTGGCACAGCTGCATTCAATCTGCTGTGCTCACTGGGAGAAGTGGATTCCTCAAACAAAAAGCTGGAGCTAGAGGTGTGGTTCTATGAACTGTATCCCTTCTGTGTTGTCATGTACTTAATCTTTTCATTGCTATGAGACTCAGCAAGCCTAAACCATGCAATTTCCTCGGAAATACTTTCCCGCTTCTCTAGTAATGTGTGTCCATAGCAGTCTGACATAATGGATGTTTGCTTCTTCCTACAGAGGGTTTTGAGTAATGAATGAAAACTTAGTTGCTTTTCTTTTTTTTACTGTAAGTGGTGCTCCATTTGACTTGTGTGGCATTTCATGTAACCCTAAGCAACCCGGTGTATATATAAGCCAATTTTCTAACAAACAACAAAGTAATCAAACCTAAGAGTGTAAATTTCCTTACAATGGGATGTGCCTAAACCAAAGAAAACAACCTAAAATAAACCCTTCCACAAGTATGCTTGTGTTCTTAGTTTCCTGCTGTTAATTTGGATGTGTTTTTCACCTGGTGCATGAAGTCACCAGGATTAAATACTTGGCTATGTTTAGTTTCCTCTGTAGAGGTTTTTGAGCTTGTTTGCCAAGGGTGTTGTGGCATGTGATGAATTAGGATAAGCACCATTGATTGAAAACAGGTAGCCTGTAGGAATACTTATCCTGTAGACTCTGGGTGCAGGGTGTGGTGCTTGCCATGATAGGGAAAACAAAAGAGAGGAAAATGCTTCTAGTTGCTTTAAAATTGTCCCTGGTTTAAACCCTATGGGAACATAATAGGAAGGCTATTGGGAAAGGACTGCAACAGACTACCTACAGCAGCCAAAGAGGAGGCTGTGACAACAACAGAAGATCTAGGTGTGCCTAAGCCCTGGAGGCTGTGGAGGTGATGTCATCTCTGGAATGGGTAAGGACTTGAGGCAATATCTGAGCTGATGGGATTTAACTGCAGGGATGAGAGACAGGTTCTGATGATCTGCTCATCCAGACCTAAAGCAGATCCAAGGGAATTACAGATGAGGCAGCGTAACTTCATTTCACGGGATGGTTGAGCTTGGAAGGGATCTCTGGAGGACATCTAGTCCAAATCCTTGTTCAAGCAGGGCTACTTAGAGCAGGTTGCCCAGGGCCATGTCTTTCCCTGGCTAAAAGAATTAGTTAAATGCTTCACAAGTGCCTAGAGAGTAACAGGAAGATGGGAAACAGAAATGGGTCTATCAAGTGTGACTTACATTCAATTGATTCATTTTTGTGTGATTTTCTTAGCTCAAGAAGAGAGCAGAAGGTCCTTCCTTTGAACTTTGATGGTTATAGCCTTGTCCAAAGGGATATTCTCTTAAGCAAGCTTATGATGGTAGTTTGCAGTGCACAGGGAAGCTAGCTTAAATAATGTTCCCAGAAGGTGAATTGTGAGAGAATGAAGCTGGATTAAGACATTTGAGTGGAGAATCTGCTGTAGCCAAACAGATCCTCAAAGTGTGCTAGAAGAGTTCTTGATCCCATTGCAGTGACTGGATGTGAGCCAGTGGCATCTTGATGACTGGATCTCCAAAGGACTTTTTTGAGTCTCAAAAGCCTTGCTAAAATCAAGTGAGGAGTCTTGGCACCGAGAATAACAGCCAGGTACCCTAATGACAGATCTGTTTGTGCCCACGGACCTCCAGGAATTGGATTCGTGATCCTGATGGGGCTCTTCCAACTTGGGGTATTCTCTGATTCTATATGTGGCCTGTATGGGTTGTGTGATAGGGCAGGACTTTTGCCAAGTAATGTGACAGGGAAGTCTATGGCTGTGAGATACATCTGAGGCTGAATGTGGTACTGCAGCTGACACAGTTCCACCTATGGAGCAATCCCATTCTGCTCTGGGATGTCACCAGCTGGGATCAGTGCATTATAGTGTGAAGCTATTGTGGCCAATCTGTGGTTCCTTCAAAGACTCCATCTACCCCTCTTTTCAACTCCATAATAAAACCCAGTGATGCCACTGAAGGCACCAAAGAGCCTCAGCCGGAGGCTTCTTTGGTCATTGGGTCTGTAGTCCTTCTTGGATTTGGTCAGGCACAGATCCTACTGGAGGTGCAGCTGTGGTTGGTGCAAGGCAGAGAATTACAACTTACTGACTGCCAGGACAAAGATGGCAAAGATACCAATCACCTGCCAGAGGCGCAGCCCCCAGATCACCACCGTCTCCGAAGTGACAGGATCCGGTTTCTTTTTTGGGGGTTCTGTGGTGGCCTGGGAAAGAAAGATGGGAAAGAAGAAAAAAAGAAACGTGGTTTAGGATTTGCAAGGATCACTGCAGAACAGCTAGATTGGGGAAGAGAGCAGGAACACTGGAGTAAGCCCTGGTCTTCTGGCCTTATAACAGTTTAGAAGTTTTCAGGGAGTGGGAACTTTGCTAGAGATCGTTATCTAAAGCATTTGCTGTTTTGAAGTATGAAGTGTTGCCAATTTTAATGATTAGAAATAATGGCAAAAAAAGGTTTTCCTTGCTGGATTTTACCTTTTTCTAAACCTTTTTTTTCTCCTGGGTTTAGGAGGATTTTTTTCTTTTTGTTTTAAAGGCTTAATTGTCAAGAATGACATTTTTCTGTGGATTGCATTGCAGTGCCATCTGCTCTGCTATGGCTAGATCATGGAATCATAGAATCCTTAAAGTTAAAAGGACCTTAAAGGACTTCTGAAGGCCATTTAGTCCAAGTGCCCTACAGTGAACAGGGATACCACAGCTAGATCAGGTTTCCCAGGGCCTTATCCAGTCTCACCTGGATAGTCTCCAAGGATGGGGCATCAACCACATCTCTGGGCAACCAGTTCCAGTGCCACACCACCCTTACTATAAAAGATTTTTTCCTTATATCTAAATGAAGGTCATCTAGATGAAAAAGGAAACAGCAAAAGAGCTGAATGTCAAGGCATAAAAGGAGCTGGCTGTTCTCCCCAAGATAGAGAGTGCAACACAAACACCAAGGCAGGCTTTTCAACAAAACCCCCACCCCACCACCTGTAAACAAAGGCTGTGGGACAGGTTTGGGGTGGCAGCTGGGTTGAATAGAGAATTAAGACAACCAGATGAACCTGTAGAGATGGAGCAAATCCATAGCCAGACACAGGCAAGGGCCAAGTACTTAAAAGCTAAAGTAGCTCCCATGGGTTGTAGCTCAGCCCTTGCACTCTTTCTCACTTGGCCCCAGCAACCAGAGCCCTCTAGGTATGAGATGCTCTCAAAGGCTGGAGAGCATCTTGCTCCTGAGCCCTGGAGAAACACTGCAGAACTGTTGCCAGAACAGGCAGGACAGATGTTATAAAGCTCAATGCTGACCTTTGAGTTTGGTTGCTTCTTTTGATTTTCTTCCCATCGTGCAATACTCTGGTAAGAGCTGCTTGCAGAAGTGGAATCTGCTTGTCTCAAGCTGGAGTTCTGGCACTGGAAGCTATTGAGTCTGTATCCTTCTTTATGGGCATTCCCTTCTTGACCTCGTGCCAGTCACTTTTTCTCTGCTCATGAAACTCCCACTGACTGCAGGAACAGATCTACCTGCTGTAGCTGCTGTGGGGCATATTATTTGTCCAAGGGGCAACAGGGCTGCAAGAAAGGACCTGAATTTATTTTATCTCCAGTTGCCCTACCATGGAGTTTCTCCAAGCTTATACCTCAGTGTGAGTTGGTGTCTGTGCTCTGAATGTCTAGAGAACTATGAAGTGTTCTCTTTGAAGAAGAGAAGGCTCTGGGGAGACCTCTTGGAAGTCTTCCAGTATTTGAAAGGAGCATATAAACAGGAGGGGGAAAGACTGTTTACATGGGTTGATAGTGATAGGAAAAGGGGGAATGGTTTTAAACTGAGACAAGGAGATTTAGGTTGGATATTAGGAGGAAATTTTTCACTCAGAAGGTGATGATGCACTAGAACAGGTTGCCCAGAAAGGTTATGGATGCCCCATCCCTGGATGCATTCAAGGCCAGGCTTGAAAAAATGCATGTCTTGCTCCCTGCAGTGCCTTCCCTTCTCAGGCCATGAAAGCATTGTTAAAACACAGCTGTAATGGATATTAGAGAGCTGGAGCTGCTCTCCAATTACTCGCCTATTTGTGCAATACAAATCATAATTTAGATTATCCCTAATGAAGGATGCTTCCCGTTGAGTCTGGAGTGCTTTGGCTCCCAGGGGATCCTATTCAGAGCTCATTTGTAGTGGTAGGACTGCTGCATGAGCTTTTTTTTTTTTTTTTTTTTTTTTTTTCCCCAAGGTGCCTTAGTTACTCAGCACTGCATGGCCTTACCCTAGTGCTGAGGCTAGACGTGGAGCATTTAATGCTCAAAACCTAGAATTGCTGCAGCTAAATGAAGGGAGAAAGAATATCTGACCAGAATGATGTGGTCTTGTAGGGATATCTGAAACAAGAGGTAAGAATCTGTGACAGTCGTTGCTGAAAGACATCTATTTTCAACTATAGGAATTCTTCAGAGTTTTTCCAAACCCTTTAGGATACTCTTTGGGTAGCCTTAACCTGAATCAAAGACGTTTGTTTTATGTGAAGCACTCAGTGTGACTTCGCCCTCTCAGGAATCATAGCTCTCCAAAGGATGGGTCTGCCAGACTTATTTCTGATGGGCAGCTGAGAAAGGGAAACAGATGTAGAGGGGAAAGCTGTTGGGCAAAGGAAACTGTGGGCTGAAGTTGTTCCAAGGGAGGTTCAGGGTTGATATTAGGAAAAATGTATTCTCAAAGAATGGTAATGCATTGGCACAAGCTGCCAAGGGAGGTGGTGGAGCCACCATCCCTGGAAGTGTTCAAGACCAGGGAGACATGGCACGTGGGAACATCCTCCTTTAACTGCTGCACCATGTATGCAGAAAACATCCGAGGTGGAGCATAGAGTAGGCAGTATTTTGATAATTAAAGGCTCTTCAGTTGCAGTAATGCAGGAAGAACAAACTGCTGGATGAGTAAACAGAGAGTAGGTGAGATAGAGATCTAAGTACGCAAAGATGCATGGTCTTACCATCCGTAGCAGGAAGATTTGTGGCTGAAGCATTTACCACCAATTTATGGCCTATTGTGGTGATATTTCTGGAAAAGGAAAAGTGTGTCTTTAAACGAGACTGAACTTGCTTTGCAGGGAAGAAGAGAAAGCAAAGTTGAAGATCTCTGCTACTTTCCTTGGTTTCACAAAAGTTCTTGATGTAAACCAACACATAAAGTAGCAAAGTATGTTGAATCTTTTAGACAAAAGTTCAAGGGGAAAGAGCATAAAGCAAGACTACTGCTGAGTCCTGACCATTCATGCAGATGTTTAATGGCATTCTTTATTGTGTTTTTAGAATGTGCATTGAGGGCTGAAATATGCAATGAAATTACTGAAGCACAGTGATCAAGCTACTGCAGCTTAATAAATCATTGCTCATTTGTAGCTATGCGCATGCAGTGGAACTCAGTGACAGAGGGCTGAGTCTGCATTGCTACACCTCTTGACTGAAAAAGCTTTCCAAACTCGTAAGTGGATGGAAAGATGCAGTGCCGGCCCATTCTTAAACCTCTTAGCTTTTGGAGATTGCAAAGCAGTAAGCAGGAGTTAAAAAAAAAAAACATCTTGAGGAAAGTAATTTTTAGTAGCTGTAGGAAAGTGGAGCTGTTGACTTGTGCTTGACAAGAAGTGTTAAGATTTGGAGTTACTGGTATGTGCTTGGCAATAAATGCCAAGATAAAAGAGTGATTGGATCGGAGGCAAAAGGAAAAGATGTAAGGAGTAGAAACAAAGGAGAGATGAAATTGTGGAGCAAGGCAAAGCTCCAAAGGGGAAAGCCAACCAACCAAAAGCTCACAGAAATGGTACTTAGAGCTCTGTAAAGAGTGAACTTGTGCCCTTGGTCACAAGTGTGTTCCAGAGGTGTAAGATGTACAGGTGGATGTAGTTAGAAGGATGAAAAACAGCTTTGCTTTATCTGTACCATGCATTACAGATTCCAGAAGACTGGAGTCAGCTGAGAAAATTTCTGCAAGAGATATTAAGCTTTGTCATTAGCTGCAGGAGGGTGTTAGGAACATAGAAGATGCAGGGAAAAGCAGCATTAGCAATACCCAAGTAATAATGGAATAAGGATGGGTTTGGTGGGCAAGTAGATGAGCAAATATATATATTAAAGAGATTATGTAAATGTTGGAGGTTAGCCTCACTGCAGTGTTCCTGCCACATAGGTAGCTGGGCACCGTCTCCAGGAATATGGAAAACGTTGGGAATGCAGGAGGAAAAAGAATTGAGCAGGAAGGAGTAAATGAAAGGTTATAAAGCTCCCTGTAAGCTCTATGCTGAAAGAGTGCATAGTTGTGTTGTAGCAAAAAGTATCTTATGGATTACTGAAGTAGCATAAGCTTAAATGTAAAGAAGGTGATGAAAACCTTAGTAAATATTCTATGTAATCTTTATGAAAGATCTGCTGCTCCAGAGAGCACAAATGAAAAGCAGGCAGTGTACAGCACAAAGCCTAAAATAAGATTTAGACTGCCATACTGAGAAAGGTGAAATCAACTCCTACCCAGCACCAATTATGAATATTAAGCCCAAAGATAGACTGCTGCTTTGGGCCTTCCTGGCAGGACTGTAGAATAACTGGACTGCATTGACTACATCTCCCACGCAAACTGAGGCATTCAAGTCACTTGTTGACAGAATCATAGAACAGCTTGTGTTGGAAAGGACCTTAAAGATCACCCAGTTCCAACCTCCTGCCATAGGCAGGTTGCCACTACCAGGTTGTGCTGCTCAGGGCCCCAACCAACCTGCCCTTGAGCACCTCCAGGGATGGGGAAGCCACAACCTCTCTGGGCAGCAGTGCCAGCAACCTCACCATCTTCTGAGTAAAAAATTTCTTCCTAACTTTTAACTTAAATTTCTTCTCTTTTGATTTAAAACCATTCACCCTTGTCCTGTTGCTATCTGCCCACGTAAAAAGTTGCCCCCTGTCCTGCTTGTAAGCTTTCCTCGAAGTACTGGAAGGCTGCAATGAGGTCTCCCAATAGATGTCATTAGCTATGTATATTTGTGTCTTAACCTTCAGTCTAGGTCTCTCTCTCTGAAGTAAATGCCTCTGCCTTTACTTACAGTAAAGTGCAGTAAAAATAATTAAGTTTAAGTTGACTCTTCTTGAGTTGCTTTATGGCTGAGAGAAAGCAGCATTTTTACAGAGTTGTTAACCTCAGTGAGGCAACTTATCTAGATCTGATGAATAAATGAACATTTCTTTTTACTGACAGAGTTTATAGACACTAGCTGAAATTTGAGTGCCGAATTCCAAGATGCCCAATTTGGATCAGTTAAATGCCACCCTTGACTTCCAGTTCTTTTTTTCAGAGGTCCCCAACCTCTGAAGGCACAAGATCATAGAATCATAGATTGTGATCCATTCCAAATCCTGCTGGATACCATGGCCCCAAGTTTAATGGAGGCCAGGAAGGTGACACGTGATCCAACTCTTTGAAAGGGTAGATAATAGCAACAGGAAATGGTTTGAAGTTGAAGAAGGGAAGATGTAAGTTGGATATCAGGGGGAAATTCTTTACTATGAGAGTAATGAGGTGCTGGAACAGCTGCCCAGAGAGGCTGTGGATGCCCCTTCCATCCCTGGAGATGTTCAAGACCAGGTTGGATGGGGCCCTGGGCAGCCTGGTCTGGTATTAAATGGGGAGGTTGGTGGCCCTGCATGTGGTGGGGGGGGGTTGGAGCTTGATGATCCTTGAGGTCCCTTCCAACATAAGACATTCTATGATCTCTTTGTGTCTTAGAAGAGAGGACCTCTGCATTGTGTGCAAGCATTGCTTTTACAGCTCCTTCAAGTGCCCAGCGAAGGCAGGGAGGGAGGCAGAAACCAACTCCATGAGAAGCAGGAGCTGAGCTGACATTGGGCTCTTGGGGCTGTAAAATATCCATGAACCCCCAGAGCACTAAATAATTTCCAGGCATGTTGCACATTTAGGTCAGAACAGTTTGACACTGATTCTTCTAACAAGAAAATTTTCCAGTTTGCTTCGTTTCTGATTCATTTCAAGCAGAGAAACTGTCAGTGGTGATTGGAGCTGGGGCAGGGTAAGGAGCCAGCAAAGGTATCGGCCCCTGTGGGAAGGAGATATCTGCTGGAGACAGGAGCTCTACTTGCTTAATATGCTGGTGTAGACTGGGGGATAAAAAAGATTGACTATGATGATTTGACAGTGATAGCTGATAAATCTGGTATTTGCCATTAGATCACAGTGTAGGTTTGCTGCTGCACTGTTCGTGAGGCTTGCTTGCAGCTCTTGCGCTGGCTGAAGGACCTCTGTTGTGCTCTCAGCCCTCCAGCCTCACTCATTCCTTTCTGGAACTTTTTTTTTTTTTCATACCTGGACCAATTCACAATCCTGTGAATTTAAGTTTGAACCCAGATGCTTCTTTACATCTGAGAATGGCAGCAATCACAGGACAATCTCTTTAGCATCACTATAGCCTTTAGGATTACTGTTAGCAGAGACCATGCATTGATTCATATGTGCCCTACCCCTGCAAGTAAGTAGGCTGGTGTGAGAGCACGTCTGTTTTTTCCTGAAGTACATGTTTTGAGAACTGGGAAGGCTCTGTAACTTTGCACCCTATGAGGCCTCCATCCCTCTCTCAGAACCTCTCTAAGGTGGCTATGACAAAGAATTTTCTGGAAAAAAACGTTGTAATTTTCTATAGTATTTTTATTCCAGCTGGCCTGAAATACTTGTATCTTCTTTAAAGATGCATTTCTTAAAGCTAATGCTCTTAAATCATCATCTGTGCCTCCTGTGCATGCCTTCCTGTACTATTATTTTTCTTACTTGTTCTTCTGTGGTAAGCTTTTGAATTAAAGATATGCATTCACATGGGAAATCAACCTCAGGAGTCCACTCTGTAATTTTACCTATCTTTATTTCAACTATAATCACACCTCTGAGCATTTTTTAGGTATTGCATACAGTCCCATTCATCACATCACTTGTAGGTTACAAATGAGGGATACTGTCCCTCAAGTCCAACAATACATGGCTACATACAATATAAACTGATGCTATGAATAAATATCTTTGCCCTACTATTGAATCTGTGCTACATCTTTTGCATGTAGTCCAAGCTAGAATGTAGGAAGACCAGAAACATCATTATTATTCTTACTATATTAATAGAAAGAATGAGCAACAAATTTCTTCTGAGAAAGAGTGGTAATGCACTGGCACAGGCTGTCCAGGGAGGTGGTGGGGTCATCTGGAGGTGTTCAAGAAGCGTGGAGATGTGGCACTGAAGGATGTGGTCAGTGGGCATGGTGGGGGTTGGTTTGGGGTTGGACTGGATGATCATAGAATGGCTTAGGTTGGAGGGGACGTTAAAGATCATCTAGTTCCAACCCCACTGCCGTAGGTGGGGTTGACATGATCTTAGTGGTCTTTTCCAACCTTAATGGTTATATGATTCTGTGATTCCATGATTCTAGTTTGATGAAGCTTCTGGAGACTTTTTTACATGACTTCCTAGAGAGATTTTTCCCTTTTCTTTGAGAATCTCCAGACAAACCCAGAGACTTATCTAGCACCTGATAACTTCTGAGCTTGTGAATGCGTTTTACATGTGGGGTATGAGAGTCATCTAGATAAAGCCACATAGGTGTTCGTCTTCACTGATCTGTACAGCTACAGCTGAAGTTGGACAAGATGTTCTTGGAGAAGAGCCCCCAGCTCTGGCTGAAGCATTGGTCTCAGCAAGGCACCTTATAGGGATGCTCCTAGGGCACCAAACAGGCAGGTCCAGGACAACCCACTGAGCTAATTTCAAATGTACCTGGTCCAAAAGCAGTTTGCAAATCTTAACTTTTGCCTTGGATATACATAGATAAAATATCAATGACAGAGGAAAGCTCTTTGTCAGTGCAATTAGATTGGATAATCAGAGGCTCTCAAGCTTCCTCTTTCTCAGTGGAATATGCACACAGTTATGCACATTTAGAAACACTTGGAATCACTAACCAAGAGCATCTTGTTTCTTCACTCCACCTTATTGTGGGTTTGCTTGCTTTTCTTTTGGGCTCAGTGATATGCTCTGCTGTCTTTGACCTTCTCTCTGTTTGCTCCAGCAAGCTGGCTTAGCACAAATTGAATTATTCACAATAACTACATTGTGTAATTATTTGAAGTAAAAATAATAATAATAATAATAATAAATCCTTGCAGAACTTTAGAGATGTAATTCATCTGCCTTAAGTCTGATTGAGCTGTAAATGTCCCTGTTTGCTGCAAGAATTGGACTAGGTGGCCTTTAAGGGTCCCTTTTAACTCAAAAGGTTCTATGATTCTATGAAATACAGAATCTGGCTGTTCATCTAATCCCATTTTTGGCTATCTGGTGATTAACCTGCTGAACAGCTTGTGTTTCCAGATGAGATTTGCTCTCCCCAGCATGATATAATGAACATGTTTCCAAGAGTCTGGTATAAGTAAAACAGATCAGAAAGTCAGACCTGTTTTATAACCGTCTGCCTAATTTTGACATTTATCCTTGCTCTGCTTTGGCATGAAGACAGATCCTGGAAAGTGTGTGTCTGTGAAATATCTATCTTCAAACAGAAAGCATCAGGCTGCTTATTCAGGTGGTTGTCTGGGTGCTGGAAATGGCAAGAAAGGTTTAAAAAAAAAAAAAATCTTTTTGGTGGGGTGGAATCTGTGTCTGCACAGTGACTCAGCTTCAGTGAAGCATACTCTGTCAAATGTGCACCACAAGAGAAAGTTCTGCTTGGCTTGTCACCTTGAGAGCTGCTGTAGGTGAACAGATTGGGAAAATGCCTATAGCAGTTTGTGTGCATTTTCCAAACGAGCTTTCAGGCTCTGGTTTGGCTTGCTGGGGGTGTTATACCATGGTCAGATAGGATGAGTTTGGTAGAGCTGTTTGAAAATACCGTATTAAGTAACTTTAAATTGAGACAGAGATGAGGCAGAAGATGGGGCGGGGATATGAACTCAACACAGCTTTTTTTACTTCTGATGCATTGGTGGTAAAGTGTTAAAATGTGCAGGCTGAAGGCTGCAGAGATTGGATCCAGCTTGATGTGAGGCTGGGTAAGAGGCAAAACAGGTAAGGATGCTAAGATCTAACATGATGAAACCATATTTTCTTCTTCTAGTTCTCTTCATGCAGACATGGCTGCATCAGCATGGCCATTTGAACAGCATAACCAAAATCAAGAATGTGAGCAAAGTGAGCTCTGCTGTAAGAACATGCTGATAATGTTCTTCAGCACCAGGGCACTGGGGCTCTGATCTCAGACCTTTTTCTAACATGGCTCAACCTTTTAACTAGGAAAAGCAATCAAGAAGTTGAAAACATCTCCAAAATTTTTGGCAGCTATAATTTTGGGGGCTCTCTTGCTTCTGAAAGTACCAGCAATTAAGTTACAGATGCTGTCAGAGTGCAATCTGTTCTTCCCTCTTGTTTATTCCTAGACTTTCTGGATGGCTGAATGAGCTGTGGGTGAGAAGAATCACCTCCAATGCTAACATTTTGGTTGAACTAGAGGAAATGAGGGAAGGTACAGGGACAAACTTGTGGCACAACCACTTAACCTGGACAGGTGCCTTCATGGATGGGATCACCTGGGTCAAACCTGGTCCTTCTTCCCTGAGTGCCTGATGTGGGGCACTTGTTGGACAGAACTGACAGAATTTGTTGGAAAGGCAGCATGGGGCTGGAAGAGCTGTACTGTGAGTTTTCATGCTGTCTCAAATCCACCTTTGGGGATTAAAAGAGCACTGAGTGCCACCTGTGATCAATCATCATGCCCTGCCCAGGGAAGCGGTGAAGTTACTGTCTCTGGAGCTGTTTAAGAACTGTGAAGATGGGGCACTGAGGGACACAATCAGCATAGTGGGATGGTTTGGGGGTTGGATTAGATGCCCATTGTGGTCTTTTCCATCCTTACTGATTCCATGATTCTATGATCACCAGCTGCTGGTGCTTTAAAAGCAGCTCCTTTAGAGTGCTGGGCCTGAGGAAAGCAACAAGCACTGCCTGAAGGAGCCTCTATCTCCTCGGAGCCACCTTAAATTCCCCGATTTTCACCCTTGCATGGAAAAAAACAGGATTCCTGGCCACCCCTAATCCACAAAGCAGGTTGTTGCTCCTTACCTCAATTAACTGTGCCACGGCAGCTCTGGAGCATGACAAGAAGAGGGAGGAAGACCTCATCCAGAAGAGAGGATGCTGCAAGGGTGGATCCCACACCATCTTCTCTGCCCGGAATAATCTCTGACTTGTTCTGTGCTGTAGCCCAAAGCAGCAGAGGTGATGAATAACCGAGCTGGCTGTCAGCAGCACGCAGCATTTACCAGATGCGCTGCGTGCTGTCCCAGCCCTTCGTTACTGCCTTCCTGCTAGCCCAGCAGCCACAGAGCTGACGCTGAAAGTCATTAATTAATTAGATTGGTGTCGCTTACAGAGTGCTCTGCTGCTTCTCCAGCTGGGCTTTGTAGAGATGGATGCAGGGAATGAAGTAGCACTTGGAGCTCCTGCTGCTCCTCTCAAGGAAAGCAGTCCACTCATTGAAACTGTGGCTTTCTTCTTTACAGCTGCCTGACTGATTCCAGCTCTCCTGCTCTTGTTTTCTTTCCCGAGAGAAGTCTCTTCCCCTAATGAAATAGGGCTGTAAGCCAAGCTGATGCATCACCAGCATCATAGCAATCCTATGCAAGCAGAGTCCAGTATTACTAGAGATGAGCGTTTGATGTCTCTGGATTTTAAAAGCATTTTTTTTCATCCCTGGAGGACCTTGGAGGGATGTGTTGCTGCACTTTGCAGCTTCATCTGATCTTTAAGTCTGGAGGGAGTGAATGGCAGCTGGGAAGAGCATCTGCATAGACTAGATATTAGGAAGAAATTTAGGCTAGACTATTAGGAAGAAATTATTTACTGTGAGGACGGTGAGACACTGAACATGTTGCCCACTGAGGCTGTGGATGCCCCCTCCCAGGAAGCATTCAAGGCCAGGCTGGATGGGGCTGTGAGCAACATGGTCTAGAGGGAGGTGTCTCTGCCTACAGCAGGTTGGAACTGGATGATTTTAAAGGTCTCTTCCAACCCAAACCATTCCATCATTCTACGCATGGTTGGCAATAGGAGCTAAAGCTAAAGGGCTTAGGGAATTTTTTTCTGGATGAGATGGAAAAGGAAAGCACAGATTTGAGGGAGTGTAGGACTCTCAGCTGTGCTGTCCTTCTGCCTTTGGCCACAGAGTGAAGAGGAGGAGGAGGAGGAGAGTGATTGGATGAAACAGGTTAAAATGCTCTGCTAAAGAAATCTTAACAGACCGAGTCCAGATGAATGCACTGAGCATCTTCACCTAGAGATACATGGTTTAGTATGGTGGTGATGGGTCAATGGATGGACTTCATGTTCTTGGTGGAGGTCTTTTCCAGCCTTTATGATTCTATGAGTGGGCATGGTGGGAATGCGGTTGATTGTTCGCCTTGATGATCTTAGAGGTCTTTTCTATCCTTATTGACTCTATGAGTTTTATGAACTTTCCAGCTGTAATTTTCTTGTTTCAGAGGAACAATTGAGTGCTAAACTAGGAATACTTTTTTTTCCCCATAGTTTTAGGAGATGGATTATCAAAGGTACTTTGAAGTGCAGTTACCAGAAAGCCACCAGGAAACACAAAACTGTTTAAAAATAACTCTCCAGTTTCCTTTGCTGTAGGAAGCATAAAACTGCCAAGAACTCAAAAGAAAGAAATCAAAAGTCGTGACGTTGTTTGCTTTTGAAATATGATCACAGAATCACAGAATGGCTTGAGTTGGAAGGTGCAATACTCCAGATGATGCAGCCACTCAAGGCCTTGTATCAGTCCCATCCTACTTTATTTTGGAATAATAAAAATTCCAAAATTTTTTGAGTCAACTGAGTTAACTGTATTTTGAGTTAAATTTATTCTCCTATACCCAAATTAACTTGCTATAGTATTCTTTGCTGGGAGAAGTCGGGGGGGGGGTTTGATAAGAAAACAAGCAATGAGATCTGAGAAGCTGTGGTCACTTCTGCTACTGTATTGTATTTGAATTTCTATTTGAATTGAGCACAATTTCAGGAGAAATAGCTAAATAGACAATTAATATTTGATAAGCTCAAATAGGTAGGCGAGCTTTAAGGCATTATTGATTATATTGTGAAGACTGGAGGAGAGTGGAAAGATGGTGGTGTGCCCATCACATTGGAGGAAGAGCAGCAGTTTGGTTCTCTGCTGCATTTGCACACTTTTACAGTGAATGCTCACTGCTGTGTTCCCACCCACGAGCTGATGGAAAATTGTGTTCTTTAAAAATTGATGGAAGAATAGGGCATGGTTGAAAAGGGAGGCAGGATGCTGCATTGTTGGCCTCGTCAACAACAGATGGTGGCAGCACTGAGGCAGAAAATCATGCATCTGTCAGAAGTTGCACAGCTTGGTCCTCCCTGATCCTATGAAAATCCCATCTGGGGCTCTGAGATCCCAAACAATGGTTCACTGAGCTGATTTCCATTTGTTTGTTGTTGTTGTTGTTGTTGTTGTTGTTGTTGTTGTTGTTGTTGTT
>NW_024884711.1:44835876-44900834 GCF_019232065.1 Centrocercus urophasianus
TTGTTGTTGTTGTTGTTGTTGTTGTTGTTGTTGTTGTTGTTGTTGTTGTTGTTGTTGTTGTTGTTGTTGTTGTTGTTGTTGTTGTTGTAGTTCTTAACCTTTCTGCCTTTCACTGCTTTACCCTTCCTCCACTGGACTTCGAAAGTCTTGTTTCTGGTGTTTTAATTCAGCTGAAACTGGCCAAAGGATAAAGGTCAGGGAGATGCTGAATTTTTGTGTAATTCATTTTAAAAATGTGATGTTGGATAAAATCTTACCAGCTGTCCTCCTTGTGAAAGGAGGAAGGATGATATGAGGGTAATTCTTGCTTGATCTTGGCAGGCTAAGATTTGGGCAAAGAAGAACCTCATGAGGTTCAACAAGGACAAGTGTGGAGTCATAGAAACATTAAGGCTGGAAAAGACCTGTAGTCTAAATGTCAGCCCAACCCCACCATTCCCACTGTCCATGTCTCTCAGTGTCATCCCCATGGTTCTTGTTCCTTGGTCTAGGGACAGTGACTCCACTGCTTTACTGGACAGCCTGGCTGCTCCTTCTTGAGAGGAGGTTTTTCCTAACATCCAGCCTGAACCTCCTCTGGCACAACTTAAAGTCATTATATCTCATTCTGTCCTACACCTGGGATGGAATAACCACATGCATCAGTACAGGTTGGGAGCTGAGCTGCTGGAAGGGAGCTCTGCGGAGGAGGACTGGGTCAACAGGCTGTCTATGGGCCAGCAGTGTGCCCTTGTAGCCAAAAAGGCCAATGGAACCCTGGGGTGCATTGCAATAAGCATGGTCAGCAGGGTGAGGAAGGTTATTCTTCCCTTCAGGTCTGTCTTGGGGAGGCATATCTGGAGCACTGGGTCCAGTTCTGGGTTCCCCAGTTCCAAGCAGACAGGGAGCTACTTGAGAGAGCCCAGAAGAGGGCTGTGGAAACGGTGGGGACCTGGAGCATCTCCTGATGGGGAAAGGCTGAGAGCCCTGAGCTGCTCATCCTGGAGAAGGCTGTGTGGGGTGATCTGATCAATGCTTATAAATATCCGAAGGACATGGGCCAAGAGGATGAGGCCAGGCACTTTTCAGCAGCATCCAGTGACAGAACAAATGGCAGTGGCTGCAAACTAGAACACAGGAACTTCCACATGAACACGAGGAAGAACTTATTTACTGTGAGGGTGTCAGAGCCCTGGAACAGGCTTCCCAGAGAGGTGGTGGAGTCTCCTTCACTGGAGATATTCAAAACCTTCCTGGATGCTTTCATGTGTGACCTGTTTTAGGAAACCTGCTTTAGCAAGGAGGTTGGTTTTTTTTCCATAATGCACAGAGCAGGTTAGACTATGAATTCCCTACTGCTGTGACATCAAATCGCTGCTGGGGATCCTTTGTACCAAGAGCTATGCAAAAATAGCACAGACAAATTTGAGTGTTTTTACTTATTATTCAATATATGGGTCACTGAGGTTGAATGCCCCCTTTAGTTTTCAGGAGGAAAAAAAAAAAGCACTTTTTTTTGCCCCTTCAATCTCCAGACTTCTTCCTTTGAAACAACTTGGAAACACAGTCAGCAAGTCAGAGCAGAATCTCCTGTTGGGATTTTAAATGTTGACCTACTATCTCTTTGAGCACTGAGAGTTCCTCTCTTTTTCTTTTTTTACTTTGTAATAATTTTTATTCATGACAAGGAAACTCCCATGCAAACATTTACTTTTACTTAGGCCACCTGGCATCTCAAGGATGCTTTGCAGGTAGAAAAAGTGTTGCAAAACTTGCAAAATTAGCAACAGTGAGGAAGTGGGCTTTGCAAAGAGGGGAAATGCTTGTCTTTTCCAACATACAACCCTACCAGCACTGACAGCTCATCAGATAAGGTTTGTAATAGTCCAGATTGCATGTGCTTTCATGTACTCACTGGTTAGTAGATGACCACCAGTCTTTAGTGAAACCACAGCTTCCTACTTATCACCTGTGTCTTTTGCATCCTTTTGAGAAATAAATACGGATCTTGTTAGACATGCCATCTTGTTAATCATCAGGATGCTGGTGTTGCTGCACCATAGTGTTGCTTTGGAGAATGTAGCAGACCTGAACCATGCAATTTTACTCTGTGTTGCAGTCAAGCCACTGCATGTGGATGGAGATGTGGCTCCTGTTTCCTCACCTTCTTCTTTATTCTGGGGCTTCTTCATTGCCTGCCTGCTTTTGGGCTTATGGACAAAAAGCCATGGGAGATTCAAGGTCAGGTATTCCAGGAAAATGCCTTATGCTTGTAAGTAGAAAGCAGGGCAGCGAGACTTCTTGCTTCTTTCTAGCTTTGATATACCATGGAAATAGGGATTCTTGACAAGAGGTTTCTAATGCAAATGCATTTGCATTGGGCATCTGGCTTGTTGTATTCATGCTCACTCACACATCACAAAATTGTTTGCACTGTTGATGGAAGTCTGAGGAACTGGTTCTCCTCTCCTGCCTAAGCGTGGGATCATCCCTGCCTGCCCACCCACCCCCAAAGACCCCATGCTCTTGTGCAGGCTTTCTCTGTTCTCTCTCTCTTCCCAGAGCAGTCAGGTCCAAAGCCCACATGCTTTCTTGCTCTCTGAGCTCTCAGACTTCCAGGCAGAGCAGCCCGTGCTCCCAGTTCCTCATTGCTCTCCAACACAACGGTGAGCAAAGAGAAGGCAGCCCTAGGGCAGGGGAGGAGCAGAGCTTCTTAAATACCTTCTGCTGCAGTTTAATCCCCAGTGCATGGTCAAATGCAGTCCCCTTTGTCCTTGCAGCTTCCCTGTGTGTGTTTGAAGGTTACCCTCTGTTCCTGCAGGCTGTGGCTAGGAAATCTCTTTTGCAGAAGTGCGGAGGCTGCAATCATTTCCACCCTGCTCCGTCACAGCTTGCCTGCTCTGAGTAACACAGGAGGATGACGAGCTTCCCCATAGGGAAACCAAGGAACAAGCCCAATGCCTACAACGGGGAGCAGCAATTCCCGTGGCCCGTCTGTGGCTGCCGTTTGTCTTTAAATTCCCGAAAAGCCATTCCAGGGTTGAGTTGCTTGCTGAAATGTTAATTGCGGAGACCTGCCAAGGGCTGGCAGCCTGCCAGGGGTTTCCATGTCTACCAAGAATGTTTTGCAGCGTGCTTTGGGAGAGAAACATTACTTCCTTCTTTTTTTTTTTTTTTTCTTTTTTCCCCTCCACTTTTTTTTTCCTTTTCCCTTCCTTTTAAAATGAGTAAATAAAGCAGCTGAACAGATAGAACGGGTGCTTTTCATCGCTGGTTCTGCTTTCCACGCCTGTGGCCGCGTGTCCCCAGATGACAGCTCAGCCCATGGTAAGAGGGAATAGGACAAGGGGAAGTGTTTTCAAATGAAAAGAGGGGAGGTTTAGATTGGTTATAAGAAAAAAGTGATTTTATTTTATTTTATTTTATTTTATTTTATTTTATTTTTGTGATAAGGACAGTGTAGCACTGGCATGGGTTGCCCAGAATGGTTGTGGATCCCCCATCCCTGGAGATGGTCAAGGTTGGGCTGGATGGGGCTCTGAGCACCTGATGGAACTGTGGGTGTCCCTGTTCATTGCAGGGGAATTTGGACTAGGGGGCCTTTAAGGGGCCCTCACAACTCAAATGAACCTATGGAAGGAGCTTTATGCTCAGGTAATGTTTGGATGGTAGATGCTGTTGGGGTGGTCTCATGGGAAAATGTGGTTGTATTCTCTGTGCTGTGCTGAAGATCAGGCAGCTGCAGCTTTGAAGCAGGGTTATGTTCAGTGAATGACAGTGTCTCTATAGCATTTAGTGTTATTTAGTGGTATTTCACAGGGCTGGGATGCACTTATTTTGTAGGTGCATCCACGTTTAATATACAGGACAATCTGAGGAGACTGAATTCAGCAAAATCCTTGCATCTCTTCCTCCGTGCTGCCTGTTTCCTCACTGCACAGAGGCAAACGTTCACAAAGCCTACAGGGTGTGTACTGCAGGAGCAAGGTGTCACACTACCATTCACCTCAATGCTGTCAGACATGCCTTTGTTCCTCCAGCACCACATCTCTGTGCTGCTGGATTCATTTTGGTGGAGTGCCCTGTGGTTGCAGGTGGCATCCAGCCCAGTGGGGCAGGACATGGCTGTCCCTGTGTGAAGGGAGAGGTCAAACCAGGCCTAGGTGGTGCTGTTGTAAGAAGAAAGGTACAGAAGTGTTGTGGCACAGTGGGAAGGACACTTCCTGGTCTGCTGGACCTCTTAGGACAGTTTCGTAGTGACTCATTGCTTTTACAGCAGAAGGGGTTGGCTGATGTGCTGACTTACACTGCTGTCCCAACAGGGGTTTGGAGAAATGGGAGGGATGGGATTTCTGATTTGCTCCTTCATGGCTTGCCCCTTGTCATCTGCTCCCACACTGCGTGTGTTTGCGGGTGGAGAAAGCCCTTCCCAGCCTCCCAAATGAAAAGGTGTTGTTATCAGGTGTGACTGATAAAAGCCAGCTGGGTGATAAGCTGGGGACTGGTCCTGGCCTCAAGTCAGAAACATTCCATGCATTGAGAAAGAGCAGAAATCAATTAAGTTTTCTGCACTCTCCTTCTGCAAGTCTTTCATATCTGTGTACCTATGCATCTTTGCTCCCCTTTCATGTCTCCACGTGCCAGATGCTCTGGCTATCGGATTCCTCTGATCCACCAACTGAATACATGAGGCAGAGCTTGCCAGGGAGTGGGAGGAAGGTCCCGGTATTGAAGCCAGTGTTGTGACACCTTGCTCAGATTGTTTGGAAGGGCACAGGTAAAAGTCACTATTCTCTATAGGCAAGCATGGGATACCCCTGCACCATTCCCCAGCTGGGCAGTTCTGCAGCCCAAGAGGACACAGGCAATGAGTACCTGCTTATCTAACCAGTACCATTTCTCTGACCTGACTCAGACAAATTGCATGTTATTTTAAGAGCCTGAAGGGATGCTATTGTTCTTCTACAACGAAAGAGCAATGTGTTTGGGTTCTTTTTTTTTTTTTTTTTTTTTTTTTTTTTAGTATGATATGGTTTTCTGGAAACTTATCCATCCACCTAACTAATGACTGGAAGTCTCACAGTTTCAAATGACTTTGCATAGATAGAGTTCTGAGCTGAAAGGTGACATCCAGGTGCTGTGTGGGTCTCTTTTTGTCTGTTTTTGTGCTTTCTGCACCTACAGCAGCTCTTATGCAATTGGGACTGGCTGCCAGAGGCCAGTGTTTGTTTTCCTCTTTAGCAAGAGGCCATAGGTGGATGAACTACTAAAGAGCAATAAATAGTTTTGAATCACGAGTCACATTTCATTCCTGTAGCTAAGTGGGCATTATGGGTTTATTTAAAGAAGACTTAATAGTTTCTGTTTGTTGTTACCAAAAAAAAAAAAAAAAAAAAGAATAATAATAATGAAAAAATCATCCAAATAGAGTTCTTATGCCTCTTCTGATTTGGTTGGCTGGCAATGGGACATCATACCACATGATGTTACATGTGTACTTGAGCTTGTCTTTGGACATGATGAGTGGCTTGATACAATTGGAGAAGTGCCCCTTGTCTTCTCAAAGTGTCTGCAAATTATCTGGGCCCTCAAAGGTCCTGAGAGCCATGCAGCACCCTGACATTTTGAGGGCACTTACTGCGAGACAGACAGACATCTCAATTGGCCCCTCTGCCCTGAGAGCAGAGGTAAGTACCACAGCCACATGGAGAGAGGTACACCTTGACATGGTTGCTATCACCCCCATGGCCATCTGGTTGTTCTGTCTTTGTAGGCTCATCTGCAGTGCTGTGTGTTACAGGCTGTGGATTGGTGCAGCTGATGATGAACAGTTTCAGCACCACCTTGTTGCAGGTGGTGTTTGTTCAACAGGCTAAAGAACTGGTACAGCTTGACTAACAGGCACAAGGTGACTAACACATGTCATTCTTGGGTACTTTTTTGGTCCTTGGATCATGACCAACGTTTAGTCCATTATGCTGATGGCCAGTGTGCTCCTGTTTGTTGTTTTTTTTTTGCCACTTACTAGTTCTTACTTACTGTGAAGAGATCCAGGTTGGTGATGGGTTTCACTTAACCAAAGCAGCTTTCTGTCCAGGGCTTTGTCTATGCTTTTAGGATGACCACACTTCTACTAGTCCTTGGTTGTGAGTCCTTACTGGTGTTAGAACTTTTGCTGTGCCAGTGGTGAGAACTAGGTGGGACAGACTTACCAAAAGTCGTGTAAGCAGCTGGGGAAATAGCTGCTTAAGCAAAACTGAAAAGAGTAGGTTGTGCATGCTTGTAGGGATCAACTCTCTTGAGTCTTCGAGCAGAGAGTCATTGTAGGATCAATACCATGATATTTGATCTGAATCTGAGCTCTGTCTAGGAGACACTGAAACTGGAGGCTGCAAGAAGATGTTGTAGCCTCTTAACTCTTCATAGAGCTTTTCTATGGAAGGAAATGAGTATGGTAAGGAAATAATCTCAATGTGGATTGTGATTTTATTTTTATTATTATTATTTTTTAAATAACCTTTCCATGCCTTCTCTTACGTTTGTTCTGTGCTGGTCCTGCTTCTGGCCACTTTTGTTGCAATCTATCCCTGATCTTGTCTTGTCATCAGCTCCATCTCTGGTGGAGAGTATAGAAATATATACAATGTTTGCAATGTATGTTACTTGAATTTGCTACTGTGCATGCTGATGTGACTTGAGAATTTCTACAAGTGATTGGTTTCTATGCTCATTTACTAGTGAATGGCTGCTCAGGTGTAGAAAACATGTCTGTGCTCATTGTCAATCCTAGTTTTCTGGCTGTTTTCTAAGCACACCTGCATTGTATGCCTACCTCACACTTTAAAGAAAAAAAACTAAGTGTTCCCTCAGTGAAAACAACCAGGACAAATTTGATAATCATGAAGGTTGCAAAAGTTCTTTTGCATGAGATATGAATAATTGCATACATCTAGCTACTGTTTCCATGCACAGTTTCCCAATGGCACACATAAACACCTTGCAAGGCACAGGAATTAAAGAGAATGTGGTTAGATCAGAAATCCACCACTATGTTAGAGTATGAAGACCCAGTAAGGTCCCGTCAACTACAATTGCCCCCATCCCTGCTGAAGCCTCAGACAGCCCTGGTCCAAGCCTGAAGCTAGGCAGAGATAAAGTGTTGGTGCTAGCTGGGAGCATGGGCCTGGTTCCATCTTTGATTTGTATTTCCTCCTCATCTCTCAACTCGGCCCTCTTTATGCTTGATGCTGATGTGCATCTGAAACTCTTAAGATGCACTGAGAAGTGAGCAAAGCTGTTGATTTTTATTTTTATTTTTTTAAACAGCTTTTTGGAGGGAAAAGTAAACCTTTTGATATTGACATTTATGCTAGAAGAACTTTTTTTGGGGGGGAAAAAATGTTTTTTCATACGTTCCAACAGTGTCTGCTGCTCAGCTTCAGCAGGAGATGAGTTTTTTCTGAGTGGCACTGTGAGAATCGAAGGCTGCAGAACTGTGTTGCTGCTCTGGGGCATTCTTCAGTAACCTTCTATCAGAGCTGGCATCGTCAAGGATGTTCTTGTAACTGAGTGAGTCACAAGGCGGCTATTTCCAGAATGATTGGTTCTTGTAACATGGGGTGGTATTGCCTTGGTGACAGAAAGATGTGCCAGCCAGCAGCACTGACTCAGCATATACAGTGCCATTAGCCCCAGAACTCAAAATGTGCCCAATTTCAATAGAGGAACATAGGCTATAAATAGGCCAAAGCAATGAAAAACAGGAACGAAAAACCCCTCCTTGATGGAAAATGCCACTCATTTCAGGGAAGCTGGATTTGAAGAAAAGATTTTCTCAGTAGTTGGTGAGATTTGGTGGACGATTCTGTTTCCATGGCTAAAAACTCAAAGCATAAGGAGCAAGGTGAACTTCTCATAGTTCTCTTGATCCAAGCCAGTTTTGTATTTTCTTGATGACCAAAGGCTTTTAATTGACATAGATGGCTGAATGCCTTCTTGCTGTTCCATCCAATTAAGATCAAACCTGGACCTCTTAGAGAAAGCATGTCTGTTGGTACCATTACACTGCAACTGTCTCTTTTCTGATTCCTTATTAGCTATTTGTAGTGATAATTTTACATCTCTTTAAACCGTGTTCCCCAGACGGGCACTTGCAAGTGTAGGAAACAAAGCTGTAAAACTGTAGTTGAGCAGAAGAGCAAAATACAAAGCCTGGAGTGCATGTTGTTGCTGGCTGTGGACAGAGGAATGCTAGTGGTATCCCCTAAGCTCCCATGTGGAAATTAATATCAGTCTGTCTTTGAGATCTGTGGCTGCAAATAGCCAGAGATGATTTCAATAACAACAATCTGGTTGGATAATGAGGGAGACCTAGACCTCATAGAGAAGATTTCTAAGGACTTCATTGGAAAACATTGTTTTCACTTAGTGAAAACTGTAAGCAGAATAGGCTTCACAAAGCTCCAGCTGAAGATTTTTTTCATTCAAAGACTCTGGCTTTCAATGTGTCTCCAATTTTTGGTTTGGTTTGGCTTTTGCTATTGCAAGTCTATCAAGTTTACCTTGTAATTTATGTATTTTTCCCTTGAAAAAAAAGTTTTTTGGGTTGCCCCCCAGCAGATCAGGTTGCCTAGGGCCCCATCCAACCTCTGGGGATGTGCTGAAGGCCCTGATTGTGGCTGCAGGGCAGTCAGCAGTCCTCATTCTAGGACAATCCTCATTCTAGAACAGTTGTTCAAATAGGAGCAAATCACTGTCGTTGGGGGATTTTTATAGTGAAACAAAGTCAATTCTTGCTGTAAAAATTGTGGCAATCCAGTATTTGCTGCACCACCTGTTGAGTTGTCCATGCAGTGGGGGTAGTTGATGGTGGGAAATATCTGGGTCTGGAAGGTGGAGCTCTTATCTCAGTGCTGAGGACAGAGGCAGCAGGGATGCAAAGCTGCTCAGAGAAGGAAGAAAGCAGATTAGACAGGCAGGATCTCTCAAAGGAACCTGAAAGCCTGAGGGTTATCAGGCCTGTGGATAAGCTGGAGATGAGGAAGGGCATGAAATGAGCAGGAGCATAAGGAAGTGCGAGTGAAAGAAAAAGAAGTGTCCAAAAGCAAATGGTTGTATCACTATATGTCAGCACAGGTTCTCACTGCATCTTTACTAGATTAGAGTTGAAAGGCATAAAGGGTGAAAAACAGGATTTCAAGGAACACTTGGCCAAGTCACAAAGCTGAGCTTGATATCCAGGTCCAAATGCACTCAATGGGGTGAACCTAAAGGGAGCAGAGCTCCTGGGCCTTACTTGCAGTTCTGCTGGAGATCCACAAACCAATGCTGGAAAGGAAATGCTTAGCACTGCAGCCTCTGAAACCCATTCTGCAGGGTAGGCACTGTCGTTAAGCACTGTGATGGAGAAATCTCCATTCATTCAAGATCAGGAGGCTGGAAGGTCCTCCTGGACATAAACGTCTTTGCAAAGATCTGTCTCATGTGACAAGGTGTCCACCTGCCATCCAGTCCCTGATGGGTGAGCACTTCCTCTGGATGTGGGAAATCTGATTTAATTCCCAATTTGGGGTAGGCAGAGAAAGGTCTGTAGTTATTGCTGAAGCCTTGATCACCGGCTCCTTGCCTTCTCAGCTTGCAGAGCAGGTCAGAGGCTGGCAGTGATCTCATTGCTTGCTCACCCTTTCCATTCCCTTGGCTGCATCCTTCCCAGTATTGGGTGTATAGGGGTTGCTGCTCTGTCTCTCTGTGTCTTACAAACCATTGTGTGAGGCAGAACAGTGAGTTATGTGCACGTCCCGCTCCAAAAACATCCTGTGAGGCTGGGAAAGTAGGAAGGAAATCAACGCAGCAAGAACCTCTCTGAACAAAAGGTGATTGAGGCACCTCTTGCCTCCCATGCATCCTTACAACACAAAGCTGGACTGTCCTCATCCCTCTGCCTACTGTGAGTTCCAGTAGCTTGGAAGAGTCCTGAAGGTCGTAAAGCCAGGGAAGAGGCAAGTAGCTGAGTCGGAACATGCTGGGAGTGCTGGAAAATAATGGAGCTTTGTTTGTGCTCTGAAGCAGATGGGGAGGGTGTGGGGGCTTTTGTCGTGCAGCATATTTGTATTTTTCCTGACCGGGAGAGTGAGCGTGCGGTGGAGGCGGCCGCATTCATAAAGCGCTTGTGGGAGTTTGCTAATTGCAGATTGACTGGGGAAAAAGAAGCAGGGCTTTATGTTCAGGACATGGGATGCAGTTAGAGTTCTGATACGTGGCAGGGAGTATTCTGGACCCTTCTGATGGAGTCAGAATTTGGTTGGGGTTTGTTTGTTTTTTCTATTTCTTTTTCCTTTTCTCCCCCCCGCTTTTTTTTTTCCCTTTTATTTTTCCTTTTTTTTCTGTTTCCTCTTTCCCCATCTTTTCTTCCTTTTTTATCCCGTTTTTCCTCTTCCCCCACCCCCTAATTTTCTCTACCCCACCGTCCCCTGATTCCTCCCTCCCCCATTTCTTCTTCCTCTCCCAGCGTTTTTTTTTTTCTTTCAATTTATTTTATAGAAGAAGGAGGGCACTATTTCCACTACTTGGGAGGGCAGTCCGTGCACATCACGTGTCTGCTGCACACTGCTAGCTCTGAATAGCAGGAAATGTCCCCATGTCCCATTTCCCAGAGAAATACCTCCTGTGTGCTCCTCCAGCAAGTGCAGAAGTTGCATGAGGAGAGAGACCGGCAGAACAGGGATGGAAGTACAGGAGCTTGGCAAACAGCTATGGAAATGCAACGTAGGTAAAAAGGGATTAAAGCTGAGCACTGTCACTGCACACAGGGTGGAGAGAGGAAAAAAAAAAAAAAAAAAAAGAAAAAAAAAAAAAAAAAAAAAAGGCAAGCAAGTAACAATCAATTGCTGTAGAAACCTCATTTTATGCAGGTTTCGTAACTCTCCCCAGGCCCTGTGGGTGTCTCGTTTAATGAACAGGCCCAGATCTGTGTTTTGCTGGATGTGGGAGGGAGCGGTGGGAGGGGAGAGCAGCGGCTGTGGGTATTTCAGGGCCGGGAGCTCGGAGCGGCTGCTGCCGTAGCACTGAGCACAGGGGAATTTTAATTGGCCGCCTTGTGCAAGGTACGTAGGGTTATTTCGGGGTTTTGCGATCGTTGCTGGTTGGTTGGTTGTGCTCTCGTTAATCTTGTGGGTTATGCGTAGCCGTGTGGTGCAGGAAGGGTGTGAGATCAATGAGATCTGCCTTACGGTGGCGTTGTCTTAAGGATAAAAGCTCCTGAAGCAGCGTAAAGTTGGTGGATGTTTTCTATGGGTAGGAATTGTACCGTGCAGGTGACCACAGGCACGGAGTGCGTTTTCCTGGAGTGCCAAATGCGCTTGCATGAAGCCCTTTGTTTCATCTAGACGTGCTGCCCTGCATAAAGAAGGCACATTGTATTTAAGTTACTTAATTCCTAATGTGATCCAGAGCCGTAGAACCCTCTGCTTGCTCTCACCTTTCGTTTTCCATCAGGTGATGCTTCAGAGCACTTTCCCCCTGTCTGATGCTCTGTGCTGGGGCTTCTTCCTGAAAGTGGGGAGGAATTCTCCTCTCATGCCAGGCAAGCAAGCAACATAAGCCTGATGAAATAAGGCTGCAAACCATGCCTTCGTGCTGGGCTTGCACAGCTCACCCAGCAGAGTAAAGACCCAACTAATTAGTCATGCAGAGGGAGGCTGTTAAGGTCTCCGATTTCTGCAAGGGAGGGAAGCAGTCGAAAACTTGGAGATAGCTTAGGTGTTGATAGAAAAGTCTGGGTCAGAGGCCCAGTGATAGAAGAGCAGCAACTCCTGAATGAATGAATTTGATCGAGTATTAAATGAATGAATTTGATTGTGTATTAAATGTGGAGGTTGGTGGCCCTGCACGTGACAGGGGGGTTGGAGATTCATGATCTTTGAGGTCCCTTCCAACCCTGACCATCCTGTGATTCTGTGATTCAACGCTCTGAAGAGTTCTGTGCTTTGTTTTTCATTGTATTTTTTAAAAAATTGTTATTAAATAACAAACAACAAGATGTTCAAAGGCAGAAGAGGAGGAGCTTCGGTGCACAGGAGGGTGGGTTTGTCATTTTTAAACTTGGATGTTGTTTAATTTGGACCTGAACCAAACCTGTGCAACTTTGTGGAAATTTCCTGTGGCCAGGAAGCTTCCTTGAGCAGCTGCTCCCCAAATGAGGTACTTTCATTATTGCTACTGCAATGACTTCAATTCCCAACAAGCTGCAATATAAGATTTCTTGCAAGGACTTGCAAGGAGAACAGGCAGAACTGTGTGTCAAGACCCTGCTTTCAGTTTGGCGCTGTGTTCTGGAGGCAAACAGTAGAAGCATATTAGAGAGGGATACTCATAAACAGATTCTAGGACCAGGTAAGGTTTGCATCCTTTAGAATTCTCTGTCTAACAGCTGGTTGTTGGGGGATCACACTGGGAGTGGACCTCAGAAGGAAGCCAAGCTGTGTTTGTTGCTTTTAATGCCAGACTAGTAGGGAACTGTTTACATTCCTCTCCAAATGTAAGAGGCTCGTACAAAGTATTTGGGGCTCAACGAACAGGAATTTTCTTGTGAAACAGTTTTGCCAGGGCTTCTGGCCAGCTCTTCAGGTCATCAAAAGACCTGGGTTTTGGCACTGAACGCACCTCAGTGAGCTGCGGCGTCTTGGAATGATGATCAGAGGTTAGGAAGCATTGTGACTGCAGGTCTGTCCTGCCTTCACATTGTAATTTGCCCTCCAAGAGCACCCAAAGGCTCTTATTAAACCCTGGGAGCTTCCTACAGCACTAAGTCTTTGCTAATGCCTTGAGCACTAGGGGAGAGTGCAGGGATGACATTAATCCAGGCAAGACTTTTTGACTCATTCTTCTTCCTGTGTATGGACGCTTAACTCTGCTCTTATTTCTGGCAGACACTGGGGATGCCACTCTAAAGGTTTTGTGTCCTCAGGCTTTTTATGTATCACTTAGCAGGGTAGATCAGTGAGGTGTTGAAAGCAAGTATTTCACTGTGGCACCCCATTAGCTTTTGGGCCTTATAATCCTAGAGTAAGAAAATGTGTGTAAGATGGAAGGAGCATCATGTAGGGAGTCAGAAGGCATCAGTTCGTGGATGGGGCTGTAGGTTCACTCATCAGTATTCGGTGAAGCCCATGAGGTCAGTCATCTGCTGCGGCAACTTTATGATGGTCCTCTGTCTTTGAGCACAGAGGATATGAAAACCCCTCTGCTCCTGCTCAAGTTCTGGAGGTCTTGAGCAAAAAGCATGGAGCAGGATGATGGTGCTACTATACACTGAACTCCATCTCATCATTAAGCAATTGTACCATTGGCTTTTCTGTTGTCCCAGGTGATGGACGCTGTGTCTGTGCCTCTGGGTTGTTTTCCAGGCTGTGATTCAGGCTGATACTCTGGGCCTGACTCAGTACTGCTTTGATGTCGATGATAATGTGTGCTCTAAAACCAACATGTGGAGTACCTCCCTCGTTTCTTTTGCGTTTTGAGGCCCATTTGCTTTGGAAAAGCAAAGTAAGCATATTGAGAGTATAGGGCCAAGAAAGTGGAGCTCCAGTTCCAAAGTTGCTATCAAAGAAGCGACACTAACATAGTACATAACTGTAGCCATCTGGCTTTCCCATAATAATCTCACTCTGATGGAAAATCGAGTCATCTCTTATGATTTAATTTCCTTACATGCCTCCAGACAACCTGCTGTTACTTCACATTTGATGTGGAGTTTGATTGAATAACACCAAGTCATTTTGTGTTGCTTATCAACTACAGGGTCAGAGTAGTTCTGCTTCCACTTGCATGCACTGCTTGCAAATGATAACAGTAATGGGAGGCATAGGACCAAGGGAGATTAAAGCACTAAATAAACATCATCTCACCTGCAAGCCTTATCATACTTAGGATGCTTGTCTTGTTATTTGCAAAAGTTGAATGATGTCCCTAATTGTCATGAGAGGGATCTCCAGCGTTAGCTTTTAACAAGTAAAATGTCACATTGCAGGTGTTTTAATTCTGTAGCTAGTGAAAAGAGACCAGGTGTGCTCAAAGGTCCACTTATCTCAGTCTTAATTAAGTTGAGCTTCTCGTGTGACTCAAATCTTTGTTGGTTACAAAGGGAATCTGAGGTGGGTTCAGTCTGTACGCAACGAGTGAGGGCAGATGGGTTTTGTCCTTTTGAAGTCAGTTGAAGGTTTGTGATTGTTTTTATTGGGCTCAGGAGTGAGCTTCCTAAGGAAAGGACATGAGCTCCTCCCAGTATGGGTTTGGGGAAGGAAAAAAAACCAACAGGCTTGGGTCGTTTGATGTTTATGCAGAGCTTTTGCATTCCCTGTTTGGGGGAGGGGGGGGGAGGGGGAGGAAAGAGAAAAAGAAACGTTCTCTCCTCCCCCACTCATAGTTTCCTTTTTTGAAGATGGACTGAGACGAAAGCCTGCACGGGGAAAACAAAAGTTGTTCTTGTGCAGAAAGCAGTCAATTACACAATTTTATGCAGAGAAAGTTCAATGCATGTTTGACCCTTTTTAAGCTCCTGGCTATCCACTATTACCCAAAATCTGATGAGATTTTAACTTGGTCTGTGTTTTTACTACTTTATATTATTCTCTTTATATTGTTTTTACTACTTTATATTATTCTTACTGCCTGAGGTTCTGCCGTGGAGGTGACCAGCAAATGATTTTATGACTAATGCATAAAATCAGCGGTGTTAATCCAGGCTACCTCACCTCTGGTAAAGCAGAACATGTTTGGAGAAGGACAGCATGGAAAACTGGAAAGAGTTGTAGAACAGTTCTTCCATATGCACTTGCCTCCTCAGAGACTTCCTGAGCTGGAGCTGGTGCCTTTGTTTTTATTAGCTTTTAATTCATTTTTTTTTTTCCCCAGCTACTCACTCAGCTACTCTCAAATGCCATGTAAATACATCCATAGCAACAACAAATTCTCGTGGCAGTGTGTTCTACGGTTTAATTAGGCAAGGTGAGCAATGTAAGGCATCCTACTGCTTGTCCAGAGCTGGCCCCATGGCTTGAGGGCAGAGCGAGCTGTGCTGTGCTCCAGATGTTTGCTGCATGGGAGCTTAGACCAACAGCCCAAGGGTCTCATGTTGAGGGTGAGTGTCTTGGTGGGATGCATTACTCTCCTGTAGTTGTTAAATGATATTGTGAACTGTGACTACCTGCTTTTATTGCTGTGCTGCTCAATAATTTCCTCAGCTTAAGAAAACATTGAACTGAGACCCCTGAGTTCCTTCACAGACAAACTTCTGCTGGCATCTGCACATTCCCTGTATTCCATGCTAAAGACTAATCCTAATAACTACCACCTCTGTTGCTCTCTCTACTTTTATAGTCTTTTTACTTCACTAATTCCCAGTTCTCTCTTAACTTGCACATTGTGTGTTTCTGGTGGCTATGAGGTGGCTCCAGTAAGTTGGATGCTAATTCATCGTGGGGCTTGACAAGAGAAACTCTGAACAGCAGCATTCACTCCAGTGTTGGTGTTGGTTAAACAAAGCTCAGAGCTGTTTTTCTGCACGACAGAATGGTCTTTGTGCTGGCCTGAATGCAGACTCAGCTGGAACAGGGACACGTGAGGGAGATGGCAGTTGGAAATGCAATTAGCTGCATGGGAAGCTTGGTCTTTAGAGGAAAGCAGCCAATGTTGGGATTAAAAGAGGAACAGTGTCTCAGCACGGTCACCAGAGTTTGTCCCCACAGCCTAACGAGCTTGTGAGTTCATGGACTCCGAGCTGTCACTGCTAATGAAAGAGGAGATCCCATTGTGCTTGTGAGCACATTCATGTGGTGGTGCTTTAAATCAAGCTGGGAAAAAGATCTAGGTTAAAAACTAACCTTGTAAAGAAGCTGGGGTCCAGGGTCCAAGCTCAAAACACGCATCTCCTTTCCTCCAACCCCTAAAAATGAACCCTTAATGCTGACCCATTATCTCTTCCTCCGCTCTCTCCGCGAAAAATAAGATAAAAACTTGGTTATGCTAATCATAACGATACAGTTATTGAGTTGATGGAAGCAAGGAAACATTTAGGTCTGTGATCATTCCAGTTTAAGGTCTGGGTATTTGTTTCAAAACATCACTGTGATGTGATATGAAGTGTTGGTCTGTATAAACTCAGCGTGACAAACTTTTGATTAGGTTTATCTGATAATTTTTGAGAAAGGAGCTTGCTCCTGACAGATTCAGTGCACAGGTGTGTTACTCTGTTCTGTAATGTGCATCCCTTAGAGCTGTAAGCTGAAAGGACAAGAGAGCTTTCAGATGCTCCATGCTGCATACTGCTGCCAAATGCAGTGACGTTTGTCTGTCCAGGATTAAGCGTTCATGCTCTCTATTGCAAGGATGGGGAGGAGATTGGAAGGCCTTCATCTCCATATCCTTAAGAAAGACTGATGCAGAGAAAGAGAACAGTGTAAGAAGGGGAGAGACCATATATGTGGTCATGGCATTCCCATTCCAGGCAGTTCAGTATTAAAATGCTCTGAGCATAAATCTACTGTTTGTGCCATGCTATTTCTACCTGAGAAATCTTTATTTTTATTGACTGATAATCTTCGATACAAAAGGGGATTCACAAAAGGAAGGTGGAAAATGAATAGTCCCTGTGTGAAGATTCAAATTGTTTCT
This sequence comes from Centrocercus urophasianus, assembly GCF_019232065.1. NCBI lineage: Eukaryota > Metazoa > Chordata > Aves > Galliformes > Phasianidae > Centrocercus > Centrocercus urophasianus. Next base: position 44,852,524 of record NW_024884711.1, read on the forward strand.
TAATTTTGAAGAAGTGATTGAGTTTCCTGACTGGATGTGTTTCCAGGAGAAATTTTATGCCCCATCTGACATGTATGGGGCTTTCCAGGCATGTCATGGTGGAACAGTTGCCTTGGAGCTACAGACTTCAAAACAGAAAGCGATTCTTCTTTCTTTCCAGAAAACTGAACATGGAACTCAACAATTCACCAAAATAACTTTTTATTTTTGTTCCACCCACTCTTCTTGCAATTTCCTCCAGCTGGGTGTAACTACCCATTGTGGTTTCTTGAGAGATGTGTGTTCCTGTTGTAATATGCATTTAGTAGTTTTTGGACAAATCCTGTCGAGGACGAATGCTCCTCCCAGTGACCCAGGCTGCTCCATCCGTTAGATGGTCAGGAAACTGCTTATGTTGATATTATCTGTTCCACTACCCTTTGTTCTTCCCCCACTGCATTACTCTGCAGACAGTCCAAGAACACCATGGGTTATAGAGATCTAGCAATTCCTGTAGATGTTGTGGGTTTGGTTTTTTTCCTTCCTTCTATCAGCAACTATTGTGCTTGGACCCTTCTTTGGATGTGTATGTCTTGCAATTATGCCCAAGGAATGCACCATCCTTGAAGGTCTTTTTCCCCCAGCAGCAGCAGAGCCATGCAAGAAGAGCAGACAGAAGCCTTCTGAATGGGCTTCATAGTAGTTCTGCTCACGCTTGCTGGCCTTTCCTGTAACACAGAACTACAAAACCACAGAGTAGTGTGAGAGCTGAGCCCAAGAAGGGAGGAGGATGTGACAGCCCCAGATTTCTGCTGAGTGCTCTCAGCACCCAGCAGGGTTGCAGTTGTTCACTTTTTCATGTAAGCACATGTGCAATGTGACCTCCGGACAGTCATGGTTCTTTTGTGCCCTGTGCCTGAGTCAACATAGGTTTTGTTCATCAGGTGATGAATTTCCAATCCCTTTTGCCTGACTGGAACTTGACTACTAGAACAAATGTACAGATGCTGTTTTCATAGAACTGATGGGGAAAGCATGGAAATGATGGCTGGAACTCATGTTTACCTTAGTGAGTGATGTGATGTGGTAATTTAGGTCTTTCTGTGGTTGCAGAAAAGCTGTTTTGAAAGCTGATTGGTGCTGCATTCATTCATGGTGCTGCATTGGGATCATTCAGCAAACGGTCCCAAATGTTTGGGCTGGAATTAGCCCAGCTCAAGATGTGGCAGGTGATAGATCCTTAATGAACTGGGATTGCAGATGGGCAAGAGTGTGAGACCAGCTCATGGTTGAAAGAGGCAATGCTGCAGATCAGTAAGTCCCCTCTGGACATCTGGGAGGATTCTTTCAGTTCTTCCATTGGAAAAAGTAACTAAATTAGCCTTAGATTGGAGCTGTGAAGTTGCATGTGTGCCCCTCAGCCTCCTGCCCAACTGCTCGTGTTCCCACTGAGTGAAGCTGTATGTATCTACACCCTTTTGTCAAGTCTTTTGTTTTCCACTGTATGTGACTGGGTGGTTTCTCTGGCTATTTTGATAGGAGGACGGTTTGGGAAATACTTTCTGAGCCCGGCATCTATCACCTATCTTTTTGTTCTCCCTGAATAAAACCCCTTCTAAAGAATCCTAGAATCACTACAGTTGGAAAAGACCTCTAAGATCTGCGAGTCCAACCTCAACCCATCCCACCATGCCCACTGACCACATCCCCAGTGCCACATCTCCACGGTTCTGAACGCCTCCAGGGATGGTGACCCCACCGCCTCCCTGGCAGCTGTGCCACTGCATCACCACAATTTTGGAAAGTTTTCCTTATGTCCAACTTGAGCCTCCCTTGGTGCAACTTAAGCCCAGAACAAAGACCAGATGGGGAAAATGCCCCAGTCCTAGCAGGCTTGTTCAAGGATTCTAATGTTACCCCACTGACTGCTTGCTGCTGTTCTATTGAAGCATTTGGAAAATAAATGCTTTCACATAATCAGCCTGATTTTATCCTCTGATCAGTCAAGCTTGAAAACATGTTCAAGCTTAAATGCTCGCTATTACCTATGTGAAGCAACTTTATCTTTGTCCCTACAAGACGGGGTTCTACTGGTGGTGAGGAAAAAAAAAATCTGTCTGCCTTGTCCTCGTGGTGCTCTTGGGTGAGGGCTGGCTGTTGTTTTGCTTTGTTCCTGGCTCTGTTGCTCTCTATGGGAGCGGCCAGGAGGAGTCTGGATTCCGGCTTTTGACCTGTTTGCATGCATAGAGCTTTCCTTTGGGACAAGTCAGCAGTGTTCCTGCGAAAAATAGCCTTGTGGTCATGCAGAGCTTGATGTATGAACACTTGCAATCTAATAAGATTATGGAATCTTTTTAACGTTCCCAATTTTTTTTTCAGAAAATGTAATTTAAGAGGCAGTGGTTACTAAGGAGAAAATAGTCATTCATCTGTGCAGTTGGTTTCTCAGGTCCAAACACAACTACTTGAAACCAGACCAGTTAACCATCTGAACTGCAAAGCGTCCCTTATTCTGTGATGCCATTTCAATCCAAGTCCCAGACTGACATAGAAATGGAGCTCCTAAGAAGGCTTTGGAAAGTCTGGGGAACTTGAACTCTTATTTAGCAATGAGTCCAGCCTCTAAATGAGTCTCAAAAATGAGACAGTCCCACCTCACCTAGTGACCTCTTAGTAACCTCTTTTTATTGCCCATGGTCAGGTGTTCAAAGTAATTCTTCCCATTAAGTGTAAATAGCTTCCAAGCTAGTGTGTTTCATCTGTCTCCATCCATACTATTTTCATCATCAGGGCTTTTCCCCCCCATTAGTCCCTCATGACGTGCTGTTAGTCGGTTCACACTCACTTCCTCTGATAGATTTCTTTTGGGTCATAAGGCTGGGAAGGAGGAAGCTACCAGAGTGTGCTCACGTAGTGGTTCTTATTTATTTATTTTTTAAATTTCATATTTTGTCTCTGTAAGTTCTGCCCACTTCCACTTTAGGGAAGCCGTCCTTTGCGTGACACAGGAGTTGTGACATTTAACCATAGTGTCTTGTTGAGGAAGGAGCAACGCCAGAGCTCTGCTCCCTTGGAGGGCTGGACACTTTGCAATGGCTGGCAAGGCTCTGCAGCTTGATACGATTGCTTGCAATTCCAAAAGGCGCAGAGTGTGGCACAAGGGTAGAAAGCTGGTGAGAGATGCTCTGCTTTATCTTTTGTGCCTTGTACTATGGGGATTTCTCTCTGAGAAACAGGATCTGGCACCAAGTGGAATGGAGGTGCTTCAAGAAGCTTGTGGTCATCTCTGCACATAGAGACATATCATGATCTATGTGAGATGATGTCCAATTGGGGCAGCAGGAGGGTGGGCTGCTATCTCAGTGGTCTATGACACCACCTCGTCTTGAGCTACTGGGTTTCTGTTTCCTCTTCTAATGCTTTGAAATGCCTTTTGAGGACAGCTAATATCTCTGCCAGCCGTCAGGAGCAGGAGAGGCTGAATGTTTGAGATGAGCACTGCAGCTATGGGTAGATGGATAGTTGTGCAGGGAGCTGATGTGTGCCTTCTGTGTTGTACCCAGGACATGTGCGCAGCTGAAGCTACTGCATCTTTGCTCCAAGTGGAAGAAAACTTTTCAGCATGTCTGGCACGGATGGATGCCCTCATCTTCAAGCCTCTGCTGCAGTCAGGTAGGTCAGAGAAGATATTCTTTGTCTCTAGCTCTTGCTTTGATTAACTGGTGCATACATGAAGGGAATTACCCTGGAAACACAGCGATTGAGAACTCACTGGGGGCTGATCCGATAGAGTAAGTGACAGGTAGAGCTATTCCTTTGTCAGACTGTTCTTAAGGATGTCTACTACTCTTCATGCAAGACTGTGATTCATGTTGGTTTTAGAAGTTGTTTTGGGCAGGGTGCATTAAAAGTGTGGCCAAAAGGTCAAAGGAGGTTCTCCTCTCCTTCTGCTCCACCCTGATGAGGCCACATCTGCAGTACTGTGTTCAATGGGCTCCACAGTTCAAGACAGACAGAACTGCTGGAGTGAGTCCAATGAAGGACCACAAAGATGACGAGGATCTGGAGCATCTCTCTTATAAAGAAAGGCTGAGTCCTGGGGCTGTTTAGTCTGAAGAAAAGAAGGCTAAAAGGAGATCAGATCAATGCTCATCAGTATCTTAAGGGTAGGTGTTAAGAGGATGGGACCAGGCTCTTTTCAGTGATGATCAGTGACAGAACAAGGAGTAGTGGGCAGAAATGGGAATATAAGAGGTTCCGTATGAACACAAGAAATAACTTCTTTACTATAAAGGTGACAGAGCACTGTAACTAGCTGCCCAGAGAGTGACAAAATCTCCTCTGAAGATACTCAAAACCCACTTAGACCCTTTCTTGAACATGTACTCTAGGGAACCTGCTTTAGCAGGGAGGTTGGACTAGGTGCTCTCCAGAAGTCCTTTCCAATCCCTACGATTGTAATCCAGATGTAATGCAATCTCCAAGGCTGCTTTCCAGCATAGTACTACTTGTCACATAGGTATGACCCTTAAACTGTGCTCGTTCTGCCTCTTCTTTCTTGGTCCATCGTCACACCTGGCTTTGAAGGTGAACTTGTGGATGGGTGCACATTCTAAGCTGGCAGTAAATCAGAGCAGCTGCACTTAAGTAACAACCTCATAAATATTCACAAGCTCACCTAGCCAAAAGTGGTGAGACTGGATTAGGCCAGAAACCTGTTTCCATCTTATGCTATATTTCCTTCTGGGTTTAACCTCCAAGGAGATTGAGATCAATCCTTTGGTCCAGGGGCAAAACCTCCCCAAATTTTCTTCCAGTGCTCTTGTCTGAGCTGAGTCTGAGCCTTGCAGATTGCTGTGACCACACTCCCCGTGAACATGGAAGGGAAAAGGCCTTCGGATGGATACTTCGTGCAATTACTCGTAGAAACCAAACCCTAAATAATTATCACCTCCTTCCTCTCTGCAATTACTTTCCTGTAATACTGTATGTGCTTTACATTGATAAATTGGCCTGAGTACAAGATAAAGGCAGTGTCTTCCACAAGATTTCCTGGATTCAAGGCTTTCTGATAGCCTTTTCTTCCCCATTTCTCTCCTAAAGAGCCTAGTGACCAGAAAGGAAAGGAGAACTTTAAGCTCTTTCTGCTGCTGAATGATCAATTTCAAGCTCTCTGGAACCTCACAGAAGAGAACTACCGGATAGTGAAGCAAAAATGCAGCACTTCCGAGTCATTCTGCATTCAGGATATTTACATTGTCTGGAAAGGAGACCTGTTCCTAAGCTTGTATATTCAGTAAGTACAGAAGAATGAGGTACCAAATTCATCAACTAACTCTGCCAACCACGGTAGGCTGGTGCAAAAGGGATGCACTTAATGTCTTCAGTCCTGTTTGTTTTCTGTCATAAGGGTATAGAAGGGGTTGCATTCAGTATCTGTGTATACTATCTCATGGGGATGAGGAGGGGAAGATGTCATCAGACAGGGTTCATATTGTCAGTTTTTTGCCATGTTTATTTTCCGTCAGCAAGAGGTATGATAGAAAATGGTGGATGGAGCACAGTGAGAGCACAATGAGTAACATACTGTCTCAGAGTTGCTTGTATAATCAATTATGTATCTGCTCTCTGTCTATCTGCAGTGCAAAAAGTTTGCCAATATGACTAGAATGTGTGTAACCTGTGTGTTGATGTCATACCATGAAAAATGAGTTATGGGCACTAGAGATGACATAAAGATCAGGACGTCTTCAGTCTTTCATTCATCACAGATACGGCCAAGCTCTCGCTTGATGGGCTGTGCCATCTAGGCAGACCTGCACAGGATGGCAGATGGACATAGTACCTCTGGGAGACAGAATCAAATCACAGAATGGCTTGAGTTGGAAGGGACCCCAAGAATCATCAAGATCCAACCCCTCTGCCACAGGCAGGGCTTCCAACCTCCACAATTAATACTAGACCAGGCTGCCCAGGGCCCCATCCAACCTGGCCTTGAACTCCTCCAGGAACAGAGCATTCACAGCCTCTCTGGGCAGTCTGTTACAGCACCTTACCACTTCCCCCTGATAGCTAACCTAAATCTTCCCTCCTTAACGTAGTGAGGGAAGATAGTGAGATAGTGGTTCTTCAAGTCTTGGTTTTGTTTGTTTATGGGTATTTGGATAGAGGGAGGAGGAAAGGGCTACTTTTTGATTTGTTTTTACTTGGGCAGCATCATTTTAGAAAGCTATGTGCAATAAACTTTGCCTTTATATGAATGGGGTTTAAAGCAGTGTAAGTTCACTTGGAAACAGATTAAGTGAATTAAAATTGCGTTGTCTTAAAAAGGCATATAGGAGATGAAAACTTGTGCTGAGATTTCAGCTGACATCAAGGAGGAACTCATCTGAAGATCTCTTTTCCTCTCATTTTGCAATTAAACCTTTTTTTTGGTGCTGATTCCTGCCCGCCTCTGCTGACTCTCTCTGTGCAGCCTTAATCCTATGCTGTCTCTCCTTTTTGTAGTTTTATAGGAGTAAGCTAAAGCTCTACATAGGGGCCTGAAAATCAGCAGTAATTACACAATCCTGAAAATTTAACAAATGATGATTAAATCTGGACAGAATACTTGACTTGTTTGAAATCACTACTGGAAGAAAACTTGGTGTTAACAAAAAGTACAGCTTGATCTCCCTCTAGTGAGAGATGAAATACATTGACGTGGACACTTCTACTTAAATTTACCATCAGTAAATCATGTGTTTTTACTTCAAGCAGAAGCAGCACATACATCTGAAACTGATATCTTAAGCTTAGCCTTCGCAGATTTTTTTCTCCAGGGCTGTTGCACAACTTCACTTCTGCTGATGCTAAAAGCCAAGACTTAAACTTCCTAAAACAATGCTAGTGCAGAAGTCAGTGAAGGAGTTACACCAAGGAGCTGACACAGGGGGCAAGGAGAAGTGAGCCAGAGTGAGAGGTACAAAGCAGTGTCTCTCTACCTGCCTTGGAAAGGTGGATCTGATATTGGATTTCCAGGCAAAGCTTCTTCTTTCTGTCACTTAAACTTCATTGCTAACTCTGTGTTTTCCTTTGCTAACAGGTATTTTGTCACTTTTGCCAACTATGTCGTAGTCCATGGCTTCGAACATGCCACGAAGAGCAAAAGGTCAGTGAGCTCAGAAACACTTTTTTAGGAACAGTCTGCAGATATCCTTGCATCTCTCTGCAGCTATGCATAGCTCAAAGATTTTGGGGAGTGGAATTCAATAAATTTGGGAATTCATGTAAGGAGAGGGACCTGAGAATGGATTCTGTGGGAATCTGGCAGGGAATTTCCACTGCTTGCTCCAGACATTGTCAGGGTCTCATGGAAAATAGTAACTGAAAGGATGAGTGGCAGGCATGAGAGGATTTACAATCACTTCATCTGAGTCACTGAGAGTGCAAACCATCATGAAAGTTATGCCATGCTCTGTACATCTGTGTGTGTGATTCCTATTTGCAAAGACAGCAGAGCCGGAGGCAGAACAAATAGGTTTGGAAAACGAGGTAGCAGCAGTTTGCAGAACAGTTAGCTGATGAACCTCACTCTTCGTATGTCACCATGCAGCGAAGCCTGGAAGCACCATAAGACTGTGCTGAAACAGTTCCTCACAGACTTCACCTCTGAGACCTCCATGTCATTGGCCTTGTACACCGTCCTTCACAAACCTATCCGTGACCACGTCGAGCAATATATACTGCTCCTCAACAAGCTGAATGAGGCTCTCAAAGAGGTGGGAAGCTTTATGTGATGTTATTTTGCTGGCTTATGTTAAAAATTCATGTAGAGGTCGTGGGGCTTTTGTGGTGGCGGAAGAGAAACCAAAGGAGGCTGAGAGGAAGATGATTTCCAGTGGTGTTAAACAAGCACTGGTAGGGCAGAGTCTGCCTGAAGGTCTCAAAGTGGTGAGTAGTGAGCCCTCCAGCATAGTTCAAGCTGCTTATCATAGGGAAGAGCTGCTAAGGGACACAGAAGTGGCCTTAGGTCTCACACATTTGCTGGTGGCAGGGATAATGTTGGATTTGGGAGGCTTTCCTTGCAAGTGGGTTTGGAGGATTAACTTTCATTAATCCTTTGAATTCTGAACTGCAGAGGTTTTTTTCTGCAGCTGTAGCCTAGAGAGTAGATGTTCTGTTCGCCCATGCCTGAAGCATCAATCAAGCCTTGTCTTTCTTTATCAGGGCACTGAAAAGGACATTATTACCAGCGCTGTAAAGGAATATGTGAAGCTGAAGTCTTTCATTAGCCAAGTCCTGGATGAAGCTTGTTTTACCAAGACCTTATGGAAATCCTTGGGCTACAAATTCACGGTGAGTTGCAGATACCTAGTGTGGCTTGATTGGGTTCTCCCTTAGCGTTCTTCCACTTGTGTTTATCCATGGAGGAAATTTGATATAAATCATGTGTTTGAGGCTTCATTTGGAAGCCAGAAGAGCAGGACAGCATGGAAGCCTTGAAGAAACTGTATGGTCACTAGCTCTGTGGCAGTTAAGCCCCGTGTCTTGTTCTACCTACTATCAGCTGGCGTCTGCAAAAGCTGTTGGCTTGATTTGCATGTCCTCTTGCAAATCATTTCCTGATGCTTTTGGTCTACAACCTTGATATTTGTGGATGTTTTGCAGGACATGCTGTGTGTTCCTGAAAGGAGGCTGCTGGAAGACAGCAAAAATCTTCCCATCTCTGCCAGTACAAATCGATCAGACCGAATCTTGCTCTTTGATGATGTCCTTGTACTAATTCAGGTGAATTTTCCAAACTTGAAGGGATATTGGAAGAACAGCACGGATGAATGATACTGAAATTTACTTTCCTGAAATACTGAAATTGCAGCAGAACTTGCTGTTCTCGGAACAGTCTAAGATCCATGCACCTGTGGTTTGCACTAGATAGTAAAAGAAGAAAGCCTAGTGGAATAGGAATAGAAGAGCATCTGCGTATCTTTTTCCCTAGTGAATGTGTACTACCCAGCTAACACAGATGATAACCCAAGCCCACGCCTACGTATGAATCTGTTCATTTTTGTTCTTGCTCATTCAAAGATGAATCTTGCTCATTCTTGGTCCACTCTGCTGGTGGCATGGGAGTAGAAGCTGTAGTTGTTCTTGGGGCTATCTCAGGGATTTAGGGCTAGGGTGTGAAGCAGACAGGGAGTGTCTTGGATGAACACATAGCATTTGTTCAAAGCTGTTCTGCAGCATGTTAAGTCCAGCTTTGCTTGTTCTGACTGATGGCACTTGTAATCTAGCTTGGCTCTCCATATGTACCTCTCTCTGCTCACTCTTTAGTAATGTGCCAGTGCCTCAGGTGTCAAAACACAACTTCCATGTGATCTGATGTCTTTTGGGCTCCTTCACTCATGAATCCTTGTGATAATGCTGAGCAAACCCACGCGACTCGGTTGTCAGGGTCTAGACCTGAGGAAATGGGATGGCAAATACCTCATTCATCTTTATGTTGTAGATTTCTTAGGACTGAGCAAATTCTCCCCCAGGCTCCCTTTATAGTCAGGGGAGAGAAACACACATTCTCTGGGTGTGGTTCATCTGGCCTGTTTTAGATGCCAAAATTAGGATGAGTTGAATCATGCCCTCAGTGCCATTAACTAGGATGAGAGCTGAGGGTAACCATCCAACACAGAGATATCTGCATTGTAGACATCTCTCCTCAGTCAACGGTTCCCTCCCTCTATGTCTCATCTGCTGCTATGACTGTTACTGAGGCATGTGGAGACATAACTGAACTGGGATTGAATTGGTTGTCTTGGTCTGCTAGTTGGAGACTGCAGATGATATCTATGGTGCTGGAAGTCTGAACCTTCTGGTAGATACATTAGCAATTAATTCGTGGCAACTCCATGATGCTGATACCCAACCTTCTTCAACTACATCCTTACAGAATGCAGCTGTATAATGTAAGCACCTGGACTTGAGACATTGAAGGGAGATGTAATATTAAACATGATCTTCACCTAATATTTCAACTATTTCTTCAGTTTGGTGTTTTCCCAGTTAAAACAGTGACTCCACAAATGTCCTCCTAGGCTGTTTGTGGCTCTGTCATCTGGTATCTATACACTAGATAGATGATAAGCGAAACTAAAGAGGGCTGTGTGGCAGAGATGGGAATGCTGTCATATAATAGGGAGGAAACTCTTGTAGAACTAAGTATCATCTAAGAAGGCGCCTTGGAACAGAAGGTCTGTTACTGCTAATGGTAGCCATGGCCTTGTGGGCCACCACTTAGAAGTGATACGCTAATAACTTCCTTCTTTCTCCTACATTTCTTTTTTTCTTTCAGTCTCTGAAGTTTGTCACTGTAATGTCAGATAGATACGTGGACTATAAAGGAGGGTATTTACTGTGCTGCCAATCTTGCCCTCCTGTTCAATGGATTGACATGGCAAGGGTGAAGTGTAGTGTTTATATCAACATAATGTCTTCTCCCTTTTGTTCCAGGGAAACAGCTTTCAGAGCTTTGATCTGAAGCTTGTGTGGGTAGATGAAACCTGCAGGGAGAAATCAGCTCCGGGACCGTAAGTGGGAAATTCTCCTCTGGGAGATGCGTGTGGGGGAAGTTTTCAACTTAATTACTTGACTGTGAAACTGAAAGGATGGTTCAAAGTTTTGTATCAGCTTCCTTCTACCTAGTGGGGTTTCTCTGGGGCCACAGGCAACTGCAGTGTTTCTCAAATGGGATTGCAGGAGCTTGGACTTGGACTGCTGGTATTTGCTGACATACTGAAATAAATCAGTAATGAAATGGTTTTAGCTGCAGACGTAGAGAACAAAGATAGGTTTACTAGTTGATTACTTCCTCAGAAAGAAGAATTGGCTGCAAAAACAGTATTAGCTCCTGAAGAGAAATGAACTTCTGTTTGACTGAAGTTTTTCATAGTTGCCAAAATGTCTTTTGCTTTACAGGTATGGACTCCACATTATAACCCCAGAAGAAACGTTTGTTCTCACCGCCAAAGATCCACAGATGAAGGTTAGCAGTGGTCAGGGCCTTTCTGTTCCACCTGAAGATACCATGTACCAAGCTCTGAAATAGGGAAATGGCATAGATCCCACCTCTGCAGTGGGATCAGAACGTTGCCTACCGTGGAAGCTTACGTACAGATGATCTTTGAGATCCCTTCCAAGCCAAACCACTTTATGATTCCATGCCATTAAGCAGCATAATTCCTAATTAGAAGACAGATTATTGGACCCTACCGCTGCTTGAATGTAGCTGAAACCTTTTGCCTGTGATTTTTGTGGCCTTTGTTTAATTTTTTTTCTTCATTAATTGAACCACTGTTGGGTGAGGGAAGGGACTGCCCCCTCTGCATGGCATAATTACCCAGGGCAGTGGACACGACCCCGAACTGCTCGAGCTCACGGAGCATTGGGACACCACTCTCAGACATAGGATTTGGTTTTGGGTGGTGCCACGTGTAGCCAGGAGCTGGACTTGGTGATGTTTGGGAGGTTCTTCCAAGCCAGAATGTTCTGTGATTCTATATCTTGCTGTAGGGAGTCATTTTGTTTTCTTCCCTTCAGCACTCCTCTTCCTGTGTTCCTAGGCTGTTTGGCAATGGAAGCTGAACCAAGCCATCCGACAGGCTTTGAATGGGAAGCGAGATTTCCCCCTGTGGGGTAAAACTGGAGAAGGCACTGAGCCCTCATCCTGCCGTTTCTTCACCTACGTCTTCAGGCTGGAGAGCAAGTTCAAAAACGCATCCTATGAGGGTGAATGGCACTGGGGAAAGCCTCATGGCAAGTAAGAAGCCCTTTTTGCCCCTTTCCTGGGCAAGAACATGCAAGTATGGCTATGCAAAGATGGCCTAAGCACAGAATGGCTTAGGTTAGAAGGGGCCTTAAAGATCATCTAGTTCCAAGGACGCACCGGCTCCGGCTGCTCATGGCCCCGTCCAACCTGGCCTTGAGTACGCCAGATGGGGCCTTACGAGGGCAGAGCAGGGGGAGACAATCACCTCCCTCACCCTGCTGGTCACTCCTCTTTTGATATGGCCCAGGATACAGTCAGCTTCTGGGCTGATGTCATGATGCAACACTAATGCACTGATCCAGTGGATGCACAGATGGATGTATATAGATCATGGAATCATAGAATTGTTTGAATTGGAAGGGACAGTCATAATTACAGATCACCTAGTCAAACTTCCCTGCAATCAACAGGGCTATCTACGGCTCCATCAGGTTGCTTGGAACCTGGTCCAGCCTGACCTTGAATGTCTCCAAGGATGAGGAATAGTCAGCCCCCTTTTTTCTTATGTCCTCCTTTAGATACTGAAAAGCTGTTAACAGGTCTGCCAGAGCCTTCTGCAGACTGAATAGCCCCAGATCTTTGAGCTTTTGTTGTAGCAATGGTAATGGAGGGTTGGTTGGACTAGATGATCTTGTAGGTCCTTTCCAACATCGTGATTTTATGATTCTATGATTCTTGTTCCCATAAGGGAGATGTTTCATCCCTTGCATCATTTTTGTGGCTTTCTTCTGGACGTGCTTCAGCAGGTCTGTGTCTCTCCTCTGCTGAGGACTTCGCAGAATGGCTGTGGACATGGCTGGAATATTCCATCCCATTCTGATTGCCAGGAACACAAACTATGGGCTGGTGGTCTCCCAGGGTGTGCTGGTTTCTCTGCTTCATGCATCACTTGCTTCCACAGAGAAATCTGGTGCCGAGGACAAATTCAGAGGGCAGTTGAGACATACATAATTGCTTTCAGGGCTTGATTAAAGCTTGAGGCCTACCATCTGATTTTCTGTATAGTAGATGTCTTGCTAATTACACTGGTTTGTGTAGTAAATTGTAGAGGCTGCCCCTAATGTGGTAATGATCACATTGAAGACACTGCACTGGGTTGTGCTTATAATTAGGAGTTAGACTTGAGCTAATGTTTATTACTATAATTTCAGCCCGAGGCATAAAATCCTATCATCATGACAAAGGGAAGGAAAAAAAAAAAAAAAAAAGCAATTATCAAAATGTTGCTTGTAAGGAAACAAAAAAATTTTCCCTGTGGTATGAAAATCTGTTAGAACATGAGAATTGCTCACTACACCTACCCAAGCTTAAGAAATAGCTTGGCCAAAAAGGAGCTATTTGTGGAAGAAAGGTTTGAACGGTCCCAACTAAAATCTCTTTGAGGAAAGATAGATCTGAAGATACTAAAACAGATTGTTATGGAAGTTGTATACTTCCTAATTTTGACGCAGATTTATTTATTTTTTATTTACATGGTTTGTTTCTGTTGAAGCCGTAAGAGTGTAGTGACTTGTTTTAAAAGAGCCGTAAAATAATCAGAATTTCTGGAACCAAAAGCTTGATCTCAAAGCTTTTCTGGAACAGCTACTGCCTTGCTTCAAATCAGCATTAAATAGGTGTTTGGAGTAGAGCTAAGCCTGAGGCAATCCTTTACATAAACTCCACCTTACCCAACACATGCATTACCAACAGAGATTAGAAAACCACTGTGTGCAGGCACAGAGATGCACTTCTCTTGCACTTTGTCTCTTAATGTCTTAGGGTTGGAGAAGTGTTGGGAAGAAGGATTATCTCCGTTGCTTCAGATTGAGTGACTTAACTGAAGTATCCCAAGAAACCTGTGGCAGAACTAATTGCTTGGATGCTAGGCATTCCTTCCCACTGCTGAAATTGCTCCTACATAGGACTTGCTACTAATACAGGGTTACAGGAGATCAAAGCTGGCCTTGATGGCTTGTCTTCCTCTGAGGGAGAGACCAGCATGGCAAAGCACACGAGCAGAAGGCTGTGGTTGTGCAAATCAGGGCTTTCCAGCAATAACTAATGCATTCTTTGCCATTTTGTCCCAGTAATTCTGATGCCTTGAAGTGGAGGAAGGAGTCAGTCCCACTGAGAATAGCTTGAACTGTCCCTGTGGCTGGAGTTAGCATTCTGTTTGGTTTGCGCTCCTAGCAAAGCAAAAGGAGATGTATTTTAAATGTATGTAAATTGATCTGCCCACTTTGCTGTGTGCTAATACCCGAAAAAGTCGGTCTTGTGTAGGTGTTTAGAACAACATCCTTGATGAAAGTCAAGACAATGCGTCATGGCTTTGGTACTGCACCATCTTGTATAGTCTTTGGTTGTAGGCAGACAGCTGTGTCTGGGCTGATGCAAGATTTAAAACAGGGAGGGGGTGTGGGTGGAGGGGGAGATGAGGAGCTGGAGGAAACTCATTCACAGACGTGCATTACCTGTGCAATAATTTGAGCACGCACTGCACTGACTGTTCTAGTCTCGTTGTTGTATTGTTATCTCATGTGATCATTTCTACAACCCCAGCACAAAACAGATGGAAAGATATGATCCCTTTAGGCCAGTGCTTGTCTCTTCTGTTTTCATAGCGTCTGTTAGAGTGAATTTCTGGGCCATGCTGTCATTGACTTGCCTACAGGGATGTGCCATGCTGGAACTTCAGCTGGCCTAATCACATACTGTACTGTAATTACAAAAGGATCATGTACATTGTCCTAAATGAATGACCCAGCAACTCTAAAAAATGCTTTTGAGATAAGGGAATTTGGAAGAAGATGCTTCCAGCTCATTCTAGGGCATGAAAACCTTATAGTGTTAAAACCTTTCAGTACAGTCCAAGGTGCGTGAAGAACTTCTCTCTTTCTGTCCCCAGAGGAAATGTTTTGATTTAGCAATCTCTAGGTTATGCCTTGATGATTAATGTTCAACTGTGAATGATGCTGGTGATTACCTTTATGTAATGCTTGCTTCACAATGCAGGGGGACATTGAAATGGCGTGATGGTCGCAACCATGTTGGAGATTTCAAAGAGGGCTTGGAGCATGGGTAAGCCTTAATAAAAAAAAAAAAAAAAAAAAAAATTAAAAAAAATTAAATAATTTAATTGCTTACTTGGCCGAGGAACATACAGGAACATACTCTAATAGCCCAGTTTATTTGTCTGATTTTGGACACCTGCGATAGACTTACTGTGTTAAAACTTAGTGAGTGAATTGCTAATGACTATCAAAAGAAAAGGAGAGAGTGCAGAGGATCTGTTATGATGGAGATGTCTTCATCTACTTGGATGAATATCAGCTTTGATCTCTAAATCTAAATGAAATAGTTCATGTAAAGTACCTTGGAAAGTAACTTTTAAGTATCTTTTAGAACTTCTCTTAAATCCCTTTTTCTCCAAAGGAAAGAAACCATACTACAAAATTCAAATGTTATTTCCTAAAACTTTCTGAAAGTAGGATTTTTAAGATATCTTATTTCTAAACGAGTGCCAGAATAGATGATATTTTTAAAAGGAAAATAAAAACCTCACATTTATTGAGTTGAGGTTAAGAAAACAGTTCATTAGTTTAGTGTCAGAGGTAAAACTAGCACCAGCCATACAAAATCTCGTTAGCAGATTCTTAGTTTTTAAACTTGCCCAGTACAACTGAGTTGCTTGTTGCCATGCTGACCTCTACCATGTGCACCCTGAAGGTTTGGAATATGCCTCGTCCCTCGGCGATCTGAAGACCGGTATGACTGCTATAAGTGCCACTGGTATGAGGGCAAGATGAGAGGCTATGGAATCTGTGAGTAAGTAAAAGCCAAAGATGGACTCTGGGGAAAAGGGAACTCCATGTATAATGTCTGAAGTGTTTCCACATCTCTGTGGAAGGCCCAGTTGCAGTATAAAACCCAGGATAGTTAGTTCAGCCTGAGTAGCTTTTGGTTTTGGCTTGGTTTCCTTTTGTTTTGAGATGGGTAGTATGGTTTCTTCATTGGCCCTGAATATTAGAAGAGTAAGAGCTTCCCCACAAGCTAAAACCATTGTAACTACCCAACAGAACATCTTCTGTGTCCTGTAAGTGAGATTGTCATTGGCGTTTGCTCCTGTTGTTGCAGAGTAGAGAGTGCATGGTGTGCAATCATCCCCGCACAGCATTTGCTCTCTGTCATCTGACTGTGCTGTCTGAACTAAACTTTACAGAGAGGACATAAACAAGGACATAGAATGCCTTATTTACAAATAAAACACAGCTTACAGCACATGTAGAAGCCGCTAGGGAACTTAAAGCCAACTGAACAGTGCTGTGTTACTGTGTAGTGTAAAACATGAAAGCATATTGACCATTAAAGATGACAGCTCTGCTTAGCTTAAGTGCTTTCTCTTCTGTAGCAGTGAACAAAATCTGTTGTCCAGCATGGCTAGAGCTCTGAGAAGCTCTTTTTCTCTGAGGGTGATCCCAGGAGAAGGAGTGGTTGGTGGGAGTAGGAAGGGGAAGGCAATTCTGGCTTCCTGCTTGGTCTGACCTACTCCCACCCTGGATTTATTAGTAATCACTGGAACCTGGCTGGCAGGAGGTCAAGGACTGAGCAGCCTCTCCCAAGACAATTGCAGGCCTAAGTGGCATGTCCTCAGATAATACTGAAAGCTATCTGTGGAGTGATTGAATTGGGTGATGCACATTCCTAATAGTGAACCACTGCAAGCTCCAGAGCTGCTGGTCAAATATGTGCAGTGTTTAGCAGGAAGATTAGCCTAATCTACTCATTTTCTTGTCTTCCTACTCCTATAGTGGCTATCGAATATGCACTGTCTTAGTCTGTTCTGCTCCCTGCAGGTATGGGAATGATATGGTCTACAAAGGCTACTTCAAAGACGATGTGCGTCAAGGGTTTGGTATACTGGAGAACTTCTCAGCTGAGCATCCATTTAAATACACGGGAGAGTGGGAAAATGACAAGAAGAATGGATATGGAGTGTGGGAAGACAAGGACAGGTAAAGGCAGCATGGATCAGAAATGGCTTTAGGTGCCTGACAGTATTCCCCATCTGTTGGCATGAGGAAAGCCTCATGTTCCGACAGGGGAGATTGAGGATGAAGGGGGGAATGTGTTCAACCTCTGCTATACAGCTTGAACTCCTGGGGAATCTGAGTTGGAATTGTGCAATGTCTGGCTTCTATTCTTCATGGAGCACTGTATTGGGTAAACCTAGCCTCTGTATGTGATGCATCAAATTGACTAAAATGTGGTGAATCAAGGAAAAAGTTCATCTTTTTCCTCTTGCTTTTCAGAGGAGAGAGATACATAGGGACATGGCTTGATGATCACAGACATGGACAAGGCATTGTAGTCACCCAGTCAGGTGTCTGCTATCAAAGGACATTTCATGCTGACAAAATGGTGGTGAGTATCTATTTTCAGTGGACTATCAAGGTAATGCAACATGGAACCCTCCATCAAAGACTAGATTAAGCTTTCACTTTGTAGTTAATTTCTGAGGGAAAACAGAAGGAAGGCAGGAAAATTAAGCATTGATATTTTACTTCAGTACTGTTTTTGAAGAATAAAGCCTAGATAAAGCCTTCTGATTCTTACCACCTTCATGAAGTACAGGTAGGAACAAAAAGTGAGGCTGTCACCTTTTGTTCATGCTAAGACAATTGTAGGTGTAGCCTTTTAGCTGTTCATCAGGTCCCAGTTATAGAACTGAACTCACATTCCAAAAGCTGTGCTGGTAAATATGATATTTGGAAATTATTAAGTCTTTACTTTGCCAATGTGAGCATACCTATGTTGTCTTTCTAGTACATTGAAAGTTAGATGTTGGTGTGAGGAACTGTCATGGGAGAGCTGGCTTGGAAGTAAAAGTATTTTTTCTCATGAAAAATGTGCGCTTAGAGCAAACAACTTCCCTCCTCTTACAACAAATTAGGACAAAATCTTTAGCATGGAAACCGTTGGAAAGGCTTTCCATTCAAGTTCCATCTGTGGGGAACCAAATTAAAGCTGTCTTTTGAACTACCAGCTGCCAAAGTCTCCTTTAACTTCACAAGGCTTCCGAGTGGGGAGCAATCACTTCAGTTTTCCTAGTGGAAAATCGGTAGGGCCAAGAAGCTTCCCCTGGAAACCTTTTGTTTTTGCCAAAAAGGGCACTTTCCATCAAGAAAACCATTCCAGTGGAAAATGTATTGCAGCTTTAAAAGTGACCACATTTTCTGACTGGTGTGGGTACACTTAAACCTCCGGGCTCAAACCTTGGGCCAAGCCCTAGCGAGAAGTATTTACCCCTTTGGCATAAGTTATCCTGTGTCTGTTCTGCATCTTTGTGTTCTTTCCCTGAAATGTATGCTACTGTAAGCAGCCGTGGGAGCTGGGAGGCAATGGAGCGAGTCATTTTATGAGTGCTTAGGAGAAGCTTATTAATGCCCTGTTGACTGCACAGCAAAGGACAAAGTTAATCCTACATGGCAGCCGCCTTCCTCTTTTCTCTTAACATGTTTACAAAGAATGACACAGCTGGTTAGAGTCACTGGAAGGTCATGGGACTGGGAAGACCATGAGATCATCCATATCACAATTCTTGGTGACCACACTGGATCAGTAAACTGCCTTTTGTTCCTTGCTCTAGGGAAATAATTGCAGTAGTACAGTCATTTAAAACCACCTGGCTACTCAATACATCTCCTCCACGCTGTGATGCCTACTGGGCTGTCTGTAGACCACCTCCTTGCTTTTCTCTTTAAAGTTGCATATGACTTTTTGGGCTTTCAGAAGGATTCTCAGAATCTGCAGCCCATAAGGAAGTTTGAGCCAGTGGTCATTTCTAGATTAACTGTAGTAAGTGTGAACTTAGCATCATGAATTCACTACTTTTGCTTTTAAATGAAGGGTTCTGGGATCCTGCTCTTGGAAGATGACTCAGTCTATGAAGGAAACTTCACGCAAGATCTAACATTTGTTGGAAAGGTGAGCACATATTTTCTGGAGGGAGGGGGTATGAACACTGAGAAATCCATTAGTTTCATAGAAAGCAAGCAACTATATGGAAAGGCTGAGATGAAATAACAGTTTATTGTGTCATTTTTTTCTTATATCTTGCGTTGTTTCTTCTGTTATCCCTCATTCACAGAACGGAAGCTGCAGCAGGGAGATTTCAAGCAGCGTGGGGCAAGGGCTTTGGGCATTGTATTGTTTTTAACTTGAGGGTTTGGTTTTTTTAGTTGTTACTGCTGTTTTTTGGAGACTTCTAGCCGCATTTCACAGTTGCAGTTAGGATGTTGTAGTCTCATAATAAATGTTTTAGCCTTTATAGTGGTTCAGGAGCACAGGAAATGGTGCGGAGAACAAAACGCAATTACAGTACCAGTGTTATGCTAGCATAAACAGGGTGTTAACACAGCTGAATGATCTTGGAAGTTTGATTTTACAATCTGGCCGCTGCGTTCACACGTCCAACATTTTTTTTTTTCAGTTGATCTTTAACCAAAGTATCTAGTCGAAGTGTTCACTAATTGCATTATTGCAGGGAAAACGAGTCCTCCAGCTTGTTACAGGAATGTATGGCAAGTCTGACGGGAAGTGTGTGGTCAGATCAGACTGAGCTGACGTTAACAACTGATGAGTGATGGTAACAACTGTAAATCAGCCCCATCATTTACTGACTTGTCAGGGGAGGAAGCATTTGTCGTAATCTTCTTCAGCTAGAGGCGTTGGGGTGAATTTTGCAGAGACTGATTGTAGTGTTTAAATGCAGCTTCCTCCAAAATTAATGTTTAGTTTGAGTGGTTGGCTTAGAAAAATCTGCTTGTTATGTGAAGATAGAACACCTCCTGTTATTAGCAGTAAGGATTTCTGGTTTGCCTTGGAAGACAGATTTGTTTCAATATTGTTTGACTTTGAATTTGGTTTAATTAAATCCTTTTAAGTTTCAATCAAGCTACTGCCTGCCTTCTCCTGTATTGGCCCCAGAGAATTTAAGGTTTTTCTTGGTAGCAGCAAATGTTCTGAAAGCTTTTATGGTGACTGTCTTATGTTTCCCTCTATCTCTGAGGCCAAACTTGCTTGTGGTTTTAACAAGCAGTGGAAAAATAGAGGAGAAATTTCAGTTCATGTCTTTCAAGCCAGAAGATTTTATAACTCAAAGATACTGGCTTCTTGTTGTCAAATATAATACAAAAATCTTCCTCTGTGATTGTGGTGGTCTTCCCCCTCCACGGTCCTTCATGTATCACTCAATATGGGGGATGTGTTTTCTCCAGTGATTGTTACCTTAATGATACTACTGCTTTGAATGCTAAAAATGTACACGTCAGTGTTGGAAGTTGTTCTTAGTCACCATTTCAGGAGCTGACTCTGTGGAAAAGAGAATTTGAGGGTTTAGTCCAGCTTGTTTCCTCTTGCTAATGAGATCTTGGCACAGTAATCCCATATTTCTCTTTTTCAGGGAAAGCTGTCATTTGCCAATGGCTTTATTCTGGAGGGCACCTTTACTAATAAGTCGGGCCAAGGCCTTCAGACGCAAGGTATCCTGAATACATCAAACGAGCAGCTGGATGAGAGAATAACCAAAGCGTGAGCAAAACCAGCTGATTTCTTGGGTTGTGGCTTGTATTTTGACAACACCTGAAAGAGCCCTGGATTAGTCCCTACAGGGATGAAGGCAGTCCTTGCCTGAAAAAGTGGGTGAAATCTAGTGTTTATACAGGGAAGGGAGGAGGAGAGGAGAGCACAGCTTATCATTAATCTCAATGTCACATGGGAAGCAGAAAACAGATGCTCAGCCCTTGTCTTCCCACTGGCCATCGATACTCCCATCCTCAGTCTGGAGAGAGTTTGGGAAGTGATTTGTTGATGTGTGCACACATTTCTCTGCATATACACTGGCACATGCACCGACAGGCCTGAAGCTATACAGGCAAAGCTGAGTTGCTAAAATATATCTCCTTCTTCTCTTCTGATCCTCTGTGCTCCTATCTGAATATTTCTAGTTGATACTTTAGAGATAGAAAAGCAAAGAAGGTAGCAAAGGAAAGAGGTAGCAAAGTCTCTCTATCCTTAGGAACACTCCCGAGTGGAGCAGAAACCCTGTGATCAATTAATCAACAAAGTTTGAAATTACCAGTGTTCCATGCACCATGAATTATTTTCTCTTAGGCTGAATTCAGGATAACAGACCGAAGTTGTTTTGTCTGAATCACCAATTGGGCACTAGTGACCTTCTCTGCTCCCTTAGTTCTTGCATTGATCTCTCATTTTGGAGAACTTTCCATATTTAAAAAGTGAAGTCTGAAATGATTGCACCCTCCCTCAAAAAAGCCTTCTGCCATGTCATGTTGTGCAGTCAGCTGGGCCTCAAGGAGTTCCCGGTAGAGAAGAGGTGGAAGGGAATCTACGACCAGTTCCTGGAGTTCATCCATTCAGGCTGCAAAGAAGAAATGGAGGAGTCTTTTACAGGATTCCACATACAAACAAGCAAGGAGCTCCGGAAATCTCAGGAATACCTCTTCTGCCAAAGGTATGAGTACTGCATGCCATCATTGCAACGGAGGATCCATTTGTGTAGACAAAACAATTCATTTCATTCTATTAACCCCCTTGGTGTCCCACCTGCAGTACCAATAGGGATTTGGCCTACATGGCTTCTCTCCCTCACCTGCCCATATTTTCAGGGGGTCTGAGGATGTTTCCTGGAAGACAGAAGATATTCTTGAAGAGCTTGTCCAGCACCATGAGCTGGGATCACTACAGAGCTATTTAGAGAAGGTAAGGTTTAAAAAGATTTGCCTGTCCACTGAATACAGACGGAAGCCCTAGCAACTTCTACATGCTCATAGAAAGCAGCAGCAATACAGTCAGCAACATCAAGAATCTTGTCTTAAATGTGTGTGAATATCTAAGTTTGTGAAGAAGAGGGTTTCCTTCCATGTTTTGTGGACGTTAATTCTATATGCAGGTGTACAGGTCAGGAAAGTGGTGACAAAGCTTTATTCTTGGTTCTCAAACAGTGTCAGGAAATAATCAGTTGCTGGAAATGATTGATATACTTCTGTGAACTCCTAAGTTGTTTTTCACTCAGCCAAGCTTACCTTGAAGCCTTTGCCCTTTTTTGCATATCACAGCAAAAGTCATCGCAGCAGCGAGTTGTGCTAAGCGTATTTATTTCTGATAATGGAAGGAGAGTGGGCTTTTAGCAGTTAAAATAGACCAAAAATAAAATCTGTCTTTCCAGGCTTGTTCTCCTTTGCTGACAAAGGAAAGCTGGGTTGCTTTTCAGTATCTCTCCTCTACTGGTGGCTTGTAAAATTTCATTTTTCTCTATCATCAGGCATTGAAATCTTCCCTACATCCACTGGGAAAGCTGCTGAAGGCCTTGACAATAGCTTTTCAGGCAACTTACTCTGGGATTGGGGCGAACAGACACTTGCTGACCATGGCACAAGAGGAAGTCAAGTACTATGCAAAGAAAATATGGGAGTTTTACCAGTAAGTGGTCTGAGACATTTCCAGTGAGTGTGTGAAATACATCATAGGGATAATTCCTTTATGTCAGAACAGTTTTATTTTGCATCACGTTTTTCGGGAGACCTGCTTCAAAACCAGTGTTGGATAAAGAGATCCTTGCATTAACTAAGCTCTTATGGGCCTTGGAAGTGTGTTACATCCGTTGCTCAGTACACAAACCCAAGGGGTATGGCTTTAAAGTAACTAAACATCATTGAGATATGGCTGCTTAATGAGCAGTCACTTATAATACAGTTATTTAGATAAGCACAAATATGAGCCAGATAAGTAACAAGATAGCAATGTGTATTGAAGCATGCAAGCAGTGGTACTCAATATCTATATTTGAGTGAAAAATGATTTCAGCTGAACATGCCTCAACTTAATAGGAGTTAAGAATGTGCAGTGTGAGCGTGTCACTGAGGTTTGGCTGGTGTGGGTAGTAACTCCAAATAGAGGTTGTTCAGTCATGTGCTTGTGCCCATGGGTACATAAGGACAGGATCAAAGGTATGACTGGGGCTGTGTTGCTGCTTGAATATTTTTTTAGCTCTGCTTCTAACTGCACTTGAATAAGATGTTGCGTTAAAAAACTGGATAAAAGCTCTTTTCTTATCAGTGTAGCCTTGAGTACTTGAGGAAGGCTGCCAGCAAGAGTTACTTGTCCTAGAACAGTCTGATGGGAACTAGTCAGATTTGACTCAGTTCATCTGCTGTATGTGTGTGCTGTGAAATGGAGCAGTAGAGGGAAACTGCATTCGTGAACAGTACAACAGGGCTGATGACCTTAGCAGTGGTTGATGTGAACCTTCATGAGTTTCTGAGCTCAATGCATACCTTGGAAAGCTTCATTCACAACTCAAGACATTTCAGGTGCAGCGTGGGAGAGAGAACCAGCTTGCTCTGCTGTGCACCTGGCTAAGGTTTCTGCAGTGATGCATCTATGCCAAAACCAGGCAATATCTCCCCAGTCCGTTTTTGTTATGAGGCAATTTTGGCTTTGAAGTATCATGATAAGCCCAAACTACTGTTTCAGAGTAGGATATGGCCATACTCTAATGTTCATAGATAGATTAGAGAACTTTATCATGTGACTGATGACGAAACCTCATTTCTCTTAAGTAGGAATACGAACAGATGGTTCTCAATGAAGACTAATTAGGATTTCTGGAGTGATTGTCCTAGATTTCACAGAATCATAGAATCACCAAGGTTGGAAAAGGCCTTCAAGATCATCCAGTCCAACCATCCACCTATCACCCATAGCACTCATTAAACCATGTCCCTCAACACAAAATCCAAACGTTCCTTGTACAGAAGTTATATTTTAAAGCACTTGTTCATTTCTGGCAACTTCTGCTGGTAATGGAGAATGCTTTTGAATTGTGATGCTTAGCCTGCTAATAGAGAATGGCTCCCGGAGCCAGAAATCATTCTGTAAAGCTCTATTAAACACTGGTTCCAATGTAGAAGAAAACAGAGTGTCCACAGGCACAAACTACATCTTCAGACAAATATAACTTTGTTCTGCTTATGTTATAGGGGCTTGCTTCATCTGGCACTGGAACAGAAAGGTCAACTGCCTGTGAAATGTGTGGATGGAGGGGTAAGGTATGTGTCACCATGGACTGTTTAACCTTAGGGTGCTTGAACCTATGAGATGTCTTCTAAAATGCAGTAAGTGCTAATATGATTGCCTTTGTGCATTTGACTCAAGTCTACTTCTCACGCTTTTCTCTATGAGTTCAGACCTTTCAGTGATTTGCAGGAGAGCAACTTCTCCTAATTGTGTACTGTGGAAGAATAAAAGTGTGGGGATTTGGAGGTGCATGGAAATAGTCTTGCAAGATAACTCGCATCAGATGAGGAAAAAGTCAGGTTTGGAGATAGCATGGTGCAGGAAATGTGGCAGAAAAGGCAGAAGACGCAACATTCTTAGAATAGGAAGCTAGGAGTAATTGTGGGAGACACTAAAGTGTTGGGTTTTTGGGGGTGGGTAGAGGTGTTTTTTTTTGTTTTTGTAGCTATCCGAACTTGGTTTGGATTTCTTTTCACTGTAATCTGCAGTCATCCCTGTGTGGGATGGGTGAATTCCAAGGGTTGATGGAATGGTAAGCAGCTGGAAAAAGGCTTTACCTATGAAATTTATTCTTTCTTCCTTAAGGAATAACAAGTGCTCTTTGCAGATTTTGCAGTCTTAGGAGTTGTTTCTTATGTTGGCTCCTGTGTGGCTGCATAGTTTTTAGTCATATCAAGATTATAGACTTCACTATAGGACTAACCTTTTCTTCTCTCTGCTGTAGCGACCAGAAAGCATACAGTGTGGTCCTTCCATTGATCTTGCCCTGCTTCTACCCTGAGCTTTTCATGCTCTACATGCTCTATCATGAAAGGGAAGATGACCTCTACTGTCAAGGGATTGTGGACCTAAGTCTATTTCCTGACATCAAGCTGCTAGAGTTTCTGGATGTACAGAAGTAAGTGACCTTTTATTACTACAGGATGCATTCTACTGATATCAGCAGTGAAGCTAACAGCTAGGGTAAGCTCTGATGGCACTAAAGGAACGAATGTATAGCAAAACTAATGTATTAGTTTCTTGATCCATTGTTAGCTTTGGCACTGAAGTCTTTCCTAGGCTTCCATCTAAATAAAATCAACCCTCCGTTGAGGTCAGTGAGTCTGAGCTATTATTTTTTTCTGTAGCCATGTGGTTGAGAGTAGAGAACTCAACATATTGCACCTGTAAGGCTTTCAATGGGAAGATATTAACAATGAAGACTGACTGAGAATGGAGTTGAGACATAGGTATCTGCCTTCTATACCTTTCATTTCTGTAATCTTATTTCAGACACCTCTGGCCTCTTAAAGACCTCACCTTGACAACCAACCAGGTAAGAAGTAGCCCTAAAAGCAAAATTCAGCATGTTAGTGAGATGATGTGGAGCTACATGTTGGTGCCAGCCAATGATAGAGCTTCACCTAAGTAAGCACAAAGGCCCTGTCCTGCACTCAGAAATCATAGCGAGCTGATGTGTGATGATTTAGTTATGATTTACAACTACTGCATATCAATAGCCCTGGGTGAGAATATCCATTCTGCATAGGATTGCTTTGTAGTGTTCTGCTTAGTGGCTATTTCGAAGACATCTGAGTTGGAACACACTTAAATGTCTACAGTTCCAATTCTCAGCAGTGACACTGTATAAAACAACTTTATTTTGCCCTCTTTGGGCAGTAAATATGTCCAGCACTGAGGAGGCATGGGGTGGCTCTTGGAGAGATGCTCTGACACAGGCACAACTCTTTGTCTCTTTTGCAGAGGCGGTCCCTGATCAAAGACAAGTGTTTCTTATCTGCCACGGAGTGTTTGCAGAAGTTGATGTAAGTCACCATCTTTAACTTCTCACTCTCTTTCTTTCTTCCATAGAAATTTTCCAGATCATGATAGAACCTCTTGCTCTGGGCACATGGATGGTGCTGTGTGAGGGATATCTGGCCAGTATGGTGTTCCAAGATGTTGAAGTTAGAAAAGCAGAGATTGATTTAAGGAGCTCTGCTTGATTTATTGGCTTGAGGGCCCAGTTTAGGGAATAGTGCTGCAGCAACACATGGGAATGAAGATAAAATGGTACAGGAAAGTGTGGAGAGTGACATCGGATGGAAATTCTCAGGTCCTTATGTATTCTAGCTGTGGTTAGAGCCTGGTCATGAAAGCCATGGTGACTTGGCTTCCACTGGGGAAAGCAGCATGGTCAGCATATACCTTTCAGGATGTAGTGAGCAACCTTGTAAATGTGTTGCCTGTATTATTCCCTTGCAAGAACAGTTTTCTTGATAGAGTTGCCCAAAGAGATTCAGTCCACACCCTAAAGTTTTACTTGAGTGACTCAGGTAAAATGAAAGGTGGCATTAGGGTGCTCATGACTTGGGAAGACTCGAGGTTCACCTGGACCCTGTTGATGCCTCCTGGTACCACCTTGCTGTATTTTTTTTTTTTCTTGGTGCAGCCATTTGAGATGATCACTGTATTCTTTTCTGTAGTGGGAAGGACTGCTTGGTGTCTTTTTTTTTTTTATGTTGTTAAGTGCTACTGCTTTATCTCTTGACCTGTGTATGAAAACATCTTTGACACAGCTGTTTTTGCACTGATAGCACCACAGTGGATCCCCGGGAAAAGCTGCTGATCCTCCAGAAGACATATGAGGAGATAGAGAGCACTGTGTCCCGAGTGGTGGAGAAAGACTACAAGCTCCCTATGGATGACCTCTTGCCCCTCCTGATGTATGTTGTATCACGAGCTAAGTAAGTGCTGCTTTTCACTTCTCAGTCCCATGGCTGTGTACTGACTCAATCCAAGAAAGGGCATCTCTACATTCCAAGCAAAATAACATGAATGAAAAAGTTGGGGGTTGTCTTTTAATGTGCATTCTGCTGAGATGCATTTGGGTTCTTGCGTCGTACAGTCTGACCAAAGGTCTAGTAGTGTTGGTCATGATATAACATGGTTAGGGATTTCCTGGGTGTCCATCTCTTGTCCAAGAGAATGGTTCAGGGCTGTCATAAGAAATACAGTCTGACTGGCATCCAAGGTTATTATACAAAAAATAGGAATATGAAGTCTTTGAAGGCCAACTGTTGAGGCCATCACAGGAATTATCTGCACACTGGGTTGAGAGAGAGATGTGAAGGAAGAACAGATCTTCAGAAGGAAGAAGTCTGATCACCTCCATTGCAGTGCAAATGTGCAAGCAATGTGCTCTGCTTACCTTGCCACCCCTCCTGCAGATGTTAGTCCTATTAATTTCTTTTTCAAGAGGTTTGAAAGAGCTGTAGAAAGGCTGATGGGTTAGTTGGTGTTATATTTTGAGAGTGAACGGATAAGGGTTTACTACTCCCTGTCCTCATAAACTTGTGAGAAATCTTTTCACTTTTCTGTTCTCAGTGTGGCACTGTGGTTCAGTTTGGAGACTAGAAAAGTCTTGAATACTGACCATCCAGTAATTAGGTTTTTCTCATGTTGGAATGACTGTAAATATAAGATTTCTGCCAAAGAGGCTGTGTCTGTGCTGCTTTTACTGGAACTGCAGGAACCTGCTTACATCCAGTAGAGTGAAACTGCACTTTCTTTATTCTGGCAAGTTTGAGTCCAAGTCCTTGACTGACTTGGATGTTCTTGGTGCCCAAAAAAAGGGTGAAATGTTTAAACTTGGAGCTGAATCTTGAAACCCAGAAGCTTTTTTTTCTCTCTTTTGCTACAGTTCCGTAGGGTGATCCAGGTTTGTATGCTAGGCAGCTTTCTTGATTGTAGATGACGGAGGAGAGGAAGAGACTGAGTGCACAAAATGGAGGACCTGACATTTTCTAATGACTGGGCATCTTTGCTGAGATCCTGTCATGCCAGAATATTTCGGGGACTCAGCTTTTGGAAGATCAAGGTGCTGCACAAGGGATGAGCAATGGACTTCCAGATCTGTCTCTCCATAATCAGATTTCAGACACGTGTCTGTAAGTGCTGGTGCCCAGAGATATGCTCTAGTTGTGGTGTTTCTTTTCTTTTCAGAATACAGCACCTGGGAGCTGAAATCCATCTGATCAGAGACTTGATGGACCCCACCAATCAAGGAGGATTGTACGACTTTCTATTAACAGCATTGGAGGTAAGAAAATGAGTTTTAACAGCAGCAGTTACAAGGTGCTGTAGGGAAGCCCTTCTTGAATGGCAGAAACGCTGATGCTCTCAACTCTCATTTAATTTTAGAGGGCTGCTTATATGCCTAGCACAGGTTATTTTTCCTTCCAGTCAAGAGAGTATTTTTATCATTAATTTATAATATGTGGACTTAATCTTTTATCTTGCCTTGGGGGGCACTGTAGCTTCACTCTGTGTAAGAGACAAAAACTTGGCTCCAAAGCTCCAAAACTTTTCCTTAATGGGTTGCTCTCTTCCTTGCTCAGTCGTGCTATGAACACATACAGAAGATGAGACTCCACCAAAGAGAGAACTGCCATGTGGTTCACACCTCCTGAGCCCTAGAACCAGCAGGGAGGCTCCTCCCTGCCATGCTTTGACCGAACACTGTTGGATGAAGAAGCAATCCAATCACTGCTGCTCCAGCTGCCTTTAAGAAAGGACAGTTATTTCTCAGATGAGGGGTTCTTGCTGGGTTTTCTGTTAGACTGTGTACAATTATCAAGCACAGACATTGAAGTGCTGTGAGCTGAAAGCCTTCTATGCAACCTCAGCTTGTGTTGGAAAGTGGAGGAGGTTTCTTTTGCCCTTGTTGATTTCACTTTCCTCAGAACAGCAATACACCTCTTTCCCTTGAAACTCCATTTAGCTGTTTTCTCAGTTGCTGTGCTTGTTTTGTACTGGTAAACAGACATAAAAGGAGATCATTTGACCACTTCCTACTAAATAAAGCCTGAATAGTCATCGCAATAAGACCCCTGGATGGTAGAAATGTGGGATGGATAAGAGAGACTATCTCTGTACTCCTAAACAAACTGTTCCTGGAGTGAGGTGGCTCTTCTTGCATCCCTAGGAGGAAGATCTTTCCTCTTCTTCCCTTTGCCAAATTCTGTACCTCTCCATTGCGCCGTAATGCTGCTACTGACTAACTTCTCTGTTTGAAGATAATTCTAAATGTAAATTTATACTTTGCAGACTCTTATTAAATCTCAGGGATATCACGCTCACACCTTGAAAATGCTGGTGCTGCTTTCTAATTCTGCAGGGGCTTGTGTGTCCCTAAAGGCTAAGAGATCTCAAATATTGGTGAGAGAACACATAAAAACATTTGGCCTCCTGCACTGACAGAGCTGCAAAAGCATTAGTTTTCCTAGATGCACAGCCTTGTGCTGACTGAACTCCCACTGGCACCAGCGGGGCACAATCAGATTAGAATTGGGCTAGTTTTTATTCTGCCTTTAAAAAAGGTAAAGGGATTTCTGATATGCTGTTACTCTCAGATGAAAGTACTAATGTGTGAATTGTATGTTAGAGCTAAAGCTCTTTTGAACTAGATTTTAACATGCATTTTTTTTACCTTTCCTTTTTGACTTTTAAATTGTCCAGGTCTGTGACTTCGGGAAAACAAATCAAAACTCTACAGACTGTTTCTTCCTGTTTGTCATAAGTATTATGCTTTAATAAATAGTACACTGGTTACAACAGTTAATATATTGGTGTAAGAGTATCATAATGTATGTTTTACAGTAACTGTATTTAAATAAAACTGTTTCATTTTTGAGAGATTCCAGGCTTGCATACTTTCTTATTTCAACCTCATTGCTGTCTTCAGATTCTTGTGAGAATGTCCTTTATTTATTTCTTTTTAACTTTCAAAGATCTATGGCTCTCTTACTGCCTTCATTATTCATGGGGATGGAAGAATTTGAACTGCAAATTAGTAAGAGAGACTGAACCAATAAACCCTTTTCCCTGCAGAATCAGTATGGAGAATGTAGCTTAAACTTCAGGCTAATTGGCTGCAATTAAACTCTTTTTCCTCACTGTCTCACACTGAGCTCGCTAAGCCTTAGCAGGCATTACAAAGGAGAGCTGTCACCATGTCTTCAGGTCTCAAGATGCTGTGTTGCTGAGACAGTGCAAGGGAAAAGAAAGTGAGTGAGTGGCAGTGACTCACCTTCCTTCATTTCAACACCTCTTAGCTACCCTACCACGTTGTCCTATCTTCTGATATGCTGAGATAGTGGTTTCAGTGTAAAAGCTTGACTTGCATTGACATGAAATGAAAGGCAACATTCAGCTAAGCAAAACCTTGCAGTGGATTCCATGGGTTTAAAGTGGTTGGTG
This sequence comes from Centrocercus urophasianus, assembly GCF_019232065.1. Taxonomy (NCBI): domain Eukaryota; kingdom Metazoa; phylum Chordata; class Aves; order Galliformes; family Phasianidae; genus Centrocercus; species Centrocercus urophasianus. Next base: position 44,882,618 of record NW_024884711.1, read on the forward strand.
CCAATACCAGTTACATAGCATGCTGTGAGACTGGGGAACACGAGACCAAAACCATGCTTTCCTACCAGTACACTGATCACCAGCTTTAAAATACTGTTTATCTTTGAGATCTCACTCTTATATGGAGAAGTTCCAGCTCCTTGTCTTTGAGAATGTAAACACACAGAAGTGACAGCTGTGAACTTTTTCATTTCAGTTGCCTAAAACTGGCTATTTCTCAGTTCAAATAAACACTGTGCCAGAAGGCTGAATCACAGATATGTAGTCACAACTGTATTTTAAAAAGTCTGTTTTCTCTATACTGCATTTTTTCCATGCTTTGGATATTGATTTTGTTTTCAAGTACCATTTCCTACTCAAAATGCTGAACTTCTACTTACTACAAAATAGGACATGCAAAATGCATGCATGTACAAAGTCCACAGGATTATCTAGAAAATAAGGAGATTTTTCAGCCTATTGATGACTCCTACTAAGTTTATTTGTTGCTCTTAAGACCAACTCTCTTTAAAAATTCAGGAAGTTCTTGATCAATAATTCAAGTGAGCCCTAAAGGGGCAACGTAAGGTAACAGTATGCAGCCATTTGTGCTTCTAGGCTTTCTTGCCAACCAGTAAAAGCAAGAGGAATACTTCACTAGAAATGCTCTTTAGCACAAGGGTAGCATTCAGTAGCAAACTGTGCTCTGTAACCATGCAGTAGTGCTATTTGTTGTTAAAAGCATGGCTTTTTAAGGAGATAAATAGTACAAGGTTACTTGCTAGCTTCCCTGACTCATCAAGTCTCTCTGCTTGATAAAATATTGTGCCTTGAAATAGTGTGTAGAAATGAGGGAGTACATTCAAGCCTCTTTTGAGCTTGAGTGGTTCACATTGTTAAATTATTAATGATAGAGTTGCTAGCAGGACTTCATCTTCCTTGTATGTTAAATTTAGTCCTGCAGGCCCTGGAGCAACCTGAAAGCCAAGCATACCTGAGACTTTTAGCTTTAGAGATACCACTGTGTAAGAAACCAGTAGTCAGCTTTTCCATATCCAAGCTATAGCTGTTGAGACAGCTTAGGCTTCAGGGGAAGCAATAAAAAGTCTAAGCTACAGCTGGAAACAGGACAGGTCTTAAAGTGATTTAGCTGTGATCTACAATGATTTAGCTGGAGCCTGCAGTGCAGGTTGGCTGTCTGCATACAGTGCTTTGAGCAGAAGCAGTATGCTGCAGATCACTGCAGTCCCAGTGTTTAGCTCTGCCACATGTAAGCTCTTCCACAGAGAATTTCTGTTCCTCTTTCCCTGAATTCAAACTCATCAGCAGGCCTTCATTTATCAGAGTACAATGCTTTCCCCCCCCCCCCCTCCCCCCCCGTTACCTAAGAGTTTTATTCCTAATTATTCCAGATACTCAAATGCTGTAAATTTAAAAACTATTCAGTCATCTTAGGAATATACTCTCTCCCCACTCTATAGGAAGGCTCTTTGTACATGAATTGCAACAGCTATTAAACAGGGAGGAGTCATTCTTCTACAAACACCCAATTTACCCAAAGGTTCATTTTACAAATAAGAGAATAGGTAGGAAGTTAGAGGAGTGCTGTGTCTATTGCTGCTTTCAAGTGATGGAGCAATGCCTCCGGAGGTGGAGAAAGCGACGTCAGGTCTAGCTTCTTGAAATCTTCATTAGCACTCAAAGATGTTAACACCTTCACAGTCCTCTTTAAATCAAACACTGCATGGAGCATACCCAAGGTGGAAATGGCAGCTTTTGGAGTGTTCTTTGCTGAAGCTTCATCATCGAGGCCGTTTTCCAAGATAGAAATCCTGTTCTCTGCAATAACTTTGAGGAAATTGTAGAACTCCTTGTAGTCTATGCCGGTGCAAGATTTCATGATCAGCTAGGGGAAAAAACAATACTGAAATGGAAGCAACTTTTTCATGTACAGTGAGAATTACAGGGACTGATTTTATCAAGCTACTAACTACTGATTACAAGTAACCATGTTTAATAGCTCATTATTTGTTGCAGTTCCTTGATGGCACTCAAATTCCTTACCTGACCTGAAACTTCACTAGCCCCCAGAACAACACACTGTTTCTATGAGCTACTAAATGGCTGTGTTTTTATAAACTGTTTTTGGAAGGTATCAATCTAGCAGCAGTAACAGCCTCTAGAAATAAACTTTATATCTGCTTCACACTTAAGACTTTGGGAACATACCAGATACAACACTGCTCATTAATTACACCTTCTGAAAGCATCATCTTTGGAGACACAAACTGGCTGACACTTTCACCTTAATTTTTCTGGTTTTGGATTTGCTGTTCCATCACAAATGATATTGAAACCAGTTCTCCTGTGTAAGAGTCTTCTACTTTCTGTTCTTTAAGTGGAAAAGCACCTATATTTTTAAAAGGGGACAGTAACTACTACTGATTGATCACATCAATGCTGACCTTGGTAGGTTAACCTTGGCTGTGGCTCTGGGCAGCCTGGTCTGGAGGTTGGTGACCCTGCACATAGGAGGGGGGTTGAAACAAAATGATCATTATGGTCCTTTCCAACCCAAGCCATTCTAGGATTCTATAATAATTGAAGAAGAGCTGCTGAAGCATTAGTTTTCAGACAACATCCTAATCTCCTTGACATAGCAAATATGCACTGACACAAGCTTTTCCCTATCATACTGAAGTAATACTTTGTTTCCCAAGAAACAAAGTTGTCACCAGTTGCTGTATGCTTAGGAATCATATCCTCATTCCAGGTATGAGGTTAAAGACTGTGTGTCTCAGAGCTCTAATAAGGTGTTGCAATGTGCCCCTGAAATACCTGACCCTCTAGTGAAGAGTCAGGCAGTCAGCAATATATTGTTATACCTGACATTGTAGGTGCCAGTCATCCATGGGGTCCTTCCATTCATTGATTTCTCTCTGGACAGCTGCTAATTCATCCTGCAGGAAGCACCACATTATAGCTACGTTGCAGCCATTCACCCAGTTGTGGTTAATAGAAATGGTATCCTCCTGTGGGAACAGTTTAAAGAGTTATTAATCTCTACGTAGGAAAATGTGAGAGAACAGCTGTAACATCACTGCTGCAAAATGTAAAATCGTGTCCCTCAACAAGGGAAATGCTTCTTTGGCACCAATACCATCACTGTGCTGAAAGGCTGTTGCTTTCAAGTGTCCCTGAAAAAAATTGTTTCAATCTTTGAATGGGAAAGTGTCTGTAGCTCTTGTGTCTGAGCAAGCCTTTCACGGAGGCAAAGATGTGGGGGTTGGGGTTGGTGGTGTGGGGGAGGTAGGGAACAAGGTTGTTATTTTTGGTTTACAATCATGAAGACAAATGTTTTAGTGTTTTCCAACAGTCATCACAATTCAACAGTCAATTCACAATTAGAACCTGAGATTTATATTAATAGTATCCTGTTTCTCAATGTCTAACGGCACCTAATAGGAAGTGCATAAGAAAACAGAGTGCAGACAACATCTTCCATTTCTATGCTTCCCTATTTTCTAGCAGACAGTGACAGAGATTCTGAGTTCAAGGCTGCTATTAGCCATCATCTTGAGTAGTCACTGAGAGACTTTTCTTCTATGAATCTCTCTAAAAAATTTGGGTAGCCCAGACTTTTAGCATCCACAAAATGCTGTGGCAATTAAAGTTTGTTCTGATTCAAGCCTGATTATCTCTCTGTGTTATGAAAATGCTGGCACTGGTTATTTTACCAGGTTGTAAACTTGATGATGCCATCCACTGGGGATGAAAACTATCTCCCCTGCTTCCTGCACAATTTCCACAGGGGGTTGGCTTTGGTTGTAGCGAGGGTAGACACTCCTGTCCTGAAGATCAGGTGCAGTCACATCGAAGGGCAAGTTGCCATGACAGTCTTTCAGATAATCCTCCTGCCCTGGGGGGTAGAGCAGCCATTTCTTTCTTCCACATATATTAGCTGACCAGCTATAGGAACGGAAGACATCAGCATGGAATGGAGTCCTGTGGGACAAATCAGAAGTTTAAGTAAAGACAGTGCCTAAATTCACGTCTGCAAGAACACATAAAAGTCGACCTTTACCGTGGAAAACTGATCTCAAACTGTCTTCTTTATTTAATCTTAACTGTTTTAAGTACTAAGAGACCACTGTATCAACATACTACAGTACTGCAGTGTTTTATATCCTCCGTAGTTCTCCATCATTTAATTTTGAATCTGTCATATAAGTTTCTCAACAATAGCAGATCCTGTGATGTGAACTGCTGGGAATACTGGAAGTACCACCAAAGCTCAACTTAATCTTTCACCTGCAAAATGCCTGACCAACTCATTAGCGCCCCTCCAAGGCTTCTGCTGGCTCTGCAAATCACAAGAGCATTCTGCAGTGCAAAAACACCTGAGCTGACAGAGTAAGGACAGATCACATCCAGAAACTAATCATCTGCTTGAGAATCAAGACTGCTGGGTTCAGGTACAGCATTGTGCAGTATGGCTGCATTTTTTTCAAGGGGAATGGTTTTAAAGTTAGACAGGGGAGGTTTAGGTTAGATATGAAGAGGAAGTTTTTCATCCAGAGGGTGGTGAGGCACTGGCACAGGTTGCCCAAGGAGGTTGTGGATGCCCCATCCCTGCAGGCATTCAAGGCCAGGCTGGATGTGGCTGTGGGCAGCCTGGGCTGCTGCTTGGTGACCCTGCACACAGCAGGGGGGCTGAAACTAGATGATCACTGTGGTCCTTTTCAACCCAGGCCATTCTATGATTCTATGATTCTTCTGCAGCAAAATGATATCCTTAAATACAGTGTGATAACACCCTTTAAAAAAAAGATGTATGTAAAGATGACAGAAATCAAGCTGTCTTACCATGAACCTTTAGGTCCCATGTAGACAAACCGGTAATCATCCACAGCTATAGCATCCCAATATTCATTCAGCCAGTCAGATGAGAAATACACAGGAGTTGTATAAACATCTTGCTCTGGGAAAGCTCTTAAAAAGATAACATATTGGACTAGGAGGATATAACATATTGGACCTAAATTCCCAAAATCTAGAAGCAGAGATCTATTAGGTCTCTCCCAGGCCATTAATACTTTGTTTCCTTCTCCCTTATTTCATTTACAACTCCAAGCTCCATTTACAGTGTGTGCTTTTCTGCCTCCCAGGAAAGCTGTGAAGGTTAGCTACTTAGGAGAATCCTAATTATGGCAAAGACAGACCCTAATAAACACATTCTCTTTAGATGAGATGGCTGCAAGACTGGTTGTCAAACCAGATGACAGATTGAGGATATGAGGGCTAGGAGGGAAGCCAGGCTGTAGAATTTTAACAAGTGTCTGGCCTCACAGTACATGCTGCCCTTTTCCCACCAAAGCCATACATGCAGATTTTCTGAAGCAAGCCACAGCCCTGGAGCCTGTGTTAAGTGAACAGAAAAGGGGAGGTGGACACTGACTAATTTCTTCTATTAGAAGTCACAGGACATTCAAAAGTGAAAAACAGAACTGAAAACAAAGAAGTTGGATTAGAAACAGGACACATTTAAGGAGGAAGTTTTAGGTGAAAAGATATAATAGTCCTTGCCAAGCATGGACAATGCAAGCATCTCACAAGCAGCAGGGCAAAAGGAAAGCCTGTACAAGCTGAAGAGATTTAATGACTGGGAAGGTTAGCAGAAAACAAAATGGATACTAAAGGATTATACCCTTCTTTTTAAGAAGTAATAAACAAAAGACAAATGTACAGGCACATCATTCCTGCAGGGCTTACGCTCATTTAAAAGACAAATGGAAAGGCAAGTGCTGGAGAATGTGAGCTCCTCCAGGAAACAGTGATCTCTTTAAGACTCAATGTATACAGCACTCAAGAACAGTGCAGTACAGGACTGACATTTCAGCAGCCAGGAGCTAACAAACAGCACTGTCAGCATTTGAACACTTGAGCAATAAAAAGACAAGTGTTAAGGCTCGCTGTTGTGTATGGCATGCAGGGGTTTTCACAGTGCTCTCTTACCTGCTCAGGTGCCAGTCCTTCAGATAAAGGCACCCTCGAGATGAACGGTAGCCATTTTTAATGTACTCTTTCCAGTAACTTATATACTCCTTGAGGGGGAGCTGCTCTTTTGGATTAGAATTGTACTCCTTGACATCACAGTTGGCCACAGGTACTATAGCCTCTCCTGAAATACAAACTCTTTGAACTCAAGCGGGAACAGAAATACTGGTGAACAGAATAACTGATTTGGGACAATTGGGACAATTTGGTTGAATGGGCAATACATACTTGTGGTCGGTGAACAGTTGGATTAGATGATCTTACAGGTCTTTCCAACCACAATGATTCTGTGGTGCTGAAATTGAACTCCTTTAATTTTCTCCACTGTAGAAACCTCTAAGGCCTGGACACTGTCATGCTAAGTACAGCCCAAATTCATAAAGCAACAATTGCTTGCACTGCACTCACTCCTGGTTCTAGGCAAATATGATTCAGATCATTTACTGCCTTCAAGTGATCTTCAGTTTCTTCTTAATAAACTGCACTACTTAGAATTGATACACGTTAAATAAATCAGTAGCTTACAGACTAATGACTTGTTCTGAGATTTTTCACTATAAATGGATAATGCTTTCTTTTGTCCATTCAGTACATGCCGGGCTATTCACACAGTTAATTCAGGCAGGTATACAAATTAGTGTGGATATGGACAGGGCTATGAGCACCCAGATCAACCTGTATATGTCCTTGTTTATTGCAGGGCAGTTAGACCAGATGGCCCTTAAAGATCCCTTCCAACTTAAATGACTCTAGGACTCTATAAATTAATAAAACTTTTTATTTCATTAAGGATATAAATTCAAGGTTAGAATCTGAGTGAAACAGAAAGTATAGAAAATGGATGCATTAACTTTGAAACAAAGTTTGTAGAATCATTTTGTTTTGCCCAGTGGTTCAATTTTTAAATGAACAAAACAAATTTTGTTTCCATTTACCTTCATTCCATTTACCTTCATTTCAATGAGGTATTAAAAATGCCACGACTTACCAAACTCCTGCAGCAGATGATCGAAATCAGGCTTCCCACCCCAAGTTACCCAATTCCTCCTGCTGCTCCAGCCATCAGTGAACTTTTCTGAGAAAACACAGGGCTGGTTGGGAATCAAATAATCCCGAAAAAAGTCCGAATAAGTGAACGATTCGATTTTATCAATGAAGTCAACGTGTCCTGTGGTGAATGTGCCCTGAGCTGAACTGCTGTAGTCACGAAAAAAGGCGGTGGAACAGGCAAATGTTGCCCTGTCCATGCAGGCAGGATGCTCCTCTAAGGTAGCTCGGATCAGATGCCAGCGTAGAAAAACTTTGCTTTAAAACATGCCTCGATTCTCTCAGTCTATGTCAGGTAATGTGAAAATAGAAACGTTCAGAGGCAAAGGAGGAATTTGTGCACTATGCTGGGACAAATAGATTCCACCATGCTGTGATAAACTGGATCTTCCATGCTTTGTAACTGTTAATGTAACAAAGCCAGGTATCACGTTGTGGAGATGCTGCTGTTTCCCAGTCACCTAAAACAGCAGAAATACTGATGTCAGTGGGAAATCTGTTCTTGATGAAGCGCTGGGAACACACACACATATACAGAGGGCTTACAAAGGAAATAACTTGCTGGATCTGCTTTGTGAGGACAGGAGACGGCTCTGGGAGCGTCCACCCTCCTCAGAGCCTTCATGGGGGTTGGGGTGTGTGGGGGGGGAACGGGGGGGATCCTAGAGGTAAAATACGACAAAACATCGATCAAAACAAACACACACATACACAAACGACCTACAAAGGTTTAATAAAAAAAGAGGAAGGCGGATGAGCACAGAGGAGAGGGGCCACAACACGGGGAAAGCCTTCAGAAGAGAGCGGGCTCTGAAGGCAGCACGGCGCCGCCGGCGAGAAGGCGCCGCCATTCTGCACTCGCCCTCCCCCCCCTCCCCCCAAGCACCACCCGGACGCCATAGGACGACGCACACTTCGTCCCCCGCGGTGCTCACGGCTTGTCCACGCGGCAGATAGGAGAGGGGAGAGCGGAGTGGATACCGAGAGGCTGATACTCACCCCCGGCCCCCGCGGGGCGAGAGGCGAAGGGAGGAACGGATCTTCTCAGCCGCTCCCGGAACCTCCGCGCCGGGGGGGAGGGGTCGGGGGGGAGCAGGAGAAGGGGTGCGCAGCGGCACTCGGCTCGGCCAATAGAAGCGGGCGGCGGGCGCATGCGCAGAACGTCGCTGCGGGCTGCGCTGCTGCGAGGTGAGTGCAGGCCGGGCCGGGGTTGCGCGGGGATGGAGGAGGCGGGGAGGTGAGGGGTGTTTAGCCGGGGGTTGGAGTGGGAAAGGGTGGAGGAGCGGAGTGGGGGTCTGACCTGCTTGGGTAGGGTTAGAACTCACGGAGAAGATGTCTGTGGCCGAGGGGAGCTGAAGGGGTTTGCCGTAGAGCCGCATCAGGAGGGCAGATGAGGGTTGTAGTGGAGCTTTGCATGGAGTTGTTGGACATAAAACGATTTTTGTCTTCTCTTAGGTCTGTATAAAAAGAAAGGGGTGTCATCTATTCGCTAACTCAAAGGAGGCCTTGGGTATGAGGGGACCTTTAAGATCATGCTGTGCTAACCTCTGTCTGCTGTGTTGTTTTTGGGTCAGCAGGTGGCTATGTTACATTTAGGGTAAGGAGAGGGGGAGGCTTTTTTTCATAGTGGGGAAAAGGGATGAGAAAGAGAGGGAAGTGTATTTTTGTGGGTGTGGAGAGGTCTAGCTGGGGGTAAGGAAGAGAATAGTGAGCCTTAGAGGTGGCAGTTAGGTAGGAGAAGGGAGCGAGCTGTGGGAGGAAGGGTGGGGAGAAAGAAGGGCTCACTGCTGAGGTAGGATGGGGGACTGTGCAGTTTTGGGCTCCTTTCTCCAAGAACGACCCTGAGGCCCAGGAGCACATTCAGAGAAGGGCAGTAAAGCTGTGAAGGGTCTGGAGTACGGGTCTTAAGGGGAGTGGCGGTGGGAACTGGGGTTATTCAGTCTGGAGAAGCAGAGGCTCAGGGGAGAGCTTATTGCTCTTTACAACTGTCTGAAAGGATGGAGCAAAGAACTCTTTTCCCAACTAACAGTGATGGAGCTAGAGGGAATGGCTTTGAGTTGTGCCAGGGAAGGGTCAGGCTGGATATTTGGAGAAATTTCTTCTCAGAAGTTGTAGTAATGCATTGGTACAGGCTGCCCAGAAGTTACTGTCTCAGGAGACATTCAAGAACCATGGAGATGTGGCACTGAGGGATATGATTTCGTGGGTATCTTAGTGTTCTTTTCTAACCTTAATGATTCTATGACCCTGTGGGGAAAAAGAAGCAGGACTTGAGAAGCAGAGTTCTATCTGTGTTTTGAAATGGAGGGGTCAAGGCAGGGTCAAGATCAAAGGGGAAGGTGATGAGTGCTAATATGGGTGGTGCAGATGCTGTTGTAGGAAGTGAGGCAGCTTGTATTTAATTAGATGCAGGATGATTTGGTGGAATTTTGATCTTGAAGAGGGCTGCTTTATATCAGGCATACAATCTGATTTTGGGTGGTGCTGTGTGGAGCCAGGAGTTTGACTCGGTGATCTTTAAGAGTCTGTTCCAACTTGGGTTATTCTATGGAGAAGCCTCTCAGCCTTGAGCTGTCCTTTAGTAGGGACCTGTTGGTCTTTTGGAGTGAGGGAAGACGAATCTCAAAGTTCAGAGTTACTGTGAATCTTCACCTGTTGTATTTCTGGGTGGATCACCTCAGAGTGCATTGTGACTTGTAGCATCGTTAGGGGAATGGTGAAGTTACAAACTTTGGTGGGGGCAGCGCGTTAAACCTTTCGTTGAAAAGGACTCACTACTTGACAGTCCTTATAAGTGTTCGTAAAATAAAGGTTGCTGGGCTGACAGAACTGTTAAAATTTGTCATTTGTGAGGTGGTATGGTTTGGAAGTGAACCATCAAGGATAGAAGAGATCAATAAGATCACTATGAAGGAGGACCAAAAGCAAACATCAGTACATTAGAGACATGCGGAGAAGAGTTTTGCAGTTAATTAGCAAGATGAGAGGAACCTGTGACTGAGTTCTGGAGGCTCTGAGGTAGGCACATTGTGAAGGGATGATTTGCTTGTGAGTTGCCAGCATCTTCTCAGGGCGTATGCAGCATCTCCTCACACCTGTGGCAATTAGTAATGCTTATATTTCATTAAGTGATCTCACAGCACTTGGCAAGAGAAGGTGAGTCACCTTCTTTTTATAGAATCAGCCACCACTCGTATATTAGCTAAGGAACTTAGGCAATGTTGTGGTGACACTGTTGGAAATAATCCCCATCTCATTGCTGCTGATCCTAGTTCTTGCTGTGTGTGGTAGTGCACTCTGTGAAGGGCTGCTGTGTCAGAGATGGGGCAGAATGTGAGTAATGTGCTGATGGGAGAAACTGCCTGGGTTATCTGCTGGGTGGACAAAAGTGTAGGCAAACTTCTGTTTGTTCATAAAGCATGAAAGAATTCATTGTGAATTCATTTTAGTTGGCTCCTCCTCTTCCACTGCATGGGAATGGAGCTTTCTAAGGAGTGTAGCTCCTGTAAATACAAGCAAGAGTTGGTTTATGAGATGGCCAAATAAAAATTTCCTTAATATTGGTTCAAGGAGGGTGCAGTTATGAAAATACTAGGATGACAGTATTTCTAGCAGCTCAGAAGGTTTTATAATTGCAGGTTAGTACCTATCAGAGATATATAAGATGCAATATATGAGTGTCAGAGGAAAAACAAATATATAATGCTTTTTTTCCAGCTGACTTCAGATGGTTGTGCACGTCTTTGTTTTTGTTTGATGCTGTTTAAATTTGTCATGTGTTATAATTAAACTCCATGAAGTCTTGTGTTAAATTAATAGCTCACTGTTGAATGCTTTTAAACAGCAGCAGTGTTGTGTACCATGATATCTGTTTTGCTTGCTGTTGAATAAAATAATCCTTGGTTTTCCTCATGTGGATTTTCATTTATCCTATGTTTAAATTTCTTCTTATCTGTGGGGAGGGGGGATTAAGTTGTGCAGAGCCACTGCTAGTTAAGGCATGATTATGTTGGGGGAAAATGTAATGAAACAGTAGATTTAATTAGCAAATAGGCTTTTGTGTGGAAATTCTGGCCTCAGGCACAGGAAGAAGCTGACTATCAGGCAAAGCCTCTGAGCTCTCAGGTGAGTCAAAAGTCATATGACCCAAGGCACACACACACACATATGTATACACCAGTCAAGTGACAGCTTTGTTTCTTCCTGTGGTCTGAGAGGACTTTTTTACTCTTAGATCCAGGGGTAAGCACACCTTCTGTGTTGGATACATGTAGCTTTATTTCATCTGCTCTCTCGGGCTTTGAAGAGGAAAAAAAGAAAACATTTTACATACAGATGGACAGATTTGTGAACATAGCAGTTCCCAAAAAACTGTCTGAGGTTTCTGCAGCTACAGATAAAGGTAAGGAGCTTGAGAGATGACTTAGAAATGTACTTGAATGGCACAGCTGCAAGACTGTGTGTGTTTTTACATTTATACTAGTCATGAGCAGGCTTCAGAGAACGTGCTGTTTTAACTGGATGTTGGTGGTAGTTTGTAAGACTCAGCCTGTGAAAACAGGCTCTATGTGAGATTTTACACAAGTTTAAAGAGCTGCTTGCTTGTTAACTGTTTCTCCTTGCTGTGGGTATGCCTTTGTGAAGATGGCAGTTGCTGTTAGCAGAGACTGGGAGTTGTTTCCCAGTTGACACTGTTCCAATGTGCCTGTCCCAGCAGCAAGGGCTAAGAAACATACTATTTGCTTCCTGCTTTCTCTTGTGATCCTCTGCAACGTACATCATCTTTCAGTGCCTTGATTTCTTTATTATTTTTATTAATGCTTTATAAAACAGCACCTGAGGGGAAGAGCTTGTTGTTGTATGCAGCATGCTGGTAGTAGAAAAAGGCATAAGTAGCAGATTTCATGCTCTTGAAATTGGAGAGGTGATGGTGAGGTCCTAAACGTGACACGCTTGATGGGTAGGGAGGCTGCTGATGTGTTGTTAGTTTCAGTGAATTTCATTGAACTTTGCAATATGTTCAGAGTGTGAGAAGCTTGAGGATGAAATACGAGATGTTTATTTTGGTTTACTTTTTGTTGGCTATATATTACTGTTACCAGTACTTCTGAGAGAATCTGAATGCTGTTTAAGTGTATATGCTGTCTTACAAATGTGCTGAGTGGGTGGCAATTTCAAATCTTCGAATATGTGATATCAGTGAGGGAGAAGATATCTCTGAAAATGTTTTACTGAATTGCAGAAACCAAAATCAGTGTCAAATCCAGGCAGTTAAAGCTCTGTTTGTAACTTGTAATTCCTGTTTAACAAAGCTGTAATGTGATTTAGTTTCAGGTGTCAGTGCTTTTAATAGCAAAGTAACTTTTATTCTCTTGCACTCATACTGATGTAGTTGTCAATTGCACTTACAGAAATTACAGTATCAGTCTGGCAAGGGGTTTTGTAGAGCTCTAACTTTTCATTTATTGTGTCATCCAAGTAACTGAGTACCTTGTGATAATGCTATACACCAGTCTGTAAATTATGCTACAATACATTGAAGACTTTGAGAAGAGTAAGAATGAATAAGCAAGTAATTAAATCACCATTACGTAATGGTTGTTCATAAGGAATTAAGTCGTGGAACATAACTGGTCTTCAATACAATGAAAACTAGTGCTGTGGAGATGTTGCAAGAAACAATCTGACTCTTTGGGTACAAGAAATATCTTTGGGAATTTAGGAATTGGTGCACATGCAGATGTGTTTCATTTAATGTACTGTTCCAAACTTGAGATTGTTCTGCTTTAGCCAGCTCAGGCCTTAAAGCACATGACAGCTCTGTCTTTGCTTGGATTTGAGATACTAGTGAGCAAGTCTTATGGGATAAACTGTGCATCATCAAGTAGCATCACAGGCTTCCACGAAAACGTGGGCTGTCAGAGGTGTAATGAAATTGCCATTGCCCTGGTGTTGTCAGTTTGCTCTGAGCTGAGCAATCAGTTCCCTTGGCTCTTTTAAGCCTCTGCCTGTTCTGCTGCTTACTCTGCTATCATACGTATTGAATTGCTCCGCGTGCCAGGCCAGAAGCACCTCTTCTCATCTATGGCATCTTTTTTATCTGAGTGTATTTATAATTTGATCTGGGAATATGTCAACTAAGCATTGATTGCTCAGAGTAGGAGGAGAAGGACCTGTTATTTCGTGTCACTGTCATGGGTTTGTGTTGATGGCCTCATGTTGATGCTTTCTGGATTTTCTTTGTCTCATATGGTGATGAGGTGGGGAATCACAGAATAGCCAGGGTTGGAAGAGGGACCTCAAGGATCATGAATTTCCAACCCCCTGCCACATGCAGTGCCACCAACCTCCCCATTTAATACTAGGCCAGGCTGCCCAGGGCCCCATCCAATCTGGCCTTGAACACCTCCAGGGGAATTGAAGACTTACATGGCTTTCTAGGGAAAAGGGGTGTGTGAAAGACTCAAAGTTGGTGAAAACTTTGTGTGTTCCTGTTATTGGTAGGTTCTTCATGCAAAATGGTGAACGTAGGTGCATGAATGCAGAGTAATCTAATTAGAAAGCACCTGCCCTTAGAGTAATATCCAGTGTGTTAATGCAGTACTCATTTGAAGTTGATGCTGTGATAAATCACATGCTGAAACGTGATGAGAACATTCTGAGAAGGGGAGGCAGTGCTGTTATGGAGCAGATGATATTACTGGCAGCCCTGTTCAGAAAGGGTGAGGTGTTTTGTTTTTTAGAGGGAAATAGTTAGGAATGGTTTCCAATTTTGTAAACTATCTGCAGCAGTTTCCAAATCTGTGTTGTGTAAGTACTCAGAAGGATATAGTGAACATACTGGAAACCAGCTGTGGGTAGGATTCATTATTTGAGTGTTTGGAACGTTAGGTTTCATATGTTGTTAAGAGTTCTCACCTAATTTTTTTTTTTTCCACTTTCATTCTAGTTTCTTTTTCTGGCTTTGAAGGTGTTGTTGCTGTGGAAGAGGATCTGAACAGCGAGCTGATGAACGAAGACATTCGTATCCATAGCTGGCCTTGTTCTTACTACTTGGACACCAACAAGCAATGGGTCTCTGGCAGACTCTTACTGACCCCTGTTGCGATCAAATTTACAGCTGACAAGACTGGGGAGGTTTTGGTCAACTTCCATCTTTCTAGTATCAGTGAGATCAAGAAGGAATCATCGAATTTAATTTTCAGCTCTCTTACCATCTTGGAGAAGAACACCAAACACTGGTTCAGTTCTTTGCAGCCCAGCAGAAATGCAGTGTTCAACATCCTGGAGCACTTCTGGAGGGAGCGGTTGCTGTCAAGTGAAGGTGCAGGAGCAGAAGCAGCAGCCTTGCAGACAACAAAAGGAAAGGAACTGACTGGATTGTTGACTGGGTCTCAGAAACGGCTGGAGGATACAGCAAAAGTGCTGCATTACCAGGGCGAGCAGTTTGATAACATCATGAGAGGACTCAACAAGATCGAAGGGGATATGGATGTGGCAGACAGGTATGGTACTGTAGCATCTTCTGAGCTAAGTAGTGGTTGTGGGATTGTATGCCATAAAAGAGAGCTGCAGAAGTCTTTAGGAAACCAAAGTGTTGATTTGCAGTAAAAGTTTAAGCCTGTGGTGATCTCTTGTCAATGTAGTTCTTATTGAGATGTTGAGCAACATCTTGATGTTGCTTCTGTATTTGTCTTTCCTCCTGTCTGTCTAACGTTTCTTCTCCCTGGATAAATTATTTCCATATGTGTTCTTTGTCTTTCAAATGACTTTTCAAGCCCTTCTGAGTTTCATTTATGATTGGCAGAAATGTTAATCTTTGAGAGATCTCAAACAAGTCTTGTTTTGAGAAAATTGAAAGCTAGTTACAGGAAAGATACAAATTAATACCCCTGCTGAATGGCACGCTCTGTAATTAATGATTTTATCAGGTGTCCCAGAATATAGGTAAGTGTGAAATATTAGAAGTTTAGTTTCTTTCCTAAGTCATGGAGTAGCCTACGTTGCTGTTACGCAGTGAACACAACCGAGATTTGGCTTTTCTGTTGGTTTGTTTTGCTTTTTCTCCCAAGGAAATGATGCATATGGCAGGAGGTCTTCCTTCTTGGAAATAGTTTCCTAGAGTTAACAGGTGACAGCCCCAAAATAATCTTTGGTTTAGCTAGACTGCATTCCTTTTTCTGTGAATTGAAGGCAACTCTTGAATCTGCTTTTGTATGCAAAGTGTATCTGAGGGCTTTGTATTTGCTGTTAGGGGCAGCAGTGAGGACTGTGTGGTGAAAATGCTGTCAGGGAAATGGCTGTAGATGGAATATTTGTGGTAATCTCAGGCACTCGGTGACTAATTGTTTTTGAAAACAGTCTTAAGCATTGAACTTAGGCAACAGAATGGAGCTGTGGAGAACACTGGAGATGCTGTGTGTCTTTGGCTGTAGCAGAACTCATGAATAGTGAGTGGTTGGTGTCACTGTGTTTCAGCTTCATTATTTAATGATTACCATTTAAAGTGAATTACTCTATGCTATTTTGTGTGTAAGCTGGACTCAACAGCAGTCTAAAACAGGCAAGATTAGTAGTACTGTCATGTTTGAAGATCTGTAGTTATGAGTGTCTTTGTGGAAGCTCTGACACCTGCATAAAGAAACAAACCCACTAGAAGTTCAGGCTGGTTGTTCTTGGAAGAAGCATTTGTTTTTAGAAAGATATGTCTCAAGGAAAGTGTTGATTTCACATTGATTTTGGTGATACTCCTCGTGCTCTTTCATGAAAAGCCAAGGCAACGGAAAGCTTCAGCAATAGATTGTAAAGTTTTGTAGCAATAAACAAAGAGTAGGAAAATAAACAGCTGCTCATTGTTTTTGGAAGAGGGTTTTGTTTTGGGTTAAGATGTGCTGGGAGGTATTGCTTGTCCTGGTGAATCTGAAGAGCTAAATGCTTTGATTTTAAAAATGGAAAAATAAAGGAAGACATTGACCAAATCTTAGGTGATGCTTATTTTATCTGAACTGTGTGGGTTTGAACCAATTTCATCGCAGACTAACAAAAAGCTGGGAGTCATAAGCCAGTCTGCTTTCCCTTTCACATGCTTTGTAGGGAATTCTAACACTTATTTTAGAATACATTGTATATGTAGCTGGATTCAATGAATCCATTCCCCCTCCCACTCCTGACCCAGGGCCTTCTGGTAAACAGATGACATCTTTCTTCATTTTCCTAAACAGTGTAGAAAATGGGTATGTTCAAAGCTCACTTGATTGTTGCATGTTGGCTAATTCAGACTATTAACATAATTAAACATGCAGATGTATCTTATGTCTCTGACTTCTGCAAACTTTAGAAACTTACTAAGAAATAATTATGTAGATGAGATAATTTGGGGCCATTGTACACATGTAAAAGATTTTGTGCAGGCAGGTATTAAGAGGGAGCAGATTTCAGTGTGTATTAGTTAAAGTTTTTAATAGCAACACCAATATGGTGGGGTTGTCTTTGATAAAACAAGCCAGGCTCTTCTTTCTGTTTTCATATGTTTAAAACTTTGATTAACTTTGTATCTGTATGTGTGGGCTTTTTGTTTTTTGGATTATTAATTCTGTTCTTGTGTGTGCCTGGGTATATACAGCTGCTTTCAGTGGAACTGTGTGCAGATAAGCAGAACAGAGTCTGATGTGCTAGCAGATGTTCACCAACCAAAAATAAACTGGTTCCTTATAAATATATTGCTGTGAGAGGACAAGGTACTCTGGTTGCAAATTTTCAGTTGTGTATAAAGACTGATGTACTGGTTTGTTGATACAGGGGGGTGACTCCTCCATGGAAGGCCAGAGAAGTTGGCTGGAGCCTTTGTCAGGGCTGCACAACGGAGAAATCTTGACTGTAAATCAGACATTGCACAGCCAGGAAGTTGGTCCCTTGGGAAAGGAGGGAGGGGAGAGCAAGGGGATAAAGGGATGAAAATTAAGGCTGAAACCTATCAAGAGTAAGTTACCACAGTGTAAATAGAGGTTTAGATTTGTCACGCTGCAGCTGTTATCAGTAAGTAAACACACGTGCTCTTTTCTCACCATAAATGTGATGAGGGAAGCTTATACTGCAGTAGGAATTTAATGACTTCTCATAGGTTTGGACACAGGCGTAAGCTGTCATTGTCCTGGAATACCTTGTTGTAACTCCTTCATTAACCAAGAGGCCAGAAAATGCACTGTGCTCTGTAGGAGTGAGATCAGGTCAGTTTCTGTTTAGTTACGACACCTAAGTCGGTGCATGGCTTTTAATTTGGGAGATGCTGTGAGCTAGCAGTGCTTAGAGGGCTTTTTCAGTCTTTCTCCATGCTGAACTTAAGTTGAACCTCATAGTTTCAGAATTCAGCCCTAAATCTGTGACACTGTGCCATTTCAAATTGTGTTAGTGCAGAACTTTGTTACATCTCTTCCGATGTGTCTTTTTTTTTTCCCCCTTGAGGAGTGTCACAGCATTTTCAGAGGGCAGCAGAGAGCTCCCAGACCCATTGCTCATCTTGCATGCTGTCAACATAAATATATGATGTCCGTGCACTAGCTGGGAGTATACTGTTAAAGCAATTCATTCTGCCTCTGTCTGTGTGGTTTACTCCCAGGGTGCTTTCTTTTCTGCTTTTTCTTGCAGATGGATTTCTTTAAGTAGGTCTGTTTAGGAGCTGGTGCATAACTTTGGCTAGTAAACAAGGGGTTCAGTTAATTTCCACTTTCAGATTAAACTGTGTTTACAGTCAAATTAAGCAGGATTTTAAAATTGCAAAGTCTTCTGTAGAACCATTTTGATTCTCATGGCAATCGAATCATTATAGACAGTATCTTGAGAGCATCATTGTGATGTGTATTTCATCAGGCAGTACTTTCCATGTGAGTTAAATAAAGCTGACTTTCCAAAACAGCAGTGAAGCAGAAATAGTTTATATTTCGTTCCAATAAGGCTTGTGTCTCGAGGGTTTGTGACAGTAAATAGTCTTTTTTAGTAAGGACAGTGTTTTGTTAAATTACGGTTTGGCTTCATTAGGAGCATCTACTGTAGCACCTGCCTGGTCATTGGCAGGGTTGTTAGAGCAGTGGAATGGAACAAAATCAAATCAAAATCCTGTTTTTCATTCATTTTCATT
>NW_024884711.1:44900934-45051074 GCF_019232065.1 Centrocercus urophasianus
GAAAGGCATTAAGTGCATTCTATTTACATCCTCGGCTATTTATTTTTTTATCCTCGTCTCCCCCCCCCCCTTTTTTTTTCCCCCTGTGGAAAGGATGCCTAGGAGGCATAGACCTGATGAGATCTGTGATATTGATCTTCTTTGGGACAGTACCACATGAAAGGATAATGGGCCAAGCTGACAGAAAATGTAACAGAGGGATCATATCCAGCATTCACAAATTCTTCCCTCTGGATGTAAATAGAATGCACATAATGCCTTTCTTGTCTGCATTTGTTGAGCCAGTGCTCAGAACTTTGTACTCACTTGTTTGAGCTGGCAGTGGGAATTTGGGACCGGGGGCAAAGTGAAAAGTGGCATCAGCCTGTGGGATGGAGGTAGAAGAGAGTAGTAAAAAGCAGCAGCAATGATGCCCAAGAGTGGAAATGCTGAGCTTGAAGGCAGTGTTAGCTAAAGAACAAATGGTTGTAAATTGGCCTGAGTAAACCCAGTGGGAAGCTGGATTTCTCACTTCTGAATGGTGAGACTCTGGGATCGCTTTCCACCGTGTTGGCAAATAAGGGAAAAGCTGTTGTTGAAAAAGGATGGATTGTGGTAAGATGTGAATAGGATTGAGAAGCAAAATAGCAGAGGGCTGGAATCAATATGAAGAGTTGTTCATAGATGAAGTAATTTGCTTTCAGCTGGTGGGTAGCACAGCCTTCCTACTGGCTTTTTCCTTCTAACGCTCTCTTCTCTTTGCTAGGCTGTTGACGGAACTCGAATCTCCTTCTTGGTGGCCATTTAGCAGCAAGCTCTGGAAAGCACCCTTGGAAACGAAGCCAAAGGAAACTGCCACAGTTTCCGATTTGAAGAACCAGGAAGGAATCATAATTAGAATTCCAGTTATTATCACCCACAGGACAGACTCAAATGTGAAGCCAGGAAAACTCACGCTCTTTGCTTCTGGCCTGGAAATCAGTGACTGTAATTCTCAGGTCATTCACCGGTTTGAATCGAAGGATGTGGATGATATCAAAGTTCACACGCCGTATGAAATCAGTGTCCGTCAGAGGTTTATTGGAAAGCCTGACACCTCTTACCGGCTCTTGTCAGCAAAGATGCCAGAAGCAATCTCTGTCTTAGAGATGCAGTTTAGCAAGAAGATACAGTTTTTAGAAGATGCCCTCGGATTTGTTGGTGCCAGGAAGTCTCCTCAGGTAGATTTTGGCACTTCCATTTGGCAAGCAGGTATGTGACAGACAAAACAATCTATCTATAATTGCTATTGCCAGTATGCACTGTTTTTAAATGGCTTTCAAACTCTGGGATGTGAAATGGGATGTGCAAGTCCTCTTTACCCCCAACCCAGTGGTGAGGCCACGCTGGTAACAAAACATAACTAACTACTAGTTGACTTCAGGCCCTTTTACCAAGAGAGCAAGGGTGAGGCTGGAGCTAACAGAAGTGCTGGGGACGTTTGAATACAGTTGGATTTACTTTCTCCCAAATGCATTAGCAAAATGTGACTCCAGATGCTGAAGCTGTGGTGTCTCTTGAGGGCCTGACAACTAGAATATGCCAAGCTGTCTTTAACACTGTAGTCTCAGCTGGTGTTTTCACCAACTTCACAGCAGTTTGTGAAAGGATTAGCTTGATTTGAGTTTAAACTACTGGGCTGTGTTTTAGCTTCGGTGTCATTCTTTTTTCCAGTGGTCACCAATTCAGTATTGTGCTACTCTGGGGAAGGGTTGTTAGAAATCCATTCTCCTCTTTGGAGTGTGTGCTTCTGAGTCCTCTGCTGTTACTATTTTTTCTTTGGCAGTTTGCAACTGGAAGCAATATTTAATATAAAAAGTTTACAACAAACTCCCAGTCCAGTGAGTTTTCAAGTAACTTAAAAGCCAGCATTTCTATTTCATAATAAGTGAAAACAAACGTATTTATTTAAGAAGTTCCATTGTTTGGATTTAGGAGATTTTAGGTTTCGGATCAGGTGAAGGCACAGTTTAAATCACTGTAAAAAAACAAAAAAACAACCCAGGAGGGGCTTCAACTTCTTCACAGCAGTAAGAATGAAAATCTTAAGCTATTGCTACTTTTAAAATCTTGGGAGGGTTGTGTTTTTGTTCATATCTTGTTATCCAAACCAAAATTCATTTGTAAAGCTGATGAATTTTTGTCTGCTCTGTCAACATGTCCAAATCCTTTTTTTTCTCCTAATTGTTAGTGACCAAAGAGCAAATCAATGGATGGATTTATTATCAGTAAATTAAGAAAAGTAGAAAAATGCTAGACTAAAACAATAGGTAAAACTAATTCTAAGCACAAAGCTACAACTGGATTTCAGCAGGGAGGATCATGTTCTCTTGTTGACGAGTCATCGAGGGCCATAGCTTGGAAAAGCTTGTTAATTTTTAGGGAAGTCAGTCTCTGGGCATCTGGCACTGAAGTGTCGGCACAACAACTTAGAGGAAAAACAACCTGCTGGTTTCTTAAGCACTGAGTTATTCCAGCAAATTGGTGTTCAGTTCCTGATGGTCTTAAGCCTGGTTACATAAAATAATTGGTTGTACAGCCCTACTGTGCTTAATTTCCCCACTGCTCTGCTCTGTTTGCATCTGAGTCAGTGAGTCAAGGATATTGCTCTCCTACCCCCACCTGCATTCTGGCTGTTTAATTTGGAAATGCCAGCAAAGAAAACGGGAGGTTATGGAAATCCTGACTGCTGCAGCTCCACCAAAACCCTTGTTTGTTCCTTCCCTGGAGACGGCTTGCTGCCTGCCCGCTGTCACTAGATGGCAGTCACGGATTGTGCTTTACCCAATGCTTATTTTCCCTGGCCGTTCACATGCTGCAAGTACGGGTGACCATGGTTATTATTGATCTGATTTGTTGCTAGAAGCAGGGGGGAATATTCTGTGTTATGCACGTCTGCCTTTGAGTCCGCATAAATTGTGCATGTGATTTCAAGTGTAGCAAACATTGATTCAGAGGTGTGCAGGAGAAGCAGAGGTGCAGCAAAGTGGCTGGTAGTGTTCTCTGCTGCAGGCAGTGCAGCTAAGGGATGTGAACATTTCCACAACTGTCATCATCTTCTCTAGGTCCTGTCTACTTATGCAAGTCCTGCCTTAAAGCTGTGCATGTTGCAGATTTGTATAAATGACTGCAACAAAGCTTTTTCCTATGAGTTTTGGCTTGATTTCAAGTAAGCACTTCACAGATTCCTATTCTTAGACACACTAGATTACTGAAACAACTTTTAGCTACTTTGTACCTCTTTCCTGACTGTGCGTGTGTGTTTGTTTTTGACAAAGCTGCGAAGAGTGTTTAAATGCTGGAGGGAGCACAGAAAGGATTGTTTTGTAACAGAGGCTCTTCTGTGATAGATTAATTCCACTACTTTCCTCACCAGTAATGGCTGATCACAGTTCCCCTAGACTAAAAGGCACAAGAAATCTTACAGTGTGCTTGTCTAGGGCAGTGCTGTCTTAATCCTATAGCTGGAGACTGGCATTTACAGCTTTAGATCCCTTTCAAAGCTGCTGCCTTTTCCCTGCTTAGCCGCAGTGACTGTGTTTTCATTCTTAGGAGTTTACAGCACTTTGCTAGTTACTCTCGTGGAGGCAGCAGTCCTGCAAGCCAACTGGATGTAACAGAGCTAAACAAAATTGCTTTACTGCTTTTTAAATATTTCTGCCTCTTTATTCATTCTCTCCTTCCTTTTTTTGTTTGTTTGTTACTAGAAATTGCTGAGAATCATCAGATCTCCTTCCCCTGTTCCATTTTTTCTATGTGCTTTTGTCGTGTTCCCCTCCTATTCCTGTTCTCTGAGCTTAATGGGAGTTAATGAAATAATTAGCACGTAGGGACACTCAGCTGATAAGAACCATGCAGAATCTTGTCTGGCTGTTTGCTGCCATACAAAGGTCTGTCATTCCGTTACCACTTTCCCTTTCGAGGAAGTCCATGATAATAATATACCATAAGCAGTGTTTTTTCAGTGCCTGGTTCCTATCCCTTCCAAGTACCAAGAGCTTTTGCACAGGGTAACATAAGTACAATGAATGATTTGCTTGTCTTAAACCTTGCTGGTGTCTGAGTCCAGTGAGTTTCAGACTGATAAGTGAGTATGTCCAAGGATTAGGAGCTTGCAGTAATTACTTGAGAGGGATTTAAGGTTTGGTACTTTTGATTTAGATTTTGTTTCTGTTTTCATGGAGAAGTAACACTACCCCAGGGCAGTTAGGTGAATGCTGCCAGCCAGCCAGCTGGGCACCAGCTTGGGCCTGGCAGGGAGCTCTGACTTGTGACATGCTTTCTGGCCTGATGTCCTGAAGATTTGCTGTCATTGTCCTGCACAGGTCAGGCTGTTTGCTTGCAGGTGGTAGTGGTAGCACTAGCTTCCTTCCTTCTCAGTGCCTCTTTAAGTGGGAGCACTTTGGAGATGTTTGGAGTGCTTCTAGGAGCCAAGATGTGCGTCTTGGGTGTTTAGAACCCATCTGCATCAAAAATAACAACCTTTCCTTGCAGCACGTCCCTGCTACCCCACTGGGCAGTATCAGATAGTGCAATAGGAGCTGATGCTTTAAATAAAGGACAGGTGGCATGTTACACCAGGGACTGCATTCATGCTGCCTAGCTGGGGGTGGCTGTTAGCGTCAGTGTTGCCCTTCTGCTTCAGGGGTTCACTGGCTTCACTCTTTGGCTCTGTCTGTAGTCCATCACTTTTAAATTCTTTAATTAAAAAGATTAAAAAGAAGCAACGAGTGCAGATTCTTAGTTTATCTGATTGGAATTGCATTGCTGCTGCTTGCTGTCTGTTAATATGCATGCTGACAGTCCAAAATGAACTCGTTCTTCAGGTGCAGCCTTTAAGAATGGTCTTTCAGCAGCGTGTTTACTTTCAGTTTGGGCATTGTACAAAATACTGCTTGAATCCTTCCTTGGAGAACTTGGCTCAAAAAGCAAGGATGGGTCTGGTGTATCTGAATGAGCTTGTCCTCTTGCAGACTGCTACAGAGCAGAGTTCAGCCTGTTTGGTTCTGCACTAGCGTTCCCCTGTCACTACAGGAGATGGCAGTCTTTGACCATGGGAATTTCTCTTTCAGCCACAGGACTCTTGGGAGGAGTGGTGCAGCCCAGCTCTCCAGTGGGAGGCAGAGAAGGAACGGACAGTGACCAGGTTCAACTGCAGAAGCATGAGAAGATCTCTCAGGAGGAGGCAAAAGAGCTTAAACAGGTATAAGTCAAGATAACTGAATCAGTTTGCTCCCTGTTTATCCTTAGCAACATGCATTATTCTCCCTTCATCAGAAATGTAGTCACAGAATCATAGGGATTGGAAAAGGACCTCTGGAAGTCATCTAGTCCAACCCTCCTGCTAAAGCAGATTCCATGGAATCAAGTAGTGGTCAGTGTCTTAACAAAATATTAACATCCCTAAACTTTAAAAAAAAAAAAAAAGTCCATCAAGTCTGTGATTAAAATACACTGACAACTTTCTATTTGTTCTTACCTATTTTGAACAAACTGGAGATTATTAGCAAAGTATATCAAAGAGAGGGTTAATAGCACAAGGAAAATCTTTAAATTTAACCTGCTTTATCTGAAGGTTAAGAAGATTAGCAGATCGTTTTTAGCTTCTTTTGTGTTTTTTCCTTTGCTATTTTACTCCTTTTGGTGAGAAGTAGTTCTGTCAAGAAGTGCTCTGCTCAGTTTTGTGAATGTTTCCAAAACAGATGAGTGTCCTGAGCACACAGCAATGAATTAAGCAACTAAAAATGAAAATGTCTTCAATATATTCACAGATAATCATGAAAAGTAACCAAAAGATAATTGGGTAGGTGAGAATTTAACCTTTGCAGAAATTTTCTGTGTGGGATGGTGGACTAGAAGCCATGTTAAATGACCAGTGTTATTTAAAACAAAATCCTTTGATGATTAACTGAAGCCTAAGAGACAATTCTGGTATTTATTTATACTGCACCAAGCTGGGAATTTTTAAACCAGTTAATGATTTGGGGTAAACTTGTGGGTAGGGGTGGGTGGGGAGGGGATCTGAATGCCAAATTGACAGCCTATGAATTGGCCTGATTTTCCCCAGTAATTGCTGAGCACCTGTTCCTTGAGAATCAGGCCTTTTTAATCATCGTTCCACTCATTAATAGTTTTAAAATACATTCAGTAATGCCTATTAAACTCCTGTTCATTTTTCCTGCTAGAAAATGCCTCATAAATGTAGCCTTTTAGACCCAAACTTGCTTAATTAACCAAAATAATCAGGATCTTTTGACTGAAATATCTAATTTGGGCTTTTTCAGAGTCAGAATGAACTAGTCACGTTCTGATTGCTCTCTCTTTTCCTCATCTCTTCAAGAGCTCGTTTCTGTGATCTGTCACTTGATCAAAAAATAAGCATTTTCTGATGCTGCGTTGACCTTTCGGAGGGTTTTGAGAGACTATTACTCAGAGTTGTGCAAATATCAGCAATCCATTAATCATTTGTACATGGACTTCGTGCAGCTATTAGGTATTCAGAAGAGCTAGTTGTTCCTCTCTTAAATGTCAGCTTTTCAGCGCTGTAATTCTAATTTGCGGCTAGACCCCCAAAAACTGAATATTATTATAGTAAGGATTGTTAGTCATGTAATGCTTTTGAAGGCACACATTTTGCTGTATCTTGTAAGGAAAAAAAGACTCTAGGAATGGCTTCCTCAGAGCCAGTTCTTGACAGCTGAACAGCAAACAACCTTGGTCAGTGCTTAATGTTATCAAAGCAGTTGGCTGTGAATAGAGAAGCAGATATATATGTATGACAGGGGGGAGTTCAGCATCTTCCAGCAAGCTGTGTGAACTGGGGATGAAGCCTCCTATCTAGTACAGACTGGTGTTCCTCTCTAGCTGTTCCCAGGAATTCTCCTGTACACTGCATTTTTTTTTCCTCAGTGCTCTGGAGCTTAAAACAGAATCAAGTAACTCCGTGGTGAACTTTAGAGAGGAAGGAGGTGTAGACACAAAGAGGGAAAGTGTGATCAAAAATGAGCAAAAGTAGACTTCAGAGGTGTGGTAGAGGTTGAGGATCAAGGGCAGCATCATGGTAAGTGCTGCACAGAGCCTTCTAGGTACTGAGCCCCTACTGTTAGGGAGGGGAAGGTCTTGTGTCTGCTTCCAAGGGGGACGTTTAAGTCCATAAGTCATTTCAGCCCGCAGCAAGAACTTGTCTTACATTGTTGCAGCTGCTTTCAGGGAGTATCTTTGTACCACTTCAGCTCCTGCTTTGTCTATCAACAGTAAAGCATTTAGAGATCAGGTAGTGGAAACAGTTATAGAAGCAATGCATTAACATGCACTGAAGTCTATGACATTTGCCACATTGTGTTTCATGGGTGAATTAAGTGTGTTGGAGGTCCATTTGTTTAACCATAGTGATGTTTTTTTTTTCCTAAGCGTTTTCCTTTATTGGAGATTTTTTAGTTGTCTGTAATGTAAGCATTTTTTTTTTTAATATTTCAAAAAAAAAAAAAACAAACCACAAAACAGGGCCAACACCCGAGAACCAAAACAAACTCACAGAGCCCAGAACAGCTCTGCTATATTCACCTAATTACTTATTATGTGATTAATAAGTAGAACTTGCTGAATTGGAGAAGGGAGATTTGCAATGAGCAGATTGCATGTCCCTTCTCCTCTCCTTCAAAAAAAAAAAAAAAAAAAGGAAAAAATAGTTGCCATGATAATAACAGTTATTTTGCAGAAGGAATTGTTGAATGATGCTAAATTCCTCCCATTAGAGCTGGAAGCGCTGGATGGTCTGCGGTTGTGACTGGGTGCCTGAGTGAAAAAAAGACCTCACTGGGACACTTGTGTTGAAAACACAGTCTTTAACATAATACAGAGTGGTGATGTGAGCTATGTTCCTTAGCTGTGCTATAGAGAATGGAGAAAGAAGCCTGCACAGTTCCTGTGGTCTCTGGCTGAGCCTCTGCCTACCGCCTTGCTGTGGCTGACATAATGGCAATGGGTGTGGGAGGGGATGCAATAATATTAGCTTAAGAGGAGGGGGAGTAGTTCTGTTCTGTAGATCTGGATTTGTTTTGCCAAGCCAGTGTTTTCTAATTTCCTAAACTCTTCCTGCCAAAGAACTGTTGTCTTGATGTTTAGTGTCTGCACATTGTGTATGCCATGAGGACAGATACTATTAAAGAAGTTAATTCCACAACATCTGGAAAAACATCACATCCCAGTGTGTATCTTTAGCATTTACTTCCTAGATTGTTCTGTTTCAATCTTTTGCTCCATTCAGAGACTCTTGTGTGTTTAGTTACCCTTCTATCATGCCATCATCTCAGGAAATCAGAACTGTTAGGTCAGAGGAAAAAGCGTTTTGTTGAGAAGCTGTTCACTCCAATTGCTAAATTCCAAATTTGCTCATAGGATGGCCTTGTTCCATGGCCAAGAGCAAGCAACAGGCAGCTGATCTAAGCAGCCATGTGTCATGATCGTGCTCTGGATTTTGTTTATGAAAGCACGATCTGGAGAAAGAGCTGAGCTCCTTGCAACTGTTACTGTGTATTTGCTTGTGTGTAACTTAAATGTTTCATGGTACCAAAATAAAAGGTGATAGTGAATCCAGTGAAACTGGCTTTGTCACAACTGCTTGAATAGATATATACATATATATATTTTTCTTGTCTAGGTGAGACCAGGGCCACCCTCAGTGCTTTGTACTTGGGGGCACTGGGCAGCCTGGTCTAGTATGAAATGGGGAGGTTGGTGGCCTTGCCTGTGGCAGGAGGGCTGGAGATTCATGATCCTTGAAGTCCCTTCCAACCCTGGCCATTCTGTGATTCTCTACTCCCAAGTAACAGAGAAAGCAGATAAAATAAGATTTCCATATCAGTCCAGGAAGAAATAATGGGGAAATCAGGCACAAAGAATAAGGTAATAAGTCGTGGCCTTTTAATGCTGTTCTAATAGCCACTGACAGTAATGTAAATCCATATTTTTTTTTTGTTGTGGAAGTTACTCTTGTTACATGAGGCTTTGACACATCTCTTTTAGTGGATTATACTGCAGTGGTATAGCAAGCTGTTGTTCCTTCCTGCCTCCCAGCTCCCCTCCAGGTGCAGTAGGAGAGGATGTCCACAGGCCCCTTATTTATTTCAGTGCACATCACTCACTTCACTGGGTCTGAGCTTATAATCACGCTTCAGATTAGACTGTCTTAAGTGCTGTCCCAATTTTAGCTTTCTTCCATTACGTTCAGCACAGAGGTGAAGCATCGTGTCAAAACATTACAAGTTATGATCATCAAACCCTCTTTTTACACCACAGTTAAGAATACTGTGACAGTTGCTTCCTAACAGGTGAATTTGGCCTGGGAGCCTGCCTCCAAGAGCCATTTCTGGTTTTCTGTACTCTGCTTTCGCATTCAGCCCTTATCTGACCTGCACAGGCAAAGTGAAATGGATTAATTGAGGATTTCAGAGAGTTCATACCCAGTTGGCAATACTTTCTGCACTTGGATGCTTTTTGTACCTTATTTTCATGGGTGCTCAGTGTATTGAGGTGCTAAATCATATTTCACAAGCCTTAGATAACTGTGTTATGGTGACATCCGGGGACCTAAACTGAGTTCAGGTCTCTGTGGTAACACCTTTGGCATACAGTCTTTGTGTGGTTAATGCTTTGAGTTTTAGACATCAGGTGATGTGACAAGGTGGTAATAGGATTAAGTACTGAGGAAGATCCTGGGGGCTTGGAGTCCTCTGCTGTCATTCCAGCTCTGTCTGCATGGAAATTGTTTGCAGCCTAGCTGATCATCTCAGCCCCTTGTTCAGCAAAAAGGGAGGAATGGGCAGTAGTTGAACTCCTTGAGCAGATAAGTTAAATCACAGTCTCAGTTGCATTGCCCAGGTTCCCACAAGTTTAATGAGAATTCAGGGTTGCATAGCTCAGATGGGCACCTGTTCATAAATCAAGGCATGAGTCTGCCATGGTTGAACACTTGACACAGGGTGTAATTCTGGTTTTTAACTTTACTAAATATTAATTAACAGCCTGTTCAGACAAGCAGTGCATATGCAGATCTTTCAATGACTTAGCATGCTGCATTGAGTTTTTGGGACATACTTGTATTGCTGTTTTTTGCGTGACAATTTTGCACGTGGGAACACTCAGTAACTCATCTGAAGTGCGCAGAAAAAGTGTGGCAGAGCCAGAGAACAAGTCAGACTTTCCAGATTGTTATATGGAGACACAAATTGGAGGCTGTCTCATTGTAAGATTTACCAGTGCCTGATGAAATATGCCTTTAAAATGCGTCTTTGGTGGGATCATACTTGCCCATCCACTTTGTGTAACAGATTGTGGTTGGTTCATGGTCCAAAATATGTAAAAATATACAGAAGGCACTGCTGCTGTGAGCAGCTGACAGAACTGAAGCAGTGATAGCTAGATGTCTTGCCATCATTTCACTTTGCAAAACTAGTGATCAGTTTTGGCCAGATAGCAGATTCCAGTGACTTTTACCATTGGGCTGTGTGGGAAATGCATCTTAATGCTTTCAGATCCCTTTGCATGGAGTAGCAATGCTCATCTTGAATGGTCAAAGCTGTGCTGGACTAAAGGGTTAAGAGATTTATTACCAGACTGTTTAAGGCAAAGAGAATGAGCAGATGAAAGTGAGCTGCTTGCCTTTTATTTTTTCGTGCAAGTATAACCACGCAGTCATCGCCTGCTGTGTTTCAAAGCAGAGCATAATTGGCAGGTGGACTGAGCAGACTGTAGCTGACTGAATTTCCATTTTACTGCTTTCGTATCTTAAAAGCTTTTCTGTTCTCAACAATTGTGTCTTTTTCTGTATTTTAAATGTTGAGTGTGCTCTAATGAATGCGAAGCCTATCAAAAGTAATCTGGTTTAGAACTAAAAATAAAAATGTTTTTCGTGGTGAACCTGGGACTTTTTTTTTGGCAGAGCTGTGACTTCTAAATAAATTGTGTGCTTCTTGGAGAGGTGGGAAGGGGAGTGTGTCCCTACTCCCTTCCTGCGTCCTTTCGTGCCAGCACCCAGCTTTGTGTAGGTGTCATGGAGGAAGCACTGATCTTCTCCACTCACCTCAGCAGATCTTACAAACTAGGATGGGTGAGGACATAAATCATGAAAGCTGAGATTACCACGCTGCAGTGCGCAAGGACATGTTGAAAGAGAGGAGAGACCTCACTCCTAAATTACCTCCAGGATTGGAAGATCTGTTGATGTGGAGTCTGAAACCTGGTAGGCACTTTGTTAGATGAATGTGGAGGCTGGCCCTGCTCTAAGCCAGGAGAAGTGGACCAGAAGGCCTTTAGAGATCTCATCCATTCTTAATTATCCTGTGATATGAATGCAAGACTGCAGTCAGTGTTGCTTGGAAGGATTTATTCTGTATGGCACTGTCCACTTTACGCATAAGGATCAGAAATTCAAAGCAGGGACTGAGGTGGAAACACATTCTAACTTCACAAATCCAGGTAGTTAATTCCTTAGGAGGGGCAAGACTGCATCCCAGCCTCATTTCCTGGATCACACACAGGGTAGAGTTGATCATGTCATTTTTCTTTTTGGTGCATATCCTATGCACATCTACTATCTCCAGTCTGGGGAATTCAGCCTTGCTTTACTCTTACAGGGTAGGAACCTGAAGTGTTTCATTTGGGATCGAAGCAGATTTTTCTTCACTTGTAGTTTTGGTTAGGACAGAGAAAGGTAGATTAGGCTTGATCCATGATTTGCTTTGTATTTTTGCTTTGGCAGCCAAATTGCAAAGCCAGTTATTCACACAGCTGTATTTCTAGCTGCTTGTGATTTATGGAAAGAGCTGAGAGATATTTTATGAGATAAATCCCACTATTGTGGCTGACATCCAGCTTTAGTCAAAGAATTCTGACTGCATAAAATTCCCCTGCTATTCCAGTTAGGTATAATATTCCTCGCTGCTTTTCTCAAACCAGTAACTTACCTAGCTTCAAACAGGGGGATTGCTGTGGAATTCAGCCCCATCTGTGGACATAGGGGCTGCTGACATTTCATAGCAGTTTTCTGAGGGCTGATGCTTACTCTAAAAAAAAAATAAAAAATAAAAGCTGTTCTGTGGTTCTATGGAAAACAAGAACTGAGTTTGCCAGTTATGAAATCAATAAAATAATAATTAAATTGCTGTATGGAGTATAATTCCTTTTCTTATTTTACCAAAAGCCACAGATGTATTGTGAACTACACAGCCTATAGTTTTGGTAGCTTCAGTGACGTTACATGGCTGCTTACGTACCACTGCAGTTGATGATGTGGAGTGTTAGTGCTGATAAGTTTTTTTTCTTGGGGATTATTATTCAATTGCTCATGTTAATCAGGCAGTGTGGAGCTGCCTGTGAATGCCTAAGGAGGCAGATCATGTAGACCAGCAGTGATAGCAGAGACAGCCCCTTTACAATCTGAAGGATTTGAGAGGTTGCATTTCCAATTGATCTAACGTGGCATAGGTCTGCTTTTCAAATCTCCCTTACAGAGTCAAGGGAAGGCAGCTGGATCTTGCCCATCAGGCAGGTGCTTTAAGTTCATACCACCAGGTTTATTAAGGGAGTAGCCAGAAGTGGGAATAAAAGGTGGCGCTGTAACTCATGCCTTAAGAGTGCTGCTGAAAGGAGCCTGTGTTACAGAGCAAGAAATGAAGATCATAAAATCATTGAGGGTGGAATAGGCTTCTAAGGTCACCAAATCCAGCCTCAGCCCATCACCACCATGCCTTCTAAACCACCTTGCTCAGTGCCACATCTACACATTTCTTGATCACCTTCAGAGATGGTGACATTGCTGCTTTCCTGAGCAGCATCTTTCAATGCATTGCTGCTCTTTGTAACTCTGCTATTGGAATCATTTGTGTGAACCAATGACAGCTGAAGTTTAACAGGTCTAATAGGTCAGCATTAGGCAACAATCTGTAACAATACAGATGTCTTCTCCCCTTAGGAATGCATCACTTTAGAGGCTTCAGCCCCTTATGGACTAGTATCAGCTTTTTCAAACAACAGAGTTTCTTGGCCATTATGGAGTAACTCAGGGTGCTTGCTCACATTCCCACATAACAACTGGTAAATTGCTAAGTGTATCATAAATTGGCTGGTTGGTTGTATGATGTTTAGAGCCTGGAAGAGAGATGTTGGAGGTACAACAGTTGTTCCTCATCTTCTCATCTGTTTATACATCCCAGGGTCCAGAGGGAATTAGGTGATATGATTGCCAAGCCACACTCTGTCATATTGGAAAAGTCACGGTGATCAAGCAAAGTTCCTGGTGTCTGGATAAAGGGAAGCATTGCTCCCATTTTAAAATGGGAAGGAAGGAAGGTCCTATTAACTGCAGACCAGTCAGCCTTACCTCTGTGCCTGGGAAGATTGTGGAACAGATCCTCCTGAAAGTCATGTCAAGGCACACGTGAGACAGGGAGGTGATTTGAGACAGCATAGCTCCACCAAGGGCAGACTGTGCATGACCAGTCTGGCAGTCTTCTGTGATGGAGGGACTACATCAGTAGAGAAGGGAAAATTGTCCAGAGCACTTCAGGGCATGACTACAAATTATGTCGTCATTCACAGCAAAGAAATGAGTGACTGCCTTGTTTCTGTTACACTGTCAAAGAACCACGTGGTTTTTTGCTCAAAGCTCTCAGTCTTTTCTTCCAATAGATACTGAAGAAGTTGAAGAGCCTCGCCTTGGAGACAGAAGCAGAACTGGAGAGGCAGGACGAAGCTCTGGATTCCATCACTACCTCCGTCGACCGTGCGACGCTGAATATCGACAAGCAGAACCGCAGAATAAAGAAGCTGACGTAGCACCCACAGGAGCCAGTGGGGATGGCATCACAAGGAAGAGGGGATCAGGGAATTGTGTTTTTAAAGACTGTTTCTGTGTAGACACTTTGTGTGGGAGCTGCTTGCGATGTTGTCTGGAGCGCGGCATGGTTGATGTCAAGTTTCTGAGAGTTCTGAACGTGTCTCCAGACTTGGACGATGATGGTTGGCTGTTTCAGGATGGAAAAAGGCCAAACCTTTTAATCACAGTGAAACAATGAGAGTGGATCCTTGACTACAGAAAATCTGTAAGTACAAAGGGATGTGATTTCATCTGAAAGAACTTTTATGCTGCTTTTTACGTTGTTGCTTCTGAAAGGTTTGTTGTTGTTTTTTTTTTTTTACTGCAACAAAGGAGGGAGAAATGAACTGCATGACTACTTTAGATGATTACAACCTATTAATTCTCTATTCCTTGCAAATAGTTAATAGCTGAACTGAGGGCCAGATGTCAGACCGCAAGTCATTGAGGCTTTTTTGTGTGTGTGTGAGTTAATGCTGAGGTGAGCAAATGGTGGTGATAAAACCTTGTGTTCACTGAACGAGTAGTTTTAATAAATTTCAAATGTATTTTTAATGTGCTCAGAAATTTTATAAGAATAATTAAGGATTAGTGGCCACAGCTGTTGTGCCATGTCCAGGGAAATCAAGGGAAGAATTCTGGTTAATATGCGTGCATTGGTGCAGACGTTGACTTACTGAAGTATTTCTTTCCCATTGGATGAATATTTTGCTTACTTACAAGCAGTAAGTGTCAAAGTTAAATATATGCTGCTTCTTTCCAAAGAGGGATTGCTGATCTTGATGAACACCTACACCTTTTGCTTTAATTTTCACCTTTGTACCTCAGAATTAATGAAGGAATTGATTCTGGAGTAGAGGAAGGTATTTTTTCATGGATGGATTTATTCAGAGCATCTCCTGCAGTTCACTTTGTGTATTGCTGTCTTGCACATAGTGGTTTTATATTTTTGATAAAGGTCTGATGGATTCAGTGTCCTCAGAACATCATGAACATAGCATTCACTTAGTGTGGTGCCTACTTTGTTGGACTTGGGCTGCCACATCTGATGGAGGCTAGTGGAAGGCATCGTGCACCTTTGCATCTCTACCTTCAGTTTCCAGGAATCTCCCATGCACTTTTCTCTGCCTCTGAAAACTTGATGTGTTCTGGGGAGCATCATCTGCTTTTTGTGTGTCTGCTCCACGTTCATAGGTTGAGAGGCCAATGGCTGGAACCACAGGCACCTGCATATCATGTTGCTGTTGTGCATCTGTCTGCCTTCTGATTGTTATTTATTTGCACTAACTGGTGATGAAACATTTCAAGACTTCTTTTACTTCTGCATTTCTAGAATAAAAGGGAATCTTGCCAATTGTTGTCTAGTAGATTTTGTTTACAGTCAGCTCCACTGATTCTACAGAACAGCGGAGACGTTTTCCTAACTTACTGGATACTGTATTGGAGGGATTCTAGGTAAATGACAGAGTATTTGAAAGGCAGGATTGCTTTTCACCTCCCATTTCACTGAATCCTGCTGTTAGCAAGCTATTTTCATTCAAAATAGCTGTTGTAATCTCTTCTTTTTCTCCCCCGAGTGTTTTTGTATTAAAAATATCTTCTTGTATTGCTCTCAAATACAACCTGCAATATTTTTAAGTAGTGAAGCTTTGAACTGTTTATTCTACTGATAGCTGATGTGAAAATTTCCTGTTTCAGAGTAATTCAGCCTACTTTATAAAGAAATGCACAGTAGATCACGTAGAGTTTTCAAGACCTTACTCTACCTTGTTTTGTATTGCTTCATATTAGCTTATTAGTATTGGAGGAAGTCGTGCTTCTGCACTGCAAGTCCTTCATTTACAGTCAAAGTTGTTACTGGCATGCACTTTACCTATTTGCTGAATATGGTGATTATATATACATACACCGTGTCGTGTGAAATGAAATATTGTCTGGGATTCTCTTTCTTGTTTGTTTCTGATACCTAAATCACTGTTGTTTTACTGTGAAGGTATGTTTACATAACTATGTTACGAATTTAAAAATACACTTTGCACAAAATGTATGTTAACTGACCCTGGTGCTGACTGGGAATGGATCTGTACACTGAATTAGTTTAGATCAAGACTGCCAAAAGCAAATGCCAATTACACAACATTTAGCTTAGCATTCTTTGTGCCATATTTTTACTGATGTAATTTTTATCATGAGCTGTTGCATCTGATATCCTGTCTGTGATTTGTGTTAGTCTGTGTCCATGCTAAAACAAAATGGTAATAAGATTTGTAAGCAGTGATCCATTCTGGAAACGTACATGTACCTCCTAGCCGAGTTTCAAATGCCTGGAGGAGTTTCACTCTGTAATTTATTAAATATATTGGACTGGTATCTTCTGTCTTGTATTTATTTGACTAAGAAGTTATGATGGAAAATGCTCCATCCTCTCCCTTTTCCTCCTATGGAACAGAACCTAAAACTTCTCATAGGGCTGTGTTTTAAGACAGACAAAATATTAGCTGATGGAATGTTATCAACATGATTATAGAATCATAGGATGATTAAGGCTGGAAGACCACTAAGATCACCAAGTCCAAACCCAACCCACCGCTGCTGTGCCCTCTGATCCATGTCCTCAAGTGCCACCTCTCCAGGTTCTGGAACACCTCCAGGGATGGTGATTCCCATCACAGTGATCACCCATCATCAGCTGGACAGAGAGTTGGATGAACAGGATGCACAAGGTATGTGGTACTTGGTACTGTCCTGGAGGCTGGTGTAGAGCAGCTGCTCCAGCTTTTAGACAATGGACTGGGGGCTGCTTGGATGCTTCATGCTTAAAGCAGCCTCATGGTAAACAAGTATAGAGACTTCACTCTGGTCAAATCTTAATGTATGATAATTTGGTCTCTGTTACAGCCAGAAGTGCTTAGAAACCCCTGAGTATCCTGCTGAGACCCAAGTGATGTTTTCCAAACAGTGTCAGTGGGGGAAGATGCAGCAGGTATCACGCTAAACAGTATTGTTGTCCTTAATTCCTCATTGACACAACTGTTACCTACAGTTAAGTGTACTTTTAAGATAAATCAGGCCTTTTACACGTGTGGTTTGTAAGGTCTTTGCATGTCTTTTACTGTGTGTAAAGCTGGGGGCTCCAATCATTAATAGGGACGTAATTGGTGAGCATGGTGGGATGGGTTGATGGTTTGACTTGATGATCTTGGAGGTCTTTCCCAAACTTTAATGTTTCTATGATTAAGAAGTTGAGAAGTAATGCTAGGGAGATTACAATTATGAATAGATTTTACGTGAGAAGGCATTTTGGCTCACACAGAGCAGAACAAGATCGTGCTGTGTCTTAATGTGACTTCACAATCCAGTGTCTGTTTGTAGCAGTGATGAGTGAGCCTGAAATAGCTGCAACTTAAACGTATTTCTGCATGAGAGAGTGAATGTCCCCTGTGGAATGGCTGAATCCTGGTAATAAACAGGGCACTCTGCAGCCCTCAGACGGGTGGTGTAAGGAGCTTTTTCAGGCAATTAAGTAATTGAACTAAAGCCTCATAATAGCTGTCTGTTTCCAAAGCCAATGCTTTGAAACCACTGGTTTGCTCCTTATGGAAGGAAATGGAGCAAGTGTTGAAGCCAGCCAGCTTCAGAAACTGGGCTGTATTTAATTTTTAACAGTGGCAGTGGTATCCTATTGCCTCTCGCTGTGTGTGAGCAATATCAAGCCTCAGCCTGGTATAGGGAAAACTAATTTCATAACTCTGCTAGTCATCGGTTTAACAGCTGGGCTTTGCAGAGTAAATAGCGCTTGGCTTCCACACCAGCATGTCTGCAGCTCAGCACTGGGCTCCTGCTGGGGCTGCTGGTCTTGCCCATCCATGCATCCAGCTCAATGGGACTTTGCCCACCAGCCCAGCTCCCTGTGACAGCAGCACAGCATCTCCTCGTCCACCCCAACTCGTGCTGCCACCGGCAAGCACTTTGCCTCGTCAAGGTAAATGCAGTGCTTGGGCCAGCTGTGTGTGAGCCAGGTGGCAGCGACTGCAAAACAAGCACCCTGCATTCAAGCTGCCTCCTGTTTGAAGTGGAACGGTGTTGGCTTAATGGTTTAAAAGTTCAGCCTGGCTTGTGTCAAGTGGTTTAATTTTAAACCTGCAGATTTTAACCCTTTTGTGATTTGGAGTAGGGGAGTTAAAAGTATTGAACACCAAAATTAAGAAACTTGAGTTTGGGCACGATTCTGATTTTTTTTTTTGATTGTTTGCTAAGACTTTAATTACATCCTGGATAATGCAGGCTGGGGGAAATAGGGGCTGAAGATGGACAAATGGATGATGGTATCAGAAGCTTTTAGGATGAGAGGTAATGAAAGGCTTAAGTTGCACCAGGGGAGGCTCAGGTTGGTTATTTGGAAAAATTTTATCTGAGAAAGAGTGGTAATGCACAGCACCACAGACTGCCCAAGGTCACCATCCCTGGAGATGTTCCAGAACTGTGGGAATGTGGCACAGAGGGATGTGGTCAGTGGGCATGATGAGGTGGATTGGGGTTGGACTTGGGAATCTTAGTGATCTTTTCCAACCTTAATGATTCTGAGTCTATATGCTATCACTTTATAGCAGCACACCAGCTCCCTCTGGAAATCCCACAGGGCAAGACCTGCCTTGGCTCTTTTCACAACAGCTGAAGCATTGAGCCACAAGGATGCTTTTGGGGGTGGGACAATGATAGGTAAGAAGAAGGGCAGTGGGACTCTTTCCTCTGAGAAGGACGATGTGGATTTGGGTGCAACTCTGGTTTTGTGGGCTGAAAATTTGTTCAGGAGCTAGCTGCAAAGGAGTGAGCTTTGGATAACTGGGTTGTGTCATGACACGGGGGGGGGGGGGAAACAAGACTTGAGATCTCTGGAGAAGGAAATCCACTGGGCTGGGTGGGATGGAGCCACTTCAGAAATGAGAAGGGAAATCAAAACGAGAAATGAGAGGTGGAAGATCTGCCTTTAGTCTGGCAGGATTTCATTTCTAGTAGTGCTATTGGCTGACAGAGGTCTTGTTCATGTTGGGCATGGATCTTTCCCTCAGTGTTTGAATTGCTCTTTTATAACTTGGCAATAACAGCTTCTCATCTCTCTGGCATCCCAAAAAAGCTAAGAATCTTGAGCCATTGACACCTTTGTTAAGGATTTGCCTGCTAGGAAGCCTATGACAAACTATAACGTTCTATATGATTTTAAGCTCAAGGAGGAAAGGTGTAGACTGAATTTCATGGGGAAGTTCTTCACAGGGTGGTGAGGTGCTGGAACAGGCTGCCCAGACAGGTTGTGGATGCTCCATTCCTGGAGATGTTCTCAGTAGAAAGACCATCTTCTAATACATGGTGAGGCTCACGAGACTTCTCATCATTTAATGTTTATCACACACTCATAAAACTCTTGCTGCATAACATTGCACTTTTAGTTTAGGCAGTGAATGGAGGAATTGGAACATACCATGGCAAGACCATGATATTGAACACCCCGGAGGTGTTCAAGGCCAGGTTGGATGGGGCCCTGGGCAGCCTGGTCTGGTATTAAATGTGGAGGTTGGTGGCCCTGCCTGTGACAGGGGGGTTGTAGATTCATGATCCTTGAGGTGCCTTCCAACCCCGGCCATTCTTTGATTCTATGAAGACCTCAAAATTCCTATTTGTGTGCAAAGTTGATGATTAAGAGAAATTTATATTCAGGTACAGCTTGATGAGGAACTTCCCCTGTGATCTTCCATGTGCATGGAAATGTTCTGTGTCACAGTTCTTATGTGGTTAAGTGGTTGTTATAGTTGATCTTTCGCCTGTCTGTAAGATACTTAATGGTAAACCTCTGGGACATGAAATCACCTGCTCATTTGTAAACATTCAGCAAAGTAGGTCTGTAGTATGAACAACAATAAGCTCAGCTGAGCTATTAATAAGTTTGAATGAGCTTAGCTCTGAATGTGGCAGTGAAAGTCAAAATGAAGTCCTTAAAAAGTGGCCGTGCTCTTTGCTCAGGACTCCTGCAACTTGTGATGCAGTTTTTTTCCATTCATTGCTCTGTTCCATGCAGCATTTGATACTGAAGGAAAGCTTGCATATCGAAAGATGACTTGTGAATTAGTGTTGAAGGAGAGCAATGTGATCAAGCAGCAGTGCTAATACTTGTTTCCAGACTATTTGCTACTCTTTTGTGAGCTAGCTTTGACTCTTCAGATGTCTAGTGATCGTGTTAGGTTTTTTGCAGTTGCAGCTGTAGGAAAGAGGAGAGTTTGTTTCACTGGACTCTCAAGAATATTTTATAGAGGCAGAACTTTCTTTTGCATGCTAAATGTTCCCATTGCACTGGGATTCCAGGAAGAAAGACTCACTTTATGGTATAGTTCATCTCTCTTTCAAGGCTGATATGTAGCCAGGATTCCTTCTGTTTGATCTTAGAAATGTAACCAAGGGGCATGGGTTGTCATCCTGTGTCCCCCCTGTGTGATTGTGGGGGGTGTCATGGGGAGAAACTGGCACTAATAGTCTTTCTTCTGGCTCAAGTGCTCACCAGAATTACCACCCACTTCTTCCACAGCTGCCTACAAAATGCTATGCATGATAGTTATATCCCACTCCTCTTTCATAGGTAGGGAGAAAGGTAGGGAACTGTGATGCCCTACTCTCCTCGCCTTCCTTGTTCTGATCTTTCCAATTTCCATTCAGCCTCCTCCAAACAGAATCAGATAATCATAGAATCAGACCATCATTTAAGTTGGAAAGACCTTGAGGAACATCAGCTCCAGCCATTAGCTTGATGTACGGAGTCTCATCACTAAGCCATGTTCCTTAGTGCTACATCCACGTCTCTTCAATACTTCAGGGATGGTGACTCCACCACATCCATTCCAATGCTTGACTATCCTCTCTGTGAAGTAGTTTTTCCTAATGTTCAATCTAAACCTTCCCTAGCACAATCTGAGACTGTTTCCTCACATCCTATCACTTGTCATTTGAGGAAAGAAACTGACCCTCACCTCACTTCCTTCTGGGTCACTACAGAGAGTGATGAGGTGTTCCCTCAGACTCCTCTTCTGCAGGCTAAACAAACAATCTCAGTTCCCTCAGGCAGTTCCTCATCTCTTTACCAACTTCATTGCTCTTCTCTGCATATCCATGAGCAACACAGCATCCTTCTTCATAGAATCCTCACAGTTGGAAGGGACTTCTAAAAGCCATTGGCTCCAACTCTCCTGCAATGAACAGGGATGCCTACAGCTCCATCAGGTGCTCAGAATCCTGTCCAACCTGACCTCAAATGTCTCCAGGGACAGCACTTCAGTTTGACTTTTTTCTTTTATCATTGAAGGCCATTATTTTGAATGCTTTGGACCAAACTCTGCACATGGATTTGCGTGATCAGACCTGATTGCCTGTCTCCATTGTATCCCCAGGAGCTGCTCAGGAGCTCTGAAACAAACGAATGTTCAAATGAATGGATTAAAAAGAAAAAAATAAAATAACCCACCACCAACAAGATAAAGTAAAAAATCAGTCTTTAACAGCAGGCTCAGAGCCTGGACTGCCCTTTCCTGAACAGATAAATGCTGGAAGATCGTAGGGTGGTATTTTGTTCAGTGGAAGTCATTCTCTGTAGAACTACACAGACATATTTCTATTATGCATTCATAAAAATATAAATTAAAGCAGTATGCTGTTTGAATGCAAGCACAAAACAGACCACTGCAGTAATAATCATAAGCAAAAACAGAGAATTTTAAAAACATAATAAACCAGACACTTCTGCACCATCTGCATACAACCGTTGCATGCCTTTGCAGACTATGAATTAATGTTTTCTCAAATGCAGCAATTTTATCCCATGTATCATGTAATATATTTTTTTCTTAAAAATGCCAGGCCCCAAATTTTGGTGATTAAGCGAGAATATGATTAACCCATGTCCAAAATTATGGAATTTGATTTGCTTTCAGAACAATACAAACTTCTTTGAGACCACAAAGGCAAATCAGGGTGTTGATCTGTGTTAAAATTAAGATCTTTCTTCTGTTTCCTTAATTCTGAGACCAGTTCAAAATTAAGATGCTGGTGGTCCTGTGCTCCTTCTGTAATAGATTGATGGAGAGATGGGTTTGCAGGTGGACACTTCAGTGCCACATCCTCCCTGCAGTGAAATTCGGCTTTGTTCCAACTTGCACTTTGTCAGTCTCAAAGAATTAAGTGCAATAGTTGACCTGGGAGCGTGTTAGCACTGCTCAGCAATCCCTCTTGCTTCAGCACGACACTTCATCAGGCGTTTGAGTCCCAACACACTTGAAGCATACCCTAAATCTTCAGCGTTTTGCTGACTCAGGGTGAGATTTAATAACAAAACCCGGCTTTCAGATCGTGCTTTCCACAAATGTCACATCGTGGGGTTTTCAGATATCATTTTGATGAATTGGTGATGGGAAAACAGAGGCATTGGGTGGTCCAATAGCTTGGGGAGGGGTGTAGAGCGATGCTGTGGCCAAATAAATATTGAAGTCCTTGCTTCCACCCCACTGCATTAGTCACCCAATCCAACAAATTCTACCAACACTTGGGCAGGGACGACAAGCCTTTCTCTGGAAGGATTTGGTCTGCCTAATGCCAGCCACATACATAGCATTGCTTTGAGAGAAACTGCCAGAGCAATTGAGAAAGGATTACTATTTGTGCACTTATTCTGCTAACTTGCTTTTTTAAGCTCACCCTAAATCTGAAAGGCCACAACTGAATGCACAATCAATATCTGAGTAAGACATTGTCCCAGATTCAGAATTATATAGCAGGAAAGGAAGAAATGACAGTGTGCATGAAAGAAATTGCCAAGTGACCCACCACAGTGGTTCCAAAGGACTGCACATCTGTATAAGCAATGCTATGGAAGACTGAGAGACATGGATCTGCCCATTTTGATTTCTGCCTTTCTCCTGGAAGACTTTGGAAGTACAGGGTGTATTCCCAGCTTTGCTGAGCATTGCATGGCCATTGCTCTGTTGCTGACTTTCAGCGATGACTTTAAGGCCCATGGTTGACATGGAACACGACAGGACCTCAATTTCATGATTTATTGTTGTTTTTTTTTGTTCTTAGCTTGCTTGTGCTGACTGAAGGCTATGCTCTTCTCTTTTGCATCAAGCTCCCTCCCTGTAGTGGCTGCAGTCGCCCCAACAAATGATTTTCTAGCCTGCTTCGATAA
Organism: Centrocercus urophasianus; assembly: GCF_019232065.1. Lineage (NCBI taxonomy): Eukaryota > Metazoa > Chordata > Aves > Galliformes > Phasianidae > Centrocercus > Centrocercus urophasianus. The sequence continues at coordinate 44,924,046 of NW_024884711.1, forward strand.
ATCTACAGAAACACAAACCATTGTGGTTTCTGCTCAGGAAATGAGAGCATTCCATCATTCTCTGCACTAGGAGGGAAATGCAAGCTGGTCAGCAGGACCAGCATCCCCAGGTGCCTCCTCAGCCCTGCTGATGGCCGGGGCTGAAACAGCATCCATGCAGGCTGGATGGAAACCACTTAATGAAGTTTACAGTGTCATCCAGATGGGCTGCTCAGGCACTCTGCAGAAAATGAAGGGTTTTTGACTTTCTGCCCATGGCAGGTGGAAAGAATTTGCACTCAGATCTTAGTAACAGATGCCCTTCTCCCTCATGATTTTCTTTGCATACTCAGGAAGGTGTTTTCGGCTAATGTTTGGTATGTTGTCCCCTCGGGATTCCGATTGCTTTTATTGTAATAGGATTTTAATTTTAGCTTCTAATGTGAAATTATGCTGGTCTCCAGGTACATGAGAAAATAATTTCCACACCAGCTCTCTTCCATAACTATGAGCTGCATCTGGGATGGATAGGGGAGAAGGGAGGCCAAGAGCAAAGAATGTGGAGCCGGGGCTGACAGAGTGCAAGAGGTGAACTGCATGGCTGATGGCACTTCAGCATCACTTCCTGAAACCTCCATCCCCAGAGGCATAAATACCCACTTTTAGTAAAAGTGCTCAATCTTTCTGCTGACCTGAAGGATTGCTGCGTGCTGGGTCATGAAGAATGGGGAATGATCCTTGACGATACAAACAGCTGGGCTGTGGACGTGGGTTCCTCCAACCTCGTAACCATTTAAATGTTGTACTAAGGGACATGGTTTAGCGTGGAAATATTGGTGGTAGGTCGGACTGGATGATCTTGGAGGTCTTTTCCAACCTTGGTGATCCTATGATTCTATTCTATGATTCGATGATTCAGTGTTGACACTTAACTGAAGAAACAACATGATATCTATTGTGTTTATAGGGTTACTGTATGAGGAATGGATGGAGAGTAACAGCCCCTGGGAGCAATTCATCCTGTCCTACAAAGGGAAGTGCTGACCTCTAGTTGCAGCTGTCTCTCTTCACCAACTACAAAGAGCCTACAGCCTTAAGCCTACAAATTATATAGGATAATTAGAACCTAAGCAGGTAAGTAGGGCAGAATTGGGCTTTTGAGCTAAAGCAGAGGAGCTTAGATTCACAGCGAAAAGGAAAGATCTTGCAAAGGTCTCCCAAGTTTGCTCCATAAGTAATGCCTCCTATTTATTCTCACAGAAACTACAAAGAACACAATAACACTATTTGATAACACAAATTCTCAGCTACAAAACAGTGTTTTTCAATATAGTTGCCACCATTAGCTCTACATTTTCTCCAACAATGAACACGAGCTCTTCATTTTGTGACGTGACAGCTGTCAAAAAAGTGGCTTGTCTTTCACATTGCTGTCACCACAGTTGAAATGCACCACCCACCACCTTGCTGTGCTCACATCCACTGTTTGGCCTCCATAAATGTTCAGCAAGAGTTGATGAATGCCAACAGGTGCAATATTTTCCATGTGGAGGAATCTAGTTCCACCCCTTTCATACGCACTTCAGATGCCATTTTGTCAGGTTGTCCCTCTGCTGCCATCTGTCACACAAAAATACAGTGGAATTTTGTTGGGAAGATTTAACCTCTACTGTCATCCCACCAACATCCACCTCTGACCTCATGGGCCAACATAATAAAATAGGAAGCATTACTTTCAAAGCAGCCCTCATAATCAGTGCTCAGTGTAGTTGATGTTTCAAAGACTTGGCCTCAAAATCAAAAGGGAGCTCAAAATTCTGAAATTAATATTTCAGGCTGATGTAATGCACTCAGACTAATTCCCAGCTAATAATGCAAGCGCAATATACATTTACACTCACTTTTACATTTCTCGCTTTTATTAAAAAAATGAAAATCTGTGGGTTTACTGAAATACAAAAACCACATCAAATGAGTCGAAGTTCACCCTTACTATTGTTTACACTGGCCAAAAAATCACTTCTGATGCCTTGAATGAATCCAGAAGAGCTACAAAGGACTGTGTATACTCAGCTCGATCAGAATCAACGCTGCAATGTAAGAAGTCCCAGAAAGAGTGATGGAGAGCTCAGCAGGACACAAAACCACTGATAATTACTTCACTGTAACTAATACACCAGTATTCCTATCATTGTTTCATCCTGACAGTCAAATACACAGCCTGAAATTAAAACGTACACCGGTGGCATCAGAATATGTTATAAAAGTCTCAAAAAACAAGAGTAAAAATCCATAGGTTGAATGATATTCCAAAAAATTTGCTGTTGCTTTTGACTAATAATCTTGTCAGAGGTTTCAGGATTTCTGTCACCCAAAGTTGACATGTCCAATGGAGGTGAAACACAATTCTGTGTTTCCTGACATGTTTTAAGGAGGGCTTTCAAAATTCTGGTTGTTTGGAGTTTTCTTTTAAGGAAAATGGATATTTTTTCAGAAGCAGTTTACAGACTAGGGAATTTTAAACAAAAAAACAGTGATTCAGAGAACACGTCTTGTGTCTCATACTGTAGTTTGCACACTCCATCATTTCAAAGTTCTGAGGTCTATAGGTCCATGTGGTTCATGGATATCTGCAGGTCTGTAGATTTGTTTGTTCCTGTCTTCCAGGCTTTGCTGGGTGTTCAGATTCTTCAATTATCCTCTTGGATATTGTAGGCTCTTCATATTTAAGCTAAATGAATTTTGGAAGGCAAAGACATATTTGTCCAGGTTCTCTCAGGCAACCTCAATGTGGTCCATAATGTAATAAGGTCTATCTCTTCACATCCTTTTCTATCTTAATTTATTTTAAATTCACAAAGAAAGACAGGATATCATCTCCCCCTGTGGCTCTCTCCAAATGCCACTCCTATCAACCTCAGATCTCTGTGACTGTGTTTGACCTGCATTCCTTATGCATCCCATGATTTTTTGATGCATTTAAAATAGCTTGATTTGTCACGTGCTGGAGCACGCAGCTGAACCAGAATGTTTCAATCATCTTGTGGTTTGGAGCTGGCTGGTTTAATGTTATAAGTGAGGGCTCAATATGGAATCCATTGAGAAGCTCATAATAATATTGGAACAAAACAGATGAGAATACCATTATTTTTGTCTGAATGACCCAAAAAAAAGAAGGGAAGGGAAGGGAAGGGAAGGGAAGGGAAGGGAAGGGAAGGGAAGGGAAGGGAAAGAATGAGGCAAACTCTAATCCAAGCTAGTTCAGCTTGAATCAAGGGTAGGTCTTTCCCCAGATAGTTTGGAATCTTTAGGAGGGTAGGCTGGATAAATTGTGGCAGCTTTTTGGAAAAGAGGTTTCCTGCTCCAAGTTCAAGATCCAGAAGGGCAAACAGACATTAATTCTGTTTCATGTCATGTCACAATTACACAAGGACCTGAGCTCTTTCACACTGTGTCCCCTCCCCATTTTCTCCCTGCAATGGGGTCATCGCTCTGTTTCCTCCATGCAAACCTGACATCCAAACAGTCCCTGCTGAGGTTCAGTGCCTACATGTTGCAGATCTGCAGTAAATCCACCTGCCTCCTCCCTTTGCTCCTTGAAGCACTTAGTTTGCCTGAAGCTACAAAATTCCTTGACTGCGCTTCAGCAATTGGTTTGCTATGCAAGTCTCTGTACTGTGCTGGCCTGCTCTGCTCCTCAGATCTGCTTGCTGCAACCCAGCCAGCTTGTGTCTTGGAGAGCTGTTTGGCAAGAGGTTTGAAAGCATTGAGTCTGTCCTGCCAATAGAACTGGTAGTCTTCTTCCTCTGCAGCTCCTGACCGCTGTGCTTCTTGCTTGGTTGCGTGGTGCCAGATGAAGAACTGACCTGGCTGCAACCTCAGGGAAAAATACCAAAGAGGAATATCCTACACCCTCACAATGACCCTGATCCAGTGCCTCCTGCAGTCACCTGAGTGTTAAGTGCTGGCGTAGGGAACTTGCTAGCATTAAGAGAAAACGGAAGAAGCATCCCCATAGCTGTACACCACTTAAAGCATTGTGAAACCAGAGGCTTTGTGTCACACCTAATTTGGCAGAAGAGGGAAGCCCTGCTCCTTCCCCCCTGCAGTCCCAGCCACGTGCTCCCTTGTGCTGGAGCTAATTGCACAGCCACGAGGTGAGTGGGATCGATGAGCTGATCTGATGGGAACCTCCTCACTTTTCTGCCTGAGCCTCCTGTTACTCATGATTTACCATGTGGCTGCATAATGGTTACGAGAGTGTCAAAACCACACAGCTGGAAAAGAAGAAGGGGGACCATCCCTGCCCACAGGAGACTACAATTTAGACCAGATTCAGCATAACATCAACCCACATCCCAACATGCAGGCACGAGGACTGAAAATGCATGTCAGCTGGCTGAAGCAGTGATGGAAGAAGGGAGATTGACAGCACTGAGCTCACAGTGAGCAGTTAAGTCAGGCCATGAAGCTGACACAGTGATTCCAGTTGTTACCCACGGTTCCCCCTCGGCCATATGCCCCAGCAGTGCAATACTGATCCAACCTATTTGTTTTCTCACCTGGGTCATTGAATGCACAGTGTCAGTGGAAAACGAGCTGGAACCCATGAGACAAAACTTGGTCTTCCTCTCGGCCAGCTCTCAGCCAAGTTCAGAAGGCCAGGCAATAAATGAGCCAGAGCACAGTTAGCCCACCCAAATACTTTCAATTTGCTTATATTGATGTGGTGCTCTGTGCCAGGGGGCTGTGATAGTTTGGGCTCAGTGCAAAGGGTGTTGAAGCCGTTTCCTTCTTCTGTCTTACTGTGGCCTCAGGGCATTGAGCTGTGCTTTGTTGGGTGCTGCAGCAGTCCTCCACACAGCTCATCAGTTCAGAGCTATCTGGGAATTCAGCTTGGCGTTACAATGTGCTTTTGGTATCTGTTAGCAGCTTTACTTTTTTATACATCATCTGGCACAGACGTTCCCCAAAAGGCATCTCTGTGCTCTTCAATAGGATGCTCAACCCGTGACCCATCTGAGACCACGCAGGACAATTCATCCAGCCTGCATCTCACCTGCCACGGCCTTCTTTCTCAGGAGCAGAGCAAGGAAATGGTCTTGGAAGCCCTTGGAGAGGCCCTTGGAGAAAATGGGAGCTGCAAGTAGCCACCACTTCACCCACCTCCCACCTGATGATTTCCAATTTGCCTTTGAGAAAGATGGTGAACTAATAGCTCTGGCATTGCCAGCTATAGAAAAATCTGTATTTCTTGAGAACCCATGGGACTGGGGACCTGCAATGCAGCTTGCAGATGCCCAGCAAAACTGGCTCAAGGCTTCATAGGCTCAAGGCCAGGCTGGATTGGCTCTGGGCAGCCTGGTAGAGGGCAACCCTGCAGGGAATTGGAACTGTATGATCTTTATGGTGCCTCCCAATCTAAGCCATTCTATGATTCTATGCTGATTCTATGCACACAGGTTGGGAAGCACTGGCTCCACTGCCCATGATGTGTCCAGCTATCCACATCTTTAGAACATGGAATGAAGCAAGAAAAGGTACAAACCCAACCACACCCAGAAAAGCCAGCAATGTGACCTTTAATAGCAGAATCACTCTTGACCATTTCACCATTTCATTTTCTGGGATTTCCCTAAAGAATTAAGCAGACCCTCATGCAGGAAGACATGAGAGAACCAGCATTCCTCAGAGCAAAGCCAGAACTGGAAGGGCGTGCTGAGCTGATTTACTGTGATGAAGCAAACTGCAGAGCAAAACAAGAGACCTTCCACGTCAGATCCAGGTCCCGTGAATAACGCTGTAGTTTATGACTGGGATTCCCTATATCAGGCTGAAGCTCTAAAGGCCTGCATTATATTCCCAGATTTTCTTCATCATGGGTAATGACAGACAAATAATTGGGCTTTGCCAGAAATTGGACTGGGCTCTGCACTTCTCTCTGCTTCAATTTCCTCATCTGCAAACCGGGGATAATATTACTTCATTATGGTGCTGGGATCATATAGCATTATTAGGTCTGTAAATCGCTCGCTGATCCATCTGTTCTCAGCACATTACAGGCAACCATATGGCCGTGGTTGCATTTGACTCAGCCCCTCATCTCCCATTCATCTCAGCCTGTGTAGAAACCACCACTTGGGGCTGCCTTCAGAGTCAGTGGGGAGAAATAGGAACTTTTAAGGCATGATTCTTCCGACCTTGTTTATATGGTTGCTACTGGATGGAGGAAGTCCACAACTTGTCCAACAAATCCTACCCTAGCTATTGCCATGGGATGCAGTTGGAGCAGATCATGGGCTTTTATGACCAGGGGAAAGCTGGAGCAAGATATGTACCTTTCTGTCTGTGCTTCCAGCCAGTTTTCATTTTTGCTAAAAACTCCTTCAGTTTAAGAAAATATATGATTTTACATATACTGAGAGTGCTATCCATCAGGACAGTATGGGCCAGGGATACATTTGTTCAGCTTTTCTGCCGGATTGTCTTTCTTGATATAAATTTATATAGAACTGAGTAAAACCAAAGGTGATTTTTAATGAAATTGGTTGAGAGAAGTGAATATCACTGCTTTTCTTTTCCTAATTTTTTGGATTATTTTGTTTCCATTGTAACAGAAAATTTTAAAATATTTTCCTCCTGTAGGTATGCTTTTTATTCTTCCAACTGTAAGTTTTAATCATTCAAAAAAGGCACACAGTTTACAATCAGATATTTTTGCTTAGATACAGTGAACGATTATACTGCACAAGATCTGCATTTGATTTATGGATACGCAACTGGTTGAACAATGAGTGCATTGTCTCCATTCTGAGTGAGATTCCTCCCTATTACTCATCCTATTGCAAGTAATGACCTGAACATGACTAAGTATCTTGGTGTCCTCCTCACCTAATTTTATGTATGCAAAGTTACAGCTGCAACTCTGAGATAGGATGAGTTGTTATTTCTCACCACTGGCTGCAGAGAGGCTCAGGTGAGCATTTCTGACTTTGAAGATCAATCCCACCTTCTGCTGAGGCAGAAATGACAGAAATGTTGTCTTTAGAGAAAGATATGTTTAATGAAATAACAAGAGATAGTTAATTAATTTGTCATGATCCTAATGCTGCCATAGAAAAAAAACAGTCAAAGAAAGATAGCTGATTGGGATTTTGTGTCCTGGGAGACACACTGTACTTGGAGAAACAATTGTGGAAACCAAGAGAAAAATGTCCCATTGACTTAACCAATATGTTAGTATTGGTTCTGATCTACCACTGTATCAGCATCTCCAAGGCTGATTGCTGCCTGTCCAGCACCTTACACAAATCCAGGTCCAAATATCTACTCCTTTCTATGTCTGTCTCTTCATCTCTCTATCTGTTGGTCTATATCTCTGCCTCTCTATCCATCTATCTATCTTGCTGCCATACTTTAACAATTTTCACCAGCCTTCTCATTCTTTTTCATTTTTCCTTTTTTTTTTTTTCTCCTTAATTTCTGATGTAATTTGGCCCAAGATATTTCCTTGCAAGTGTGAACAGAAATACATTTTTTCCTATGATTTACATGTATTTAAAAAGAGGTGAAAAAAACCCTCAGCAGTCACAGCCAAAAAAAGGGGAAAAAATTACCCCGTTCCCAATGGGTGTTTATTAGCTCAGGTTCTATTCCGCCATTTGTTTTTATGGCAAGGTGAAAAATGATGCATTTCAGAAGCTTTGTTCTTTTTCTCCTGGCCCCTTTTCAGCCCACTGTCCCCCTTGGATTCTTTTCCCTAATGGCTCTCCGAAATAATAACCTGCGGGCATTTGCTGCAATAAAGTACAAAAACCTTGTTGCAAATGAGTCCAGCTCCAAGAGGGAAGCCAAAACCAACTCAAAATGAGATTTTTCTCACTCTGTGAATTTGCTATACTTGGAACTGGCAAATAATAAATTGAACAGGATGTGGAAAAACATGCAACCCTGAGGATATAGGAGAATGGCTGGCATTGGGTGAGAACATGGGACTGATACTCTGTGCGTTTCCAGCCTGTTTCCTCTGCCTTTGGGTTGTGTTTTGCAAGCTTGACTCTCTCTGGGAAGTGCTTATCCACCCCAGGAAGAGTGGAAAGGCTTTTGAGAGGAGGGGTAGCAGCTAAGCAAGTGGAAGATACATGCATCTCCTGAATTCAAGATTATCTTGACCACGACTATCAAGACTATTGCTATAAGCCATGGTGAAAGACAGGTTGTTCCAGAGGAAAGGTCAACCCATCTGTGCCAGGACCTGAACTGGAATGTAGCCCAAGAAGGACATTAGCTCTGGGACTAATTTTGCATTAGTCTATCTGGGTCCGTGTATTGGCCTTTGGTCACAAATAAACCCTTCAAGCAAGCAGGACATGGGAAATCTGGTCTTTCTTTGTGTCACTTCCAAACCCATTACGGCAGATCTCTCAAGGTGATGTGGAGTTTACCTGCCTTACATTGTCTGTGTACAAATTTGAACATCTGTTGCTAATGAAGGGAGACTCTTCTTCTTGCAGTGCTGAAATCCATAGGAAGTTCCAAGTATAAGCACAACAAAAGGAATTTTACCATTTATTGAGTGTTAATATACTGAGGGCATCACTGCTATCTGTGCAAACTAGAGGGAAGTGTTATAGAGATGTAAGGTAAACCTATTTTACATAGGAGGAGGCAATGTGCCACCAATAGCATTTCATGTCTTTAAGAATTGATGGGAAAAAAGGGGAATTTCTGCCTTCTCTTCTTTTTTTTGCAAATATATACCTTTCTCCATCCTTTTATCTCATACCCAGGCCTCAGAATGGCAGGTAATTCTGAGTGGCTACATTCCTCATCTATCATTTGGCCCTGTGATTGTCTCAGGGATGGATCAGGAGGACACTTACAGAGTGTTTCGGTCACCCATTGCCCAGCAGGATCTGGTGCAAAAGGTGTAAGCAACGTGTTCAGAACAACCGACTGTCAGCAGGATGGGCTGATGCTTACCTAAGGAAAAAAGCTCCCACTGTAAACTATGTTTTCAACAAAATGCTCTTCAGGGAAGGCCAAATGTATTTTCTGTTGAAAGGAATATATGCTTTTGAATGGTTCTTGTCTTAAAAATATGAGCTGATGATATTTTCAGTCAAAATCCCAGTTGGAAAGGGAAAGGTTTCTTTGATTCTGTATTTTGAAGCAACAGATTTTGGTTTCAACAAACAAAAATCATTATTTTTCTCTTGTTCAGTATTCTTTTACATTTTAAAATCAGCTTGGCATCCAAGAGTTAAAGCTTTTCTGAGAATACTTTCATGTAAACTCCAGTAGATGTTCTGTGTTTTCTTCATTAGGTTAGGGGAAAAAAAATGCCAAGATATTGGAATTTCCACTTAGCTCCCAACACTCAGCATCCATTGTGTTGTTGTTTGAGGACCTAATCCAGAATTTCTCTGCACAGGCACTTCCTAGAGATTACAGGTTCCTAAATCGGGGCTCTGCATCCCACTCTGAGAAGAAATGTTCAAACCTTTCACATTACAGTTCACTGATGCATAAAGGATGTGCTCACATACATGTACCAGAATGGTCTGAGAATGTGCCAAGAAGGGAGCAGACCAGCTGAGCTACCTTAAATCTGCTTCAATGCAAAGTTAATTGACTTAGTTCAAGCCATCAGGATAGTTTGCAACAGTAACCTTCATTGGAAAGGTTTAATCCAGAGACAAAAGAAATAGCTCCTAAAACTGGTGCTGCTACATTTGCAAGTGTTCTGCGACCATCTCCTAAACACATCTGTAGTTCTGAAATACCACATGCTCTTTTGGTTGATAAAGAATTGACTTTTGTTTCTTGGGAACAGATTCATAAGTCTTTATTGTCCCTATTGAAATCAGAGAGGTTTCGACATACTGAAGCAGGATTTTATTGCTCGACAGAAGTAAAGTTTCCCACTGGACACAGAACATAGTCAAATGTACTTCTTGTAGACAGTGAAAATGTCCAATCCAACCAAAAGTTTCAAAAAAGCCCCCGAGCCATAACCGTGCCAGTCATTTAACTCCATTGCTTCGAAGTTCTGCACCCCACAAAATTGTGCCATAAAGAAAGTGAAGCAATTTGCAGAAGCAACTTGGGAGGTTTAGGCCCTGATTGATTGTAAACACGTGCTAATATTCTTAGTAAGGTTTTTGGTTTTTTTGTTTTTTTTTTTTTTTTTCCTATTAATATTCCTTCTCCTTTATTTCTCTTACTCCATCTTTTCTTAATTCTTTTTCTTCCTTTCTGGCAGCCTCAAAATGGTGATTGAAAAAATAAACACCAGGGAAGTAAGAGAGCCTTGGGTAGTCTGTAGAAGATGTTAAAAGCTGCAAAGTACCCATTTGCTGCGTGTAAGACTTTTATTGGTCCTTTATAACTCCGATACACTTCTTAAGTCTCACCCACTGGAACCCTAGCTGTTAACAACAGCTTCCCTTTGCTGATAACAAGCAACTAGGAACTTCCTACAGCTTATTTTGAAGAAAAGATGCTACAATGAAGAGACAATCCCATCAATACCACTAAATTTTGGATATGTTTCAAAAAGGCACTGAAATACACATCATATCCTTTCTTAGCATCATAGTCCAGAATAATTTCCTTCCCGTATTCCAATCCCATCCTATACATCCACTTAATACTAAATTTTCAACATACTGGTCCCACTCCAGCTCAAAAATCTTGTATTTAAGCTGTAGTGCCCTCTTCATTTCTTAATATCCATAGTTTCCTATGGTCTGTGCAGTACTGTGTGACTTCAAGTGGGTTGAGTTCAGACCAGCCTTTTTCTCCCAGTTTAGACCACCTCCACTGGGGTAGACCTCATTTCCACCCAGTTATTGTCTTCATTCTGCTGGATGATGTCCTCAGGCTTCTGTTCATCTAAATGTTTTCTGGCTCTCCCATGTGAGAGCTCCCTATGTTGTCAAGCCCCACATGAGATTATTATCTAAGCTTTGGGGTATCATGCTGTGGTGTTGCAGTATTGCCAGGACAATAGCTCTTCCTCCCTGGTACCCCTCTATATCAATCTGTGGCTAGTTTTCTGTCTCTGGCTGTTTGCTGCCTTGTGGGTGCCAGGAGAAGATGTCTACTCAAGCTCCTGTTTGGCAGTACCTTATCAAACTCTGATGCAGAGCACTGATGTTTTTTTGTACGAGATTTTATCCCTCTCAAAATCAACAGTCAGTTGCCAGAGCTTAACTCTTGCCTCATCCTTCCAAAAGAAAATGTCAAATGAATTTAATGTAACCAAGCATTAAACATAACCTGGTCTGCTCACATTTCTACAGAGTAAGTGGTCACCACAAGCTGAAAGTGGTCACTGCATGGGGCTGTCTTGTTGCTGGCTTCTGTCTGCTGGCCATTCATTAGTAGCTCGTTTAAAGAATTTCACTTTCTCTCACAGTTTTAGTCCTTTCTTAGCATGATTTCTTCCTGTATTTTTCACTGTGGCTCAATAATTCACTCATAAAGAATCTCCTCCACATTTTGCTCAGGTTAAAATTAGCACATTACTTTGAATCATTTAGCTTCCCAACATGACTTAATGTATGGGAACTGCTGAGTGATGGCCTGAACCTCTGATCACCTGAGGTGAGCAATGAGTCAGCCAGAGGAGCACAGGTGAAGGCAATTCACCTGTGCTGCCTGGCTGCACCCCTCCTAGACCTATTTAAGAGCTGGCTACCAGTGGGGAAGGATCTCTTCTTGAGGTTGGCTCTGCTGGTGTTTTGTGAGTGAGCTCAGGATAGAGGTAAGCCTTCTATTTATTTTTTTTTTTGTTATCATAGTCTGCTTTGTCAAACTCTTTTGTTTATTTTGTAATTATTGCATCTTAATATTAATTGATTATGCACCTAAAATCAAGGCAGAATATGAGAATATATAATTCCTTGGTTATTTGAAACCTAATTCTGAATCTCTTTGGAAAAATTGGCATTAGGTTACAAATACTGTAGTTTCCTTCAGGGTATGGGATATCTAGGAGATGCTATTGGGGAACATGGCTTTCCTATGCATTGCTAGCTCTTTGTTTTGATCCACAGTGAGTTGTGGCTGTGATAGTTTTGTATTTTTCTAGGTTATCCCTTTGTAAGCACCCTGGCTATAATCATGCTGGCATCATAGCTGACTGGCACCATAGGAGAGTTTATAGTATAGAATGTCCTAAGTTGGAATAGATCCATGGGGATGGTTGAGTCCTACTCCTGGCTCCACACCCAAAAATCAAATTCTATGTCTGAAAGTGTTGTCCAGATTCTCTTTGAACTCCATCAGGCTTGGTGCCATGACTGCTACCCTACTCAAGCAACTCACGTTGCTTGAGTACATTCCTAGGTTGTGCAGTTGTTTGCCACAGGGACAGCCACACACCTGAATTATGCGAACAGCATAAAAATGAGTAGGACTGGGCATTCCTATGTACCTGGTATAAATCATCAGCAAACTGGTTGACAAAAAAAAAAAAAATCTTCTCTGTGGCTGACTTAGTCTTTGTTTGGCTCTTCAAAGGAAATGTCCAAATGACCACATGAAGTCTTCATTACCAGCCACTCCAGGACTCAATGCACCAGGTGAGGCAGATTGCTCTCCTCAGCCAAGCTGCCCAATCTCAAGACCATCAGGCTGTGCACCATGGTTTGAAAGCATTTTAAAGACCAAGATTCAAAGTTCAGTATGTCACTAAAATTCAACGCTTGTTAAAGTTCAGCATTTGTTAAAGACAGAATTTTGATACAGCCTCATCTCTCTATTTGTTAAGGAAAAGATGAAAAATTTGGAATGTTCTTTTTGTGACCCTCTTATGGTACAGGGATAACAGAGATCAGCCATGGTTTCAAATTTAACAAGAGAATTCAGTTTCACTCATCTCTGGTCTTTTGAAACTTACTACTTGATTCTACTTAGCTTTTAATTGCTTTCTTTTCTGTTCTTGACCTTGAGCTGTCATTCCACTTAACTGTGAGCAGGAAAGAATAAAGAAGGTCAACATGGGATGTTTGGCAGAGCTCAGGATTAAAAAACAAACAAACAAACCAACAACAAGCAACAAACTGATTTTTTTTTTTTTTTTTTAAGAGTCCTTTGTATGAGTCAGAATTCTATCTTAAACAATATAATTGCTCAATTGCTCAGTTGTGGCTTGGGGTCTTATTAGCAGAGAAAAAAATGTGCTTCTTCACTAGTCAGCTCTCCTCAAGACTGCAGCAGCCATGCCAGCTTCACAGGGATACATCTGCAAAGGGGAACATTAATTATATGGTGCCTGTTTGTTGTTAACACCCTGCTCTGATTGTGTACAGTGCTGGATGCAGAATAGCTGTGTTTATGTCTCTGTAGTGGCCTGTAGTGGGGGCAGAGGTGGAAGGCAGGAGAGGGAAATAAGGGACAGACGTGGTTGAAAGAATTCACTGGAACAAGTGGAACCAGAACTCCACTCAAACAGGAGTGTGCTCAGTGTGTACCAGAAGTGCTAATTCAATCAAACCCCCTGGAATGGTTACATTCAGGTTGGATATTGGGAACAATTTCTTCTCCCAAAGAGCAATGATGCATTGCCACAGGCTGCCCAGGGAGGTGGTGGGGTCAGCATCCCTGGAGGTGTTCAAGAACAGTGGAAATGTGGCACGTGGTCAGATGGATTTGATGGTTTTGATATTTTTTTCCAACTTTACTGATTCTACTACTCTGTGATTTGGTCCTGCTGCTTCTTTGCTGTCAGCCTGGAGAAGCAAAACATGAAAGCCAATAGTCAAGTGCTGCATCCCTTTATTAATCTTCCATGGGTGCTAAGCAAGTAATGTGCTGGGAGAGGTATCATGATCTTGGTTTAATTTTGGTAACCACTATGGTGCCCTACTGTGGCCTCAGGTAATCCATGCTCACATTATTCTGGGTGTGTAATATATTTCCTGTAGTCCCTGAGCTGAAACCTGGATGGTTGGGAGCAGTTTTAAGCACCCAGGAATTGTCTTATGTTAGCTTCTTTTGCCCTCTTTCTGACCTCTTCCTTTCCCAGATTAGTTTTTTTACAATTCAGAACATAGCATGACATCAGCTTGGGTCATAACCAACAGGTCTTGGTGATGCAGAGGGGAAAAAAAATAACAAAGGAAAGAAAAGAAGAAAGAGCAAGCGTAGAAAAAATATATTTGAGCATATGCAAAATGTTTTAACGGAGAGGCGAGAGATGGGAAGAAACTTGCACAGCGTTTGCAAAAACAAAACCCAAATGATCTTATATATACTTTAAACCATCAGGACACTCAGCTGAGGTGTAGCTGCAGTGCTGGGTGCTGATGTCAGCTTGTCCATCCTTCAAGGCAGGGCAGAGGGTCTGTTGGACATAGAATTTCATTCTATAGAAGGTCTGCTTAGGAATGGGCTTGAACTCTCTAGTTCTTGATCGAGTTGAACTTTCTTTTTCTGTCCCAGTGGATATTAAAACATGACACAAAGTGTAATAGTTTTTATAAGGGAGAACCCACATTCAGTAGATAAGATGTGTTCCTTGGTAGCAAAATAACAGGATTTCAGATCAGTCATAGGAGCTTTCCACAGCCAAAGCAAATATTTCAATCACCCAGCTACGAGAGGCTTCATGCTGGCAAATTCTCCTTTGCCTGGTTAGGGTTGCAGACTCAGAGCTCAATTCATCTGCTTATGCATCAGAATTTGAGGTCATTTCAGGAGCTCTTTGGCTGCAGCAGCTGTTCCAGCACACTATCTTAGTCTCCTAGAGATCCTATCTCTCATCTATGCTTCTTGTTAACCTCCCAGATACCCCAGGGTTTTCCCAAAACCATAGACATTTGGTGCTGGTAATTTCCCTGAGCCCTGATACGTTGAGTAGAGCCCAAGCTATAGTTCAGTTGTCTGAAAAACAGCACTGAAAACAATATGAAATTAGAGTCACAGAATTCTTTGAGTTGGAAGGGACCCTTAAGGGCCATTTGGTTTAATTTCCCTGCAATAAACAGCGACACCTAGAACCACATCAAGTGCTCAGAACCCCTTCCAGCCTGATCTCGAATGTCTCCAGGGACAGTGCATCAGCCACCTCTCCTTTGAAGAGATTACAACATTGAAGAGGATTTGAGACAACCATATGGGCCCTGTGGCCAAGTCATGCTCTTGTAGAGACCATGGAAGAGCACCTCAAATAGGATCCAGATGCCTGTGCTCGAAACAACACAGCTTATCTAAACTATATTGGCTCTTCTGCAGTCCTTAAACCCCTTCAACTCATCAAAATTAAATCGATCATCTCAGCCAGTGCGCACAATAATTGGAATATGTGGCTTGTAAAGGTGTTCCTTGCCTCACAGCTTAAAAAGGTAGAGCTAGTGAGCCCACTTCATAAATGGGGAGAAGGGTTTTACATTTTGTATGTGTGGATCTGCGTGATATGGCAGTATAAATAGTAAGTGATATAAGAAGTCTGATATCCGGGAAAAAAAATCTGTAGTAGAGAAAAATTTCCTAATCTCCATATTCCCACTCCAGCACTTTAATTGTAAGTCCATCTTCCCTTTCATTCTTGTCTTATTCTGACAGATTTATACCACTGTATATTTTGTAACCTGAGTAAATCACACTTGTATGGAGATGAAAATGCTTTTTGGAAATTCCGGTGACTGCAAGCGTGGTCCTAGGGGAAAACAATTTGTTCTGAAGTGAAGCAGCTAATGTGGTTTTATTTATGTCACCTTTGTTAATAGGACCCTCATTATTCTGTAGCACGCTATATTAATATGAGTGATCAATTTGAGACCTTACACATGGCAGCTCTCCCTTCCCCTCCCCCTGTATAAACAGCTCCATTTCCAGACATACAAGGATGCCAAATGCACTCCCTTCTGTAGACTGCTGGACTTGCCAATTTTGCTGTCATTGCGCTTTCTGGTCCCAAATGTCATGGTTTTCAAACAGGGGTGGGAGAGCAGATTTGGATGATGGAGGAGCCAATCCACCTCATCACTTTGGCTTGGAGTCAGACAGATGGAATATTTCTGGAGATGTGGAAGTGATTGAGTTGTCTCCCTGCCAATTCTTACCCATCACTGAGAGCTTCTGAAGGCCAGGCTACAGGAAGAGGAATGGCTAACCTTGCACAGAGGGGTAGGATTGGGTTGAAGCACTGCTTCAGTTGGCACAGTTCACCTCTGGGTTCACATCTGCCCTAAAAATTGACTTCATCAAATACCCCAACAGAATAGAGGAGTGAGGGAACACATTTCTATGTTTCTCTGAGACTAGAGTTGGAGACCAGCTGGGTATCTGAAGGCAGCTACAGTGGGTTTGGAGAATGTTGCTTTCCCAGATGAATTGTACCATGGATGTCTACACTGATGCTTGCATGGAGGTTATGTATTGCATTGGGCAAGCTGTATTCCAGCTCTCCTGACACCATCACTCATAACAGGTGAGTCTTCCTCTCTACTGATTGTGCCCTTTTTCCTTACGGTAACACAGAAGACACCAGGGGAAAGTAAAACAGCTATTTAATAGAACATAGGGACAGCACTGGCTTCGGTCAGAAAATGGCACAGGTTGGCATTTTAAGTAGGCGAAGTCAGTATAGATGATGCAGATTGTCAAGCCCAGCTGTGTAAGCTCTGTCTAATATGACTTTGTAGTACATGCTTACCCATTCTAGCAGTATCCATCCCTAGAATGTTTGGTCAACACAGCAACGGGGCTGAAAGGCTGACGCCCAACTGATCTGATTCTTACAGTTTGATTTTAGTCACCTGGCTCAGAGACCAGTCTGTTCTTCATACTCAAAATTCCTGTGGCATCTCCTGCCCTTACAGAAATGGGACTCTTCAATTTCAGCACTGGATAAGGGAACGTGCATTTAGGCTGCCAGGGCTGGTGAGCTTAGAGGACTCACTTTGCTGACATGAATATATAGGTTGTTAAAAAGCTAGTGCCTATCACCCACCTGCAGAGAGCAGGTCAGTGTGAGCTCTGATGATCTCAGCAGGAAATAGAGTGGGAGGAAAGAGGAAGGAGGAATGTTTTTAGTTCTTATCTCCCTGTTCTCCCACTTTCCCTTATCTCCAGGCCCTGTTTGTTTTTCCTAGTTGCATGCAATAACTCCCCCAGTCTGTCGTGTTTTCCCCCGAGCCCTCCAGGTGTGAATGGAAAATGTAAGCACCTCCTGAACTGACTGGCAAGAAGGAAGCAAGGAGGGGAACTTATCTCTACTCAGCAAAAGCTTTTTTTCAACAGTGCTCATTTTACTTCTGTGTTGTGATTGATTGAGAACTTCATCTGGCTCTTAAGGATGCATTTCCTTTGTCTTCAACAGTCCAGAAGGAGATCTCGGCTCCCCAGGGCCATGATCAGGGCAGGGACAAGGTAAGGAAAAGTTTCATCTTTTCTTTGTTCAGGTTCAAAATACTGGAGATGATGAACCTCTATGATGAAAGGAGGCAGGGAACAATCATCTGAGCTAAGTGAAGAGACAAGTCCACACTAAATGTGCAACTATAATTGGAAAATAAGCTATCTGATCCAGTGTGACTACACTGTGAGGGTGTTTTTAAGCCATTTTTTAAATTTCCCACTTCATTTAGTTTTCTTACAGTCTCCAGAAGGTCTCATCTGGAGTCTTCACTATCTGACTGATTTGCCACTGAGAACTCCTACAGAGGGAAATGCTTCTCCCAACAAAAGTGCAAGCGGTTGCAGAAAGCCTAAAACCTGCAGAAGAGAATCATTCATCTGGCTTTTCAGGGTCACTGGATAAGCTGACAGACGGTGTGCTTTTCTGAGTGTTTTGCTCCAATTTCCCCTCTCCCTTCCCAGCCCATGGGGTGTGTTCATGTCACTGCCTCTCTCCTGGACTGTAATGACTGATGAGGAAAAGCCAACAGCATCTCCATCAGAGCTCCCTTCCATTTGCTCATAAGCAAGGGTGAGGTGAAGAGCCACCCTGGAAATGTTCTCATCACCCAATCAATCTTTGAGAATCAAGGCATGGATATTTTGCTCTGTGATCCCTCTGCTCCTTTAATGGAGACAGAAATGCAGAGGGCTTTCTAATGGTGTGTTTTAGGGCTGCTCAAACTAATGCCAAGAGGGAGAAGGGTCTTGAAGTCCAACTGGTCCCATTTTCCCCTTGTTTCTGGATAGCTTGATTCTCTACGGCCTTAGTCTGTTCATGGTATTGAAATTGGATGGGCTGTTCTCTGCAAAAGATTCTCAGTCACCTGATGAAAAATCTCCTAATGCAAAACATTTGTTGGTTTTTAACTTTATATTAATAGAGGAGCATCCAGGAGGAGTGGGCAGGGTGTGAAGAACCAGAACAAGGCAGGAGGATGGATGAAGCAATGAAGATACCACAGCTCACTACCAGGCACATTTGTGATAGTAGAGCTCAGAAAAAGACAGTGTCACTTATCTATTCTTTCCCATATCTCTTTCTAGAGCCATTTTCTCTTCTCCTTTTGAAAAGGCTGTTGAGACAGGGCCTTTGTATTCTTCTCTGTTGTGTCTTGAGGACTGTCATTGGAGAGTACCAGTTCCTTTGGGTCATAAATGTCTTCCTTTCTTTTGAATATTCCTGAAATGAAAGAATCTATTTATTTTACTGTAGTAGAATACACCAGTGGTGTATTAACAAAAAAAATAAAATAAAATAATTTAAAAATAGAATAGGCAGTGAGGGGTGAAGATTATGACCTGGCTCTGAGACCTAAGCCAGTTGGTATATGGTTTCCATCCACATACTTTTGCATTTCAACAAGACCATCAGGACCAAAAAAACCTCTTCTTTTTCCAGCAGGAGCCAGGAGTGTCACATCACTATGTGACTTCATACAATAACACCAACCCTACAAGCTCTCAGTCAAGCCCTTGGAGCTGCCAGCTCTGTGCTGGAGGCAGTGCATTCAGTCAAGAGAGACATTGTTATCCTGGTCAGTCTTGAGGGTCAGAGACCAGGTTGCAGGTGTTCAGGTCTCTTTGAGACCTAAGAAGGAGCATATTCAGACACAGAACAGGAGGAAAAGTAGCCAGTTCCCAGCTTCTACGATGCAAAGGAGTTTGGCACTAAGCAGCTTTTTGCTGCGTGGTGTCTGGCAGTGCTGGGTCTTATTTTCAACAAGCCCCGTTAAAGGATTACAAGAGCCTAGTTAAAATAATGCCCTTCAAGCTTATTCGTTTTTTTGGAAAGAAAACAAGAAAAAACAGAAAGGGTTCTATCATCTGCAGTGTTATTGCTTGTAGTGCTTTGAAAAAAGAAAAAAAGGGCAAAGTTGGCAAGCAAGAGAGAAATGCATAAACACGCACACACACACTTGTCTGCAAATATAAAGTAACTTTTGTTTCATTTATGGTTTATAGGTCTCCAAAAAAATGAAAAATAAAAGATCAGCAGCCCCCTGCCCCTCTCTGTATTTAATCCAATTACTGCTGATACTCTGCCATTGCATTAAAATTATACCTCTAGAGAAATAATCAATTAAAAAAGAAAAGAAGAGGAAGAAATTCCAAAAGGGTGTTGCTATATTTACCCTTTTAGTGGAGTTTATTAAACCTGCATTATAAAGCCAAGGAGTTTCACATCAGCCGGAACAACAACAAAAAAGTTAAATTGTAAATATTGTTTGCCACAAGCGGTCATGTTTTCCAAATAAAACAGCCTTGCATGGAAGGCTGGATGGCTCAATGGAGAGCTAATGGAGTAAGGAACCTTTCCTCTTAAGGCTGCCAAGATGAACCTCATCCAAACTGGGACAACAGCAAACATGGGAGATCCAAATTCAGCTTTTTGCAGACCTCAGACCCTACTGTGATGGGATGTGCTCCCTTCCTTTTGCAGATGGAGAAACTGGAGACCTCGAGTGAATGGAAATTGAGCATGGTTCTGCTGGAAGCCATCTCAGAGGACTGTGGCCACCCCAAGAGCTTCAGTTTTGTTCCATCACACTTCATCTCTAGAGCAGAGTAGCATCGTGCCATGCTGCATGTCTGATGTACATCAGCAGCCATGGGCAGTGGGTCACCTAATGGAAGGGCTGTTGTGGTGCTAATGTGATTGGTGCAGGAGAAATGATGGGTTTGGTGAAATGCAGGTGAGTGAGGAACCTACTGGACGTCTTACCACCAGTTCTAAGGGCTCTCTTCTCCAGGACCCGCATTCGGGTAACTGGCAAAGATTACACTGATCAGCTGCTGCTGGCAGATGAAGTCTCTGAACTGGACAGATAATGAAGCTGGAAAGGCAGAAGCAGGGAGCACCAAGGGTGGCTCAGTCAGAAGTTTTGTGTCACAAAGATGTATGGGATGTATGGCAAAAGCAGTGACAGGCATTACACTTACAAGACTAGTTACTGAAATAGCTCTCTCTCCTTGAATCCATGTCTGAATGTAGGAACAGCCACACTGGATCAACCCAAACATCCACCTCACCTAGGGCAACAGCTTGTTCCTATGGGAAGGAACATAACAAAATGACAGGTATGTAG
Organism: Centrocercus urophasianus; assembly: GCF_019232065.1. Classification (NCBI taxonomy): domain Eukaryota; kingdom Metazoa; phylum Chordata; class Aves; order Galliformes; family Phasianidae; genus Centrocercus; species Centrocercus urophasianus. Next base: position 44,944,523 of record NW_024884711.1, read on the forward strand.
TGCTCCTCTCCAGAATAATGCCTCAGCTCCCAGTAATTCATGGCCAGAGGCAATTTATCTACAGCTCTTTGTGTAAGAGCTGTAGATAAATCTACTTTTTTAATTGTGCTGGCTGTAGGCATCCACAGATTCTTGTGGCAATGAATGTCAAAGTTTTTTCAAGTACTGGACATGCCACATGCTGATTTTAATTTGATCCCCTTTAGTATTTGCTCTGGAAGATGCCAGTAACAGCCAATCACTTTTTGCTTTTCCTTTGTCCCTCGTAATTTTATAGCACTCTGTAATTTCCCTTCAGTCCGTCCTGAATAGTCCTTTTTAATGACTCCTCACAAGAACAATGTTCCTTCCTTTTAGTCTCCTGTGATGCTTTTATCCCAAAGCATAATTTAATCTAGTTTATTGTGCTTTTCAGATCTTGTTTAGTTTTATGGCCCAAAGTTAAGAGAAGTGCTTGGCAGAAGTGGTTTGGTCTGAACCCGATAGAGAAGGAGGTGCACTGAGGGCATGACATGAAAAAATCTGCATTTGTTGTATTAAACCCTTTCACCTCCAGAAGAGGGCATCCCCTTCCCATCTGCCTTTTGGATTCAGGGCCTGAAGCATTCAATTCCTAAAGAACACCCAGGAGTGGGTTGGATAGGTGATGTGTGACCATAACTAAAACTGTGCCAGGAATTGTTCCAACACTTTACCACAATTTTGATGGTAGTTGTATGCCTGGGGAAAGTCCTTGGATAACCAACTGAGTAAATTTGCTGCGACCATCCAACCTTGCAGCTGTGAAAGGGAGAAGACCCTGTGAAAGGGAGCCCTCAATTCTGCAACCTCTTCAGCTCCATCAGGTTTCACGTGATTGGTATGAGAAGCATAACTGCCTTTTCATCAGCAGCATTCCCCACTGCTAGCTCAGTGTGGTTGCTTACTGAACAAACAAAAGCCTACGTCCCAAACCTCTGTGATACAAACTTATATCTAAGGTGCAGCCAGCCAGTGGAGATCATCACTTATACCTCCTTTTCTTCTCCAGCCTTGTGGCTGCAAAACGGTTTTATGGCCACACAGAGCTTAGCTTTCAAATTCTGTGGGTGTGTGTACACAGTAACCCCTTCAATGTAGCAGATTCACTCCTTTTCATTCTCGTTGAGTATCTAGCAAAATTTCTGAGGCCGCCCTTTTTGTATCCTTGCCCCACCAGAATATGCTGGGTCTGAAGAACATGCACTGAGGTGTGAAGACCTCTGCTTCTCTGGACTTTCACCCAACACAGGGCAGCAGCTGGAACATGTAGGCCATAGAAAAAGATGAAGGTTCATTATCAGTAAGAATGGAGTTCACCAGGTGTATGGGGACCACATCTGAAACAGCAGTTTGGTCCTTTTGTTGTGCAGAATGGAAGAAATTGCTATTACATTTACAATTGACAGCCCATTGTTTACCAAAAGACCTCTTGGTTGCTTGCAGTTAAAGGATTAAGGATCTACAGGCCAAACAAACTGTTGTGTATGGGAAGGATGATATTTCTGAAAAAAGACTTTGGCTAAGTCTTTGGCTTAGTGTCAATTCCTGCTCTGCAAATTCAACAGTTAATCCATCCACAAGTGGGGCTGAAAAATGAGCAAGCTGCTGAGATCTTGAGCTCCAGAGACGTCAGGGTGGCTTTGTGCAGTGATTGGGATTTAACAGCTTCATTGTTTGGTGGAAATGTGAGCGTCACCAGGAGCTGGGCCCAAACCAAGACCCTCTGCAGCCAATTGAAAGGGGTTCATTATTTTCATCAGCATCCTTAGAATAATAAAAAAATATATAGGAAGGATGCTCTTGCAGTCAGGACTCAGTCTGTAAGATTTCCTAAATTTGAACCCTGTCAAAAATAAAAATAATAGAGGTAAATAAATTTTTTAAAATGCAGAAATGGGACAAAAGTAGATTTATTTATTTATATGGCAGAGGAAGGAAAAAAAAAATTAAAAAAAGAGGATAGAAAGTGGAAAATGCTTATAAAAGCCTCAGTTTCAGTGGAAATGTGGGTGGCATGGCGTGGATGTCTCTGCAGTCCTTTTCAGACAGCAGAATTTATGCTCAAGGTTTTCCCTTGATCCTTGTTCCAACGAAGCACTTCGAAGCATGTGCGTAACATTGGGAGAGCATCAGCATTCCCATGGAAATCAGTGGTACCATATGTTCCAAGATAAGCACGTGTTTAAATACTTTAAACATTCAGGCTTCAAAGCGGATCAGAGACAACAAAGCGAGCAAGCAATAAACAGATATTTCTTACTCCTGACAAGAAGTTTGGAAAGATTTTATGCTTCTTTTTGTGCTTTTTTTTTTTTTTTTTTTTTTTTTTTTTTTCTCATCATCTGTTCTGAGAAAATCCCAACTCCTGGAGTCTGACAACCTGGGGAAATCCTCAGATTTCATCAGAAGCCAACAGCCAATTCCTAGCTCATACAGCTGCCAAGAAAGTCTCGAAAGGGCTACCATCAAAATCCATAGCCTTGATTTTCTCTTGAGGAAAACGTTACGGTTTTAAAGAAAATCTTATGACTTCTTAACCTGGAAGGGGTGAGTGTGTGTAACTGCTGAACACGGAAAACTGCAGTCACAGGTTTGTCTCTGCAAAGCACAGTGAGTTTCTTGAGGCTCAGCAGGAATGGGAGAAGGTCTGGGCCTCCAGTTTTTAGCAGTATGGACCTTCCAGTCTCAGATATTTGGTGTAACAGCTGAATTATGCCACTCATTGTCATAATGCCTAGATTAAAAGTGCTTTCAGGGATGCGCATTGACCTTTTGGATAAATGCAAAAGAAATCCATAATATTTCTTTATGAATTGCATGAAATGATCAGAGCCCAATCACAGGCTGCTTGTTAAAATGAAAGTATGGATACAACCCTGGTAGTGTTTATTTGCACCCAGTTATAAAGGCAGAAAGGATAAACTTGAGAAAAAACGTTGGATGAAAACATATTTTTCCTGCCTATAGTTTTTGAAAAGAACAGTTGAGAGAACAGTTCAGGGAATAGTTGAGGAAAGAACAATTTCCATGTTTCGGGAATATTACTTGCATTTGCTGTTATCGGATCTCATCCTTGCAGTTCCTGATGCTCCAAATCCTAAATCTTGGCTCTTTTCTCAGCACAAAATATGCCACTGTTGGCACTGGCAGTGGGTTCTAGTATCCAGAAAGAAAAACAGTGGCTTGTTCTTCAGAAAGGAAATAATGGTGCAGCTCATGGAATGTAAAATCACCCAAAAGTTTATAAAAGAGGGCTTAAAACTACATGACAAAGAGCCTCAAGTTTTGCAGAAAGAAAAACAATAACAATGCGAGCCAGCTAAGAATAACCAAGAAAAAATTATATCTTTATCCTGCAGATTAAGGGAGCTCAAAAATCATAAAACAAACTTAACAAAAGCATTTTTGTTAATGTCTGGGATTATCCAGAAAGCTGGCCAGTAAGAGAAGACACTTTTCCACTCCCCTTACAAGAAATGTAAAGCTTTCCAAGGCTGACCAGCCGTGTCTGGTGTGTTTGTGAAAAAGCATTCACCCCGTTTGGGAAAGAGGCATCTATATATATTGGGAAAAGTTAGATGGAAATGTTACATCCAAAGGTTTGAAAGAACAAAAGTTAACTGCAACGTCTCATTTAGGCTTGAACATCAGAGTCAATATTGAGGGAATATTGACAACCCAACACTTAGCAGACATGGAAGAGTAGGTAAGGTTCGATATTGGGTTAAATCTGGCAAACTCTGGAGCAGGCAGAGAGTTGTGGAGCCATAGAACTGAACCTCTTGATTTATCGCTAACAGAGATACTCACTGGGGAGCGCGTGCAACTCCAGAAGTGGGAAAAACTGAGTCTGAAAGTTAGACGGCTGCAACACGAGATAGCCTGGTGAGGTGGTGAGCTCATAATCAGTCTGTGCTCACAGATGGCTAATAACCTTGTGATCGGTGCCCAGAAAAGCTGTGGAAATTCCTTTCAGAGATGTGGTCCATTTGAAGCCAATGATTTGTAGGCAATCACTTTGCAGTACATAAGTGTTCTTGCTGCCAGAAGCAGAAACTGTTACACCAGGTCTGTGCATGGATACTTGTCCAGGAAGGCTGAGAAATGCCTGAGGTCTGCTTTGGGACCTTGGATTTTGGATTTTTAACTGTTAAAATTCTCAGTGATTGGAGGCAATCAGAAAGTGCAACCTGGTGCATGACACTTGTAGGAGCACAGCTTTAGGGGCTTCCCATGAGCGAGCCAAGGCCTGATACACAAGGGAGCCCAGTGTACTTGGACTGAAGCAATGGTCCAATCCTCTAAACCAGCTATTTCAAGGACCCAAAAGAAGACTTACAGCCAGGATAGTTGGTGGAGGCAGACTGTGAAGTGTCTGCTATCAGCTCCAGACTGAGTATATCTATAACCTGTAAGATTCTGATTCGTATCATCTAAATTTCCTTCCCTGACATGTTTAATTTAATATTAAGTGAATACAAATTTAAGATTAGGTAAAATGAACTTAGGCCTAATTAGCCCACTGCCTTCGGGATAATTTATGGGGCTCTGATCTACAATGAAGGACACTGAGGCACTAGGAAGCAGCATGACCTTTGGTGGATGGAAGCTGCACAGAGCAAGGATTGTGTCCTCACAGCCCAGAAAGCCAACCGTATCCTGGGCTGTGTCAAAAGCAGAGTGGTCAGCAGGGCAAGGGAGGTGATCTGTCACTATGCTCTGTGCTGTGAGACCTCACCTGGAGCACAGTGTCCTCAGCACAGGAGAGACATGGACCTATTGAATTATGTCCAGAGAAGGACCACAAAGAAGATCCCGGGGTGCAACACCTCCCTACAAGGACAGGCTGAGGGAGCTGGGGAAGTTCAGCCTGGGGAACAGAAGGCTCCAAAGTGACCTGAGAGCAGCCTTTCAGTATCAAAAGGGGCTGTAAGAAAGATGGGGACAGATTCTTTAGCAGGGTCTGCTGTGATGGGACAAGAGGAAATGGTTTCAGACTACAAGAGGAGAGATTTGGATTTGGATACAAGGAAGAAGTTGTTTTTTTTTTTTTTTTTACTGTAAGATTGGTAAGGCTCTGGCACATGTTGCCTAGAGATGTGGTGGATGCCCCATCCCTGTAGAACTCAAGGTCAGGCTGGACCTATTTGAGCTGTAGGTATTCCTGTTCTTTGCAAGGGGGTTGGATCTTTCCAACTCGACAATTCAGTGATTTTACAACTTGATCCAGCTCGTATTGTGACACATTGCATGTAGAGGTCATCCTAGCCTTAGATTTCCACCTGTGGTACCACTGAACACCCAGTCTTCCCTCGTTTCTGAAACACTCTGATCTCTACAGAAAAGAGAAAAAAAAATAGATGTGGATAAGCTCAGGGGTTTTAGATGCAAAACTCCAAGTTCTGCTCCAAGAGGTGTAAATCCCAGGAAACCTGTACAGTTCCTCAAGGTTCATACCAAAGCTATTCAGGCCAGATTTTAATCCCAAGGGCACTTTTCAGCCTTCACATTAGCGCACATAATTTCCAATGAAAATGGATTGTTTCACTCACTTCAGGAGACTTGAGTCCTGCAGCAAGAATCCCTCTCCTCTTCTCCTGATGTCACAAAGAGATTAAAGCAAGGCTGCTGGTTGGATGCACCGGCATCACTGTTGCTGTAATGGGGAGATTTACAGCTCTCATTACATACCAGAGGAGTTAAAGGCCATGCACCTCATCAGGACCTGTTCCCAGTTTATAGCTGCCGCCCACCAGCCCCACTAATGATCCCAGATAATCACTCCTTGAACATTCCCAGTCACCTTGACTTACTGCTCTCTCCCCATGAGTCATGCTATGAGTCTATAGCATGGTATGTGGGAAAAAAAAAAAAAAGCAAAAAAAAAAAAAAAGCAGCTTTCTTCCATCTGGCTTTAATTACCTTTATTTTTAATTAAGTTCTGTGGTTTTAATGTCAATAACCTAGGCCTGGAAAGAGTTGCTTTCCTTGTATGTTGGTTCTCCATACAGACAAGTCTGAAGGTCACTTATTCCATCCCATCCCCTGTAACCTCTGTAAGCTCTGGGTTACAAATACTTCTGGACTTAACTGGCTTCCTCCAGGGCAGGAATCATAGATGGGGCAGTTCAATATCCTCATTCACTTTGAATCAACTGCAAAGCCCTTTCTTTTTGGCTTTTGATTTCAGTGGTTGATAATTCCTCTTGAGGCAAAAAATATCACTTGAAGCTAATGGCTTTGCCGAGGGATTTGAGAGAAGAAAGGGACATCAGGTGTAATGAGTGACTTCCTTGGGCAGGACCTTATTTTGGTATGTATACACACCACTAGCACCTTGTTCCATAGCAAAGACTCAAATAAAAGACAGGGAAATTAAAACTTGTGAAAAGGAAATGCTTTTCCAAACACTATGAAAGCAGACCATAGGGAGCACAAGGACAGGAATCCAACAAGATTCAAAGCCATGTGGGCATGATGGTGATGGGTTGATGGTTGGACCGGATGATCTTTGCGGTCTTTTCCAACCTTAATGATTTTATGATTCCATGATTCTGTGACTCGAAAAAAAACAGGCAGTTCATCACTAACATGAATGAATTTCAGGCTTTCATTAAACCTTAAATCTGAGGCAATCTGTATCTATGAGAGACCTGGGACAAGCCCCAGCAGGTTGCAGATTTTTTGCAGCCTTCTTTGCAGGAGTTGGCACTGCTCACAGTGTGAGAGGAAGAGCAAGCCAGGAGCAGGATCTTGTCTCCCTACATAGTTTCTTTTTAAGAGGGACAATAAAACAGATGAGACATGCTAAAGCTGGGCTCTTAGAGTTGTTGAAGTGTAAAGAGTTGTCTAAGCTGTGACTAAGGATTTATTTAATACTTTGGAAGTTGTGGCAATGCTGCCTGTCATTATTTTGGAGTGCAAAGACGAGGTGGTTCTGCAAGTTCAGTGGATAATTTCATTTTCAGTTGGCCATGCATCTACAGCCAGATCTGCATAGGGACTGCATCTTTCCTAAAATTATCTGCATAGCTCTGCATTCCTCACAGAGCACACATGTCAGGGCCAGGACTAACCCTAAGTACCCTGATCAACTGTACACCCTCTCTCCAACTATTATCCCAGAAGCTGGGAGATTTAAAACTCCTCACAGTTTTATTGTTCAGCATGGTGCCATCTGATATGGAATGCATCTTTGGCCAGTTTGGGTCAGCTGTCCTGGTTCTGTTACCTCCCAGCTCCCTGTGCACCTTTGCTGCAAGGCAGAACAAGGAAATCATTGACTTAGTGTAAGCACTGATCAACAGCTAAAACATTGATGTGTTGTCAGCATGATTTTCCTCCTAAATCCAAAACACAGCAACATACCAGCTAATAGGAAGGAAACTGACCCTAATTCAGCCAAAACTGTAACTGAGGGCAAAAGAAGGCATCACAGGGCATGTGGTCCAGCACGATCTGGTCATCCCTGACACCTCTGAGGGTGAAAAAGAGCTCTGTATTTTGAGAGCCACCCCTACAGGTGTTCAAGGCCAGTTTAGATGGGCAGCTTGATCCGGTGAGCAGCAACCCGTGGTGCAGGAGGTGGAACAAGATGATCTTGAAGGTCCCTTCCAACTCAAGCTATTCCATGATTTTTAGATTTCTTTACAAATGTCTGTGAAGGTTTTTATGCCTCAGTTCTCTCAGACAAGAAAAGTAATGGCTTGAGGTACCAGGGAATAAATAAATGGTATGGACACACCACTGTGCCCAAATGAAACTGGGCACCTGCTAAAACAGCTGTAGTATTTCTGGGACTGTGGTTCACACTTCTCTGTGCAGCTTAGGTGATGTGGATTCTATTAGGGTATGGATCTCTCAAAAGCCACGGGCAATGAAGTGTCACTAAGTGGACTAATCTATTTATTGGAAACAAGCACGACTTTCAGATTTTGATCAATGCTGAATAGCAGGAAAAGGGCTAAAATAGTTGGCAAGAAGGAGAACAGAGATACCAGAGTATGATATAGAGAGGAATGGCTTGAGAAAACACCCCAGAACTTAAAAATAAATGCAGTGTGGAGGAAAAGATAAAATTAGAGTGAGCCCATAACACTTTGGAGATCACACTGCCATCAAGCAGAAGGCATATTTGAGAAAATGTCTCTAGAAAGGAAAATACCAGAGCAGTGTCTGCATCCTGGCTTCCCAGAAGAGGTCAGCCTTTCCAAAGGAGTTTGGTGGGTCTCCACTTCTTCCAAGGGAAGGCACAGCACCAGGCAATGCCTGAGTGGATAACAGCAAGGAACAGGAAGGATGTTCCACAGGGGAAAGCCAGTTCACTGCAAGTGTGAACTCACCCAGATAATGTGCCTTCAATTGGCCTTATGTTCCCAAGGTGTGGGGATTAGCACTGCCTTGGAGCAAGCTGGGCAGAGAGAGACTACGTACTCAGAAAAGATGTCAGAATCCATTATTTCTTTCAGCAAAATCTCCTCTCATAGGTATGCACAATGAAATACCTTCCCCTTCTTGAATGCTCTGGAATATACCTAGAAAAGGCTTACTGTGACAGCAAGGATGGATCTCAAGAAAATATAACAAATCTACCCATGCCTCCTACATACCAGTTTCAATTTCTGGGCCTGAATTGGGCACTGAGCCCAGGGAAATGCCCTCACATCCAGGTCCTGCAGCTGTGAAACAAGGGGCCGTTCCACCTGCCCTCCTGGGTAGGAGCTTCGTCCTGGTCATGGATCTCTGGGCTGTGACAAGTCTCACAGAAAAGATTCGTCCTTCTGGGTTTATATTTTTACAGTGTGAGACTGCTGCAATAAAATTACCAACAAATTAATACTGTTGATTGCCTATGTTCAGGGAGATCCTGAATCTGTTTCTCTAAAAGTTCATCCCTCTTCTTTTCCTCGAGTGTCTTATTCAAACATTACCTTGAAAGTCCTGAAAGGTTACACTGATCATTATTTCAGTTCTGGTGGGTGTGATGGCTGCAAAGGTGGGGATGAAACCCCTGTTATGGGACCTTGGACTTACTGCCAAGGGGGGAGATATAAAAACAAAGTCATGTAAGAGAAACCATGAAGAGAAGAGAGGAGGGTAAGGAAACAGGAGACATCCAGAACTACTTCAGTCTGCAGCAAGAACAGACTTTCTTGCTGCATGGAAAACCAAGCTATAAATCACTAGGTAAATAATAGTTAAGAGCAATACTCTAAAAGATATTTAAGTCCTTAAACGCTGGTACTAAATATTTCACCTCATAAAGGCTAATGCTTTCTCCTTGATCTCCAAATCTCCCGTTGACTCTGGACTACTTACAGAATACAGCCCTTATTTGTACCCAAAGCCATTTTGAATGCAGGATCCTGCCTGCTTCCTTGTATGGGTTGGCATTGCTGGGCAACCCGACACTCACGTCACAACAAGAGCTTGTCAAAACCTTTCAAATCAGGTCCAAATGTTCCATTAAGATATTTACAAAAAAACAGAGGAGAAACTATTTCCTTTCATTATAATGCTGTTCTCTTTTCTTCACGTGTCAAAATGGCAGTCAAGAAAAGAAAACATTTCAAATCTCGTTTCAGTTATTTTTTCTCCCTTGTTACTCAGGCACATTTTTTTTTTTAGCCATCAGAAAGACAATATCTTTGTTTTCAAGGCTTTGTATTTGATTATCAGAATGGCATGAACAGAGGTGATAGCTGTGTGATTTATGACTCTGGTCTGATCGTGTCTTCTTGTTCCATTTCTCTCTGTGTATTGAATGACTGTCTTAAGTGATCAAGCTGTAAATGTCATTGCAGGGGAGTTGGTTAGATGATCTTTAGTAGTCCTTTTCAACAGAAACGATTCTATGATTTTATGATTGTACATCTTGCTGGTGTGCACATGTGAATTTCAGGCTTACAGCATGATATTTATCTGATTAAATACAAGCAGCTTGCTTCAATAGGTGTGTTGGACCAGATGACCTCCAAAGGACCCTTCCAACCTAAATCATTCTGTGGTTTGGTGATTCTGTGACATCTGCACTGACAACCCAGTTCCTTCCAAGTTGGTGGAGTTCTAATACTCATCTATAGGCACCTGAATTCAAAGGTAGATGAGATTAACCTCCCCACCCCGCAAAAAACCCCACAAAACAATAAGTACCAAAGCTCCACCATTAGCAGGAAGTCCATATTGATCAATGCAGTGATTGAAGTGGCATTGCTGCATTAACCTGGAGAAGGTTTTAACCATATATTTATCTGGGACACAAAATGATTCAGCTCCTTGAATTGTCCCAGATTTATTTATAAAAGATGCATTCCTATCTCCCTTTCAGCTCAGGGTGAAAAAGCAATGACTTTTTAACATTAGTATTCATACCTATCATCTGTGTGTGTGTGTGTGTGTGTGTGTTTTTACTAAAAGGTTGACTGTTCAGCCTTTCCAGTTATATCTCTCCTAACTAAATTTGTTGTGTCTCCTGTCTGTTCCAACTTTCTCATAAGGAAAAAAAGTTGATTTGGTCACGTTTATATTTTCTTTGTGAAATTGGAAGATAGCACATCTTCTTTTGTCCAGTGGTTTTTATTTACCTATATGGTACCCTATTCTGATCTTAATGTCTAGGTGCCAGCCTGATGGATATCACAATATCAACAGTGCATATTTCAGATTGTGAGCAGGAAAATTTAATGAGTGAGATCAATTTCATCCCATTTTAGATATCCATGGTTTCAAGGTCTCCAACTGAGCTAGTTACCCCAACTTCCCTTCATAGTGAGCAGAAAAAAAAATTGCACTTGTAGGTTGCAAATAATTAGTTTGACTTATTTTTAGATATCCACTTTCAAATGAGATGTAATACTCCCCCTCAAACATCTATCTTTTTCCATTTAGGAATGTTGCCCAGATGACATCACCTCAACTGTAGAAAACTATGTCTGGTCAGAAAAAATAACCACATTCTGCAACAGGTGTATAAAGAAAAGAGATTGGAGGGAGGGCAGGAATCCTTTACCTAAAAAACAACCTGACAAATATCTTTAAACTTTGCAATGGCAGGAAGGGTGTTTTGTTGTGGGAACAGCTACCTTGCGAACCAAGCTGTGGTTTACCCTAATAGTCTACACTGCCTCCAAAGATTTTATGGGTATTTTCCAGGAAATTAAGCAGTGGTTAGGATTGTGATTAACTATGATGAGCAATGCTAGATAACAAGAAAATGAGTTTGAGACCCAGCTGGAGAAGTGAGAAAATTTAGCTATAGAACTGAAAAAAATGGAAATCATCTTTATTTTGGGACAGTATGAATTAGTGGTCTGTTATTCTGGAGTGTTTTAAGTCCTAACTTTCTTTAAGACTTTCTGCTTCCCGTTTGGCACACGACTTCAATTAGTTCCCCCTCAACTACAAGAAGAATGATATAATAGTCCTTCTTTTTCCATCAACATTCTTCAAGTATAATTTTTTTTTCTTTTTCCTTTTTTTCCTATTTTTCTTTTTTCCTTTTTCCCCCCCTTTTTTTCTATCTTTTTTTTTTTCCTTTTTCCTCCTTTCTTTTTGTTTTCTTCTCTCTTTTCTTTTTTTTCTTTTCTTTTTTTTTTTTTTCCTATTTCTTCTCTTGAGAGTGATGTGAGGGGATTTGAGACTTAATCAGTGCAAGTTGAGGTTTAAGAAGAGCAAATGTGGAGTCTTGTACCTGGAGAGGAATAAGCACATGGATCAGTAGAAGTTAGGGGCTGGTCTGATGGAGAGGATTTCTGAGGAGGAGGACCTGGTTGTCCTGGTGGACAACAGGTTGGCTATGAGCCAGCAGTGTGCCCTTGTGGCTAAAAAGACCAATGGGATCCTGGGTGCATTAAAAAGAGCGTGGCCAGCAGGTTGAGAGAGGTGATCCTCTTCCTGTACTCTGTCCCAGTGAGGCCACATTTAGACTACTGTTTTCAGTTCTGGGCTCCCTAGTTGAAAAATGACAGGATCTCCTAGGAGTCCAGCTGAGGGCCAGAAAGATGAGGAAGGGCCTGGAGCATCTCCTGTATGAGGAAAGGCTGAGTGAACTGGGGCTGTTCAGCATGGGGAAAAGAAGACTGAGAGGGGATCTGATTAATGCTTATAAATATCTAAAGGGAGGTGGGAGGCAAATGGATGAGGCTGGGTTCTTCTTGGTGATTTGTAATAGTAGGACAAGGAGAAATGATCTAAAACTTGAACATTGGAAGTTTGGTACTAACATGCAGAAGAACTTATTTATGGTAAGGGCAACAGAAAACAGGAACAGATTGCTCAGAGAGGTTGGAGTCTCATTCTATGGAGATATTAAAGACTCAAATGGACGCTGACCTGTGTGAATGTGACTTACTGTAGGGTACGTGCTTTAGCAAGGGTTGGACTCGATCATCTCCTGAGGTCCCTTCCAACCCCTGTTATTATGTGATTCTTCAACTATGTGAATGGGAAAGCAAATACAAACATGGCTTTTGGAAGACTCACTAAGTTGATTGAAAGAGATATGGAATACTATCAGCTGCTTCCTATGAAGATGTGCCCCTCATCAGAGCACCTTTGAGCTTCCTAGCCCATTTCAGAGATATAGCCCAAAACTGCTACACAGTACTAAGGCTCTGCTCTTGTTCATCACTGGCCATCTGCAGAGGGACAGAGAAGCTGTGCCATACAAATGCAACTTTCAGATATGCTGGAAGGACACGAGCCTTATGTTTATAGCAGAAGTGTTTCATTTTCTCTGTATGAACTGAAGAACCCAACTGCATTTAAGATCTCTAAGACACTATAAGCAGTAATTCCTGAAGATTTGCTTGGAGATCTGTTTTACGGCTTGGATGATTTGATATGAACACATCATATAGGCAGATTCTTGCCTCTTTCACAATTACTTTATCTGTAGTCCATTTTTTGAGCATACAAGATCTCAGATTCCTCTCATAGAAAGGAGGTCTGTATCAGTCCAGATTATTCAGCGTTGCAGCTTTATTGGCAATCCTCATTAGTAAAAATGACAGCATTTGTGGGTGTATGGACACAGAATATTTACCCACAGGAAACTCCATTGGAACATGTAGGCGCAGGGGCAGCTTGTGAAGGCTACACCGAATAGTTACTACAAAGCTTGAGAAAAACAGCGTCTAGAGCTATAAATGGGAATTTAGGAAGCAGGAAATCTCAGCAATGAGTTTTGATTTTGCTTAAAAATATATATGTGCTTGAGAAAATCTAGTTTTAGCCACGTAACACCAAAATATACTTCTATTTTCTGAATTGAAAATAAAGATTGAACTTTTTTTTTAATTCCAAGATTAAACATTTTTTGTTGTTTCGTTTTGAATTCACAGGATGTTATCCAGTCTGCAAAATGCAAAGATTTATGTAGCTAAAACAAACCCACAACATTCTATCACAGGATAGTTGGAAGGGAACATTTGCAATCATCCTTAATGTTTAAATTCGATGGAGAAAATTTACCAAATTGTAGTCAGTACTTAAGCAACTTAGCTGCATTCAATAAAAGACCCAACTGCTTCTGACTCACAGCTCACTACTGCAGAACACTTGCCATTCACAGGTGACCATGTCAAAATCACAGAATCATAGAATCATTTGAAGAAGGGACCCCTAAAGGTCACCTAGTCCAACCCCCAGCAATGATCAGGGACACCCATAGCTCAGGTGCTCAGAGCCCCATCCAGCCTGCCCTTGAGCATCTCCAGGAATGGGGCATCCACCACCTCTCTGGGCAACCTGTGTCAGTGCCTTACCACCCTTATCATAAGAAAAACTTTCTTCTTATTTCCAGTCTAAATCTCCCCTGTTTTAGTTTGAAAACAAACTAAAGGAAGGAGTGGTGCAGGTCTAGAAGAACTTGATTTCGTAGGACAGCCATCTCTGAGCACATGGTTGGTAACACGCAGGTGACTAACTCAGTTTAGTTGCAGTTGTGGCTGACTCCTGGCTTAGTCCTTGTTATCCCTCAAAGCCAGGTGAATAGTGAGAGAAAAGAGCGTCCAGTCAGGTTTCTGAAGATTTTCTCAGACAAGCAATTCCTCTCATATGTCGTTTGGTTTTCTAGTGGAGTTAAATGCATAGGTCATCTGCTTCCCCTCCAGCTTGGCTCTCCATGTCACCCACATAGGCCTCAGTGACTAGGTTTCAAGAAGAGGAAGAAGTATTTGGCTCACGTTCGCAAGGTTGTCCTCTGCTAGGTTTATATCAGAGGCCAAATTCCTCTGTGTAACATTCCTACAAGCCTCTATACCAGGTTTACAACTGATGTGATGAACCCTGGATCCATACCTTCTCCTCCTCTTTATTTTCCCCTTCGCATAGCATGTGTCCCATCTTTTCTGGGGTGCTGTGCTCCCCTCCAGATGTTGATTTGGAAGCAAAATATTAATCTCTTTCTTTCTTGCTCTCCCTTGCTCCCAATTTTTCATACTTATGGCACCAGGAACAAGTTTCTCTTTCCTGTTTCTTCTCCTTCCTGAAGAAAGACATCAATTAGAAATTAAATGGAATGAGTCACTCCCCATTTTCCCTTTCCCTCTTTCTGCTCACCCTTCCCCCACCATCCCAACTCTTGGAGTATAAATCATTTTCTGTGGTCTGCAGCTCAGCTGGAAAAACTAACAAAACAGGTCTATAATGTCACCAGCATCTAATTTGGTGGATTTATGGGGTCTGGCCTTAAGCACTTGCTGCTTTACAGTGTGTGAGTTCACTCCTGCAGGAACTCACTCCAGACTTTGTCGTCTCTTTATCCCTGACTATGGATGTCCACAGACTCTGGAGCTTTGCAATGGGCAGATCCTACTCCCATGGAAAATGGGAGATCTCCTTACTCTCCCACCCCTTGCACTTGCTTGATGGGCCCAAAAGAGGACTGTAAAATATTCCCACAGTCAAGAAGGGCGTAGTGGTGATGTGCTGGTTGCAGCAAGCAAGTATGGTTAATAAATCCAAGGCAGACCTGTTGGGATTCAGGCACTGAGCAGGAGTGTGACACAGCTGGCTCTCTGTTTCTACTTCTTGACGCTTAGATCTGCCTGTCCTTTTTACATTTTCCTTTTATTTTTGATTTTTTATTATTTATTTGCTTATTTTATATACAAGGGAATCAACAAGCAATCTGCAGAGGAAATGTTTTGTTTATGAAGTGTCACTTTCAAAGGAGCCTTGCTGGAAGGTAATGTTTGTTCTCTGTTGCATAGCTTGATCCAGGCAAAGCAAGCACAAGGTGTTGTGTAGGCAAGTGGTGGCAAACATCCCTCAGCTAAAACTCTTCTGGCTGCAGCAGCATTGCAACCACCTTTCAGGAACAGTCTGTCCCCTGGAAGATTCAGTGTTGATGTGCATTAGCTCTTATAGTCTGTTAACACTCTGTCATTTTCCCCAGTGAAACTGGGTTGAAGTCCATTTCATGGGATCATAGAATCACATAACCATTAAGGTTGGAAAAGACCACTGAAATCATCTCGTCCAACCATCCAACTATCATCACCATGCCCAACTCACCACCATCACCACCATTTGAACCAGCTCATGAATTAAAGCCAGATGCTGTCCAGTAGCAGCCCGTATTTAAGATCCCCAATATCTTACCAAACACAGATATCAAATACACAGAACTGAGATCCTCTGCCTTCAAAGCCGTGCTCTACCTGAAAACAGCAGACATTTTCCTTTAAATTCATTCAGATCCACAAGGATCTCAGATCTGGCACTTCTGGGATAATAATTCTCACAATCCAGAGCACTGATGCACTGGTTGTGTCTGGAGCATAATATCCCAAGTGCTCTGACACATGGAGTACAGACACCCAGACAGCTTTGAAAGAGCTCAGCTCACAGTGCTAAAGCCAATGATGGAACACTGGGAATGAAATGTGCTGGCTGTAAGCTGGCTGGGCTTGACTGGAAGGTCTGGAGGGACATCTGCATGATGCCCTCAGTGCCTGAAGCACTTTTCTGTGCTGTCTCTGAAGCAACCATCCTTACTGGCCTGGAGGTAAATCTGCATGGTCAGGTTGGGCATCTCCACATCTGTGACTGTACCAGTGTGTGTCCATAGATTTGTACTAACATATATGCGTGTGCACCCCAGGTATAAAATCTAAGATGATTCAGAAACCAGGGTAAGAACTGAAGAAGTTTTGGCTCTCTTTCCCATGCTTTCTATGCTTATATATTTGCAATCTGGACATGTATCTGTTTTCCAGTATAAACATACTTTCGGACAGAAGTATGTGCTGCAGCACGGGTCAGGAAAGGGATGACAGCTCTGATTTACATGCCATTTCCCTTGCCTTTGCATATTAAGCAGGTTTCTTCTCTGTCCACCACCCTTTTCCCTGAGACTTTCTCACCTCATGGAAACTACTGGTGCTCTGTGGAAAGCTGAGGAGAAAGCTGTCTTTGGGGGACAATCTGTCTTCTTCTTAAACTATGTATAGTATGTTTCCACCCCGAGCCATTGCACATACAGCTGCAGACATGTCTGATTCAGTTTCTTGCTTTAGAGAATGAAAAGATGTGGGTTTAATTCACAGATCTCCCTAACAGCGTGGGTACAAATCCTTATGCTTTGAGTTTCAGTTGTTCTCCCCATTCTTGGGGATCTATGCAATTCCCCAGCTGCATAAGAAAGGGAGTTCTGCAGCTCTGATAGAAAGGGGAAACTGAGGAATGGCTTTGGGATTGGAACTTATCCAAAATTACACCACAAACGTTTGGGAGAGCCAGAAGGAAAAGCCAGATCTGTGAACTCCCACCAGTTTACGTATGTGTGCAAACCACGAGGACCATCCAGGCTCACTTTCTGAAAGCCACAAAATGCCCACAGCCCCCACTGCTGTGCCAACGTCATTCTGACAGTTGTATTGATGCTATTTGTCATTTCCAAAGGGAAAGATGGTCATTAGGGAGAGGGTACCAATTTAAAGTTTAGGACAAAAAAGAGATTTGGAAAATATTACTTCTTTTTGTGATAATTAGGTTGAATTGAGAAAGTGCTTGTCAACATTAATTTTTTGCTTAACATGAAGAATTTGGTTTTCCACTCTTTGAAAAATCTCACCAGAAAGTTTATTTTTTTAATTCTATTTATTTTCTTGACAACTACAAATTAAAAATTCTTCTACTTATTGGATAGAATATTTTAGCTATTTTTTTTTCCATCTTCTTCTCTCCCAACCCAAACCACTTAGTGTTGGAATTTTATGCAAAAAAATTTCCATTGAGAGATAAACATATTTTATTTTCTGCCCCAAATATCAGTAACCCTGTAGAAATAGTTTTTATGACTTGTTTTTTCCCAGACCTATTCATGTCACAGAGCCATTGCTCAGACAAATGAATGAATTAAAGGAAAGTACATCACAATTTTTGCAACAATAAGGGGTCCTTCCCTGGACCTCACACTTTCTATGGCCATCAGTTCTTAATATGTTGGAAGAGATAATACCATTTATCTTTCTCCATAGTGATACAGGCAGCAAATGGTTCAATATGTGGCTGGTTACTCTGATGTCATTTAAACAGCTGTCTACAGAAGCCAAGCTCTTGCTGTTAAATAACCTTTCTGTCATTCCTTTGCAGCTCTGGAAAGCCTTTTAGAGTCGTAAGGAGAAAAATTATTGCAACAGTCAAGTCTAGATAATGCATTGCCATTAACGTCTCTTGTCTCGGGGTCTCAGACTGTTTAACAAAGTTGAATTTTGCCAAATTCCACTACAAAATTATTACTTTTGACTACATGGAAAAAGGGTATTATAGTCATGGAGTGGGATCTAGCTTGCTTAGTCAGTTGTCTAGGAGATGCAACCTAAATTTGAGCTCTCTGTATGCAAGTGAAAGGTGCAGGCACACCCAGGAGATGATTTGCTTCACTCGTATAAATGCAAGATGCATCAAACTCTGGATTTGTCTTTTTGACTTCCTAACAGTGGGAGGACTGCTAGCCAAGAGGACTAGCTCAGACTGTTTGCTCTGCCTGACTTCAGCTGGTGAGAGGTGGTAAGATAAATCAAGTCTAAGTTGTAAGAGATGTGTTGAATGCATTATCTTAGCTAAGTAATTTCCTTCCTTCCTTCCTTCCTTCCTTCCTTCCTTCCTTCCTTCCTTCCTTCCTTCCTTCCTTCCTTCCTTCCTTCCTTCCTTCCTTCCTCCCTCCCTTCCTCCCTTCCTCCCTTCCTTCCTCTCCCTTCCTCTCCCTTCCTCCCTTCCTCCCTTCTGTTCCTTCCTTTTTTTTCTTTTTAATTTTTATCTTACCCTGCTTCTGGTTCAGGGAAGATGCAGTGGATGGGTTTTTCAGTGGCCAGCTATTATTAGCCCTGGGGATAAAGTCACTTGGTTACATAGAGTGATGTCCACCGGCAGTAATACCCTCCTTAATGGTCAGTGCAGAATTACACTTCCTGAGGGTCTTGGAATTCATTTTCCGGATCCAAACTTTTCTACAGCTCATGTAGATGACTTTTGTCATGGTCAAGTCCACCTTGTCTTCAAGGATGTCCTTCAGTTCCTTTTTTTACGGCTCTTTGATGCACATAGCAGGGGGGTTGAAACTAGATGATCATTATGGTCCTTTCCAACCCAGGCCATTCTATGATTCTAGGCAAGACCTCAGAAGCAGAATTGTCTCAACAAATCCCTCAGAGCCATCCTACTCCCTTAGCAGTCCTTGCAGCAGCAGAGCCCCGGCATGCATTTTCCTGTCAACACCCTCAGAAAGAAATCTGAGCCCCGGTGTTTAAAGCCAGATGCTCAGCTTCCTTCCCTGCCTGCACACATGCCAATCTGTTAGGCTGGCCTCCTGCCTGTTCCCAGGTGGTGTGCCAGGATCAACAAGCCCCAGATACCAGGGAAAGAGATGTGGCCTGGGAAGCCATCGTGCTGACATACCTTCTGAAAGAGAATCCTCCCAGTGACGACTCATAACAAATGGCTGCCCCATGTTCCACGGTGAGGAACACGAACATCTTGCTGACTAGATGTCTGGCCTGCTTTGCTATTTTTGTACCTAGCAAGGGCCCAAGTTACTCGAGCCATATTTGGAAAAAGAGCAGACACCGTGCTGCTGGACTGTGTTATGGTGAAAGGACTTCTGTCAACACATGCAGTGATGTGCATGACTGAGACACTGACCTGGGAATGATGGACAGGTGTCATATTGTCCCTATGGCACTGCAGTGCTCTTTGGCCGTGACCAAGTCTCTCTGCTATGCTTTCTTTCATACTCCTTAGTCTTTTTAGACAGGGTGGCAGGTGTCAGATATTCATCCAGCAAAGCCTAGACCTCAGCTGAGCCTCTCATGGGCTCTTCTGAGAAGCAGCTTGTGGGAACACAACTAATGGAACACTTCCCATTACAAAAAGTCCTAGCCCCAGCTAACCAAAACCACTTACTTTTGCAGACACACTGGAGAGAAATGCAGGAGAATAGAAGCCTATATATCCCAGCAACTTGTCTCTAAGTGTCACCAGCAGTAAACATCTAGGAAAAATTGAATTACAGGAATCTTCTTCTTGGTTCATGTTTTCAAGATGAAAGAATTAGGGACTTGCCGATACCGTTGCCTGCAGACACACCATTGAGATGTTTGTTTATGTCTTAGATTTTTTTGTTCTTCTGGCCTTCACAAAGCACTGCATTTACACAGTTTTTAAAGATAACTCTGTGTGAGATGAACATGGAATAACCAACTTTCAAGGTGATTTCTGAATCAGACCACAGAGTAGTTCATGCTGATACGAGGAGTCGCCAGAAGCTAGGTTAGAGCTTCATCCCTAACATCTACATCATACATCAGCATATTTGAATCCATATTTGTTTGGCATGTGTAAGATGAAGTTCAGATAGAAATAACTGTGTTTCATCACCAAGAGGTTATTCATACTTCTGATTTAAATATTTAAATTTAATGGGAAGACTGTAACTGGGCAAAATATGGGGCCAAAAACAAACAACAACAAAAAAAGACAGGTCAATGGAGATCTGAAAATGAAAAAGTACTGAATCTGTCAGATTTTCTCTCTGTTTATTTGGGACTCAATACAGAGCAGTGTTTTTCAGTATTCTAGCTTTACAGTAGACACAAATATAAAGCATTAAGATTTGTAGGAAGGGAAATGAAGGCAGAACAATGCACTTACAGAGTCTACTATGTTATTCCTTCCAAGCTGGAAAACACAAATGAGCTAAAAGATTTTGCTGGAATCAGCAGTAGCATCCT
This sequence comes from Centrocercus urophasianus, assembly GCF_019232065.1. Taxonomy (NCBI): domain Eukaryota; kingdom Metazoa; phylum Chordata; class Aves; order Galliformes; family Phasianidae; genus Centrocercus; species Centrocercus urophasianus. The sequence goes on from NW_024884711.1 coordinate 44,964,778, forward strand.
TCCATGCAGGAGACTTGTCACCTAAGCAGTCAAAGCATGCTTTCTCCAAGTAGTTGTCCAGTCCTTCCCTGTGCTTAACTAAGTATAACAGACATCTCCAGGATGCAAATATTTCTGCCAGGTTCAAAAGCATCTCAAAAGATGGCATGAACCATCTGTCTTCATCTGTACTGATCTCAAAGGCCTTCAGGGAGTGGTGTATGGAGTGGGATTTTCTTAAGATGCCCAGAGCAGGACAACTGATTTGTACCCTGGAGTTTATCTCTGGGGATCACAAAAGGGAGCCTGGCCCAGCAAGACACAGCCCCTGTCTATGACACACAAGCCTCTGTTGTTCAAGCCAAAAGCTCTCTCTTAACTGTTGTGTACTTATACTGGAACAACAGTGGGAGCTTACTGGAAATACTAACCTCTGCTCACTTTCTTGCAGAGGATCTGAGACCTCTTTCTATTGAATTGGTTCTGAATCTCTGATCAGCATTTTAGGCTTCTGTTTCTCATCAACTGCGCATCACAAATCTGACCAGATAGTTGGCTTCCTTTTAAAAACATTTCCAAGTAAAAACAAAATCTGAAGCTTAATTATACAGTAGTAAATTACCCATCGAGAACTTCTTTTCATGAAAAACAGAGCAATTTCATCTCCCAACACCACCACCTCCACCCTTGGAATAAATCCTGAAAAGTATAAATAGTGAGAAGCCAAAGAATTAGGGGGAATGCTAAACAGTGGCACTCTTGTTCTGTAACACTGAAGTGTGAGAACTGAGGAGGGTGAGTCTGTCTGGGTGAATCATGAGCTGACCCTGTTTTGCTTACAGTCCATTCCTTAATTTAAGGTCTTATTGCCTTCAGATATGAAACCAGACAACCCAGCAAAGGAAGAATTCAAAGCCTTGTGATATGCCATGAAAACAAGTGAAATAAAATAAATTAAGCATCTGTTGGATGTAATTTTTAATTAATACCACTTCATAACAGTGATACAGACCAGAAGTGGGTCTGCTGTGTCCCTGGTGGTGCCTATACCAGTTAAACATCTGTGGGGCTGTCATGAATGCATACTGTATAAAGATGAGCTGCATCCAGACTATTAAAATACCTCACTTCCCAAATCAGGATGACATCATGCAAACAGACATTGTGAAGTGGCACCTATCTTGAGTTATTTTTTTAAAGTTTAATTAATTTTTTTTTTTCCTTGATGTTCTAGTATTGCACTAGCTCTAAAGAGCAGATGAATTAACTCATTACTAGCAGGAAAGTAGAGTTTCACTTCCAACTGGCACGAAAATTTAACCTAGAATATTAGATATGACTTCTAGGTCTTCATCTTCATAAAACCCAGATGTGACTTAATCATTGTAGTATGATAATTTCTTAGAATCACAGAAACATAGAATGTCTTGGTTTGGAAGGAACCTAAAAGATCATTTTATTCCAACCTCCTGTCATGGGCGAGGTTGTCAACCATAAGGTCAGGCACCAGCTCAGACTGCACAGGACCCCATCCAACTTCGTCTTGGACACCTCCAGAGATGGGGCAACCACACCTGAAGTATGAGAGTTTCTTAAAAATAGTTACTTTGGATTTATTTTACCTAAATCCAGCCCATGAATAGTGTGTGTCTTGAAGAAACCAGGCATTTTAAAACTCTACCTGAAAATCCTGGTGCTGCGTTGCTTTATTTATTGATGAAACAAAAACTTGGTTCTCCTTACCATAAATTTTAAATATTTCAGAATGTAAAATAAAAGAAGTTATGACTTCAGCCATTTTCCTTGAGTTCCTTATAACTTGTAAATCCCACTATAAAAACATCCATAGCTTGTTCGAACATCAGCCTAATTCCTATCTCTTTCATGGCAATAGATTATAACCAATAGGCAGAAATATGCATTTCTCACTATGATAGGAAAGCATTGCTACTACTGATGAGAGTGGTGAGGCACTGGCACAGGTTGCTCAGAAAGGCAATGGATGCTCCATCCATGGAGACACTCAAGATCAGGCTGAACAGGGCTCTGAGCACCTGATGGAGCTGTAGATGTCCCTGATCATTGCAGGGTGGTTGGAGCAGATGGCCTTTAAGGACCCTCTCCAACTCAACTTATTCTATGATTCAATCACTGAACCTTCCTTTATAGCTGATAAAGAAAGAGGAACCTCCAGATGCTAATCTATTCTGCCAATAATTGTATATAAAATGCATCAGCCTCACTTGTGCTTATGTCAAAGAGGGAAGTCTTTAGCAGAGGGTGTTTTTGCATTAATCATTAAGCTTGTTTAGTATATAGGTACCAGAACACTGAGAGAATAAACAGTGATAAGTGATTTTACATTCTCAGATCTGGATGTGCTGTTTGGAAGTAATCTTTGAAGATCTTCAGCCCAACCTGCCTCTCAGGGTAAGAATGGACAATAGCAGCTGTCAATGTTGTAGCTGGACATATCAAAGACTGGAATGAAAGTTAACATGGAAAAATCAGAGCTTTAACCTGATGGACTTCACCTGTGCTAGATACTATGGTCTCAGAGGTGGTCAGTTTACATGTGGGAGAACAGAAAACAAGAGTTAAGGCTAAAAAGGCACTCAAACCTGGTGCACATCAGTACATCACACTCTGGAACATACGTAGTCACTTCTTAATTTGAAAAGCTGCGCTTTTATTCCCCAACCACTCTCACAGGGAGAATATTTCTGACTCTCTCTGTTTGCAAATTAGAAAGAAGAAGCATAAGGAAAGAATAAAGGCACCACAGCAGTACGTCTTAACCAAAATATTTCCATAATGCATCTCCCTCACTTTTAGGTTAAGATTCACATTTTTATTTATTTATTTTTCCACAGGAGGTAAGCACTTTTCACAAGCCTTAAATCCTGTCTCCAAAGGCCTGATTTCTTGTTAAGAGTCGATTTTGATGGAGCGTTTTGCCAAAGCTGCACTGATAAAAGAATGAGCATATGGTACTAGTGCAAAGAAAAAATGCATGCAAGAAATAGCAAAGGGACATGAAAGAAACACCGAGAGGAAGGAGAAAATGGTTTGGACTTGCCTCATACTCATCCTTGAAGATGTTTTGTCTGGCCTTTGCTGTCGGCAAACGTCTGCCCTCCATCCTTTCCCAGCAATGCAACACAGTCCCGAAGAGGCTTTCTCTTTTCATGTTGATGAGAAGGGCAGGTCAGTGTTAGCAATCGCTCTGCAGCTCTGGTTTGATGCCTTGCTGAAGGGTGATAAAATTTCACTGCTGAAAGGCAAAGGGGTGATTAGTGAGGGCATAATGAAGGTAAGTGTGCAGGAAGGAATGCTTCGGCGCAGTTGGTCATCAGGATCCTCAAAGCCTCTATTGTTGCTCATACCAGGGCTAACAATTTGTCCCTATGAAGCATGCAGATACAGATCTTTTGCCATTTCTCCAGGGAGCCATCCTATGAAGCTGCCTGAGGAATGATACGGATCAGCCTCAGTGGCTCCTTCAGCCTGCTGGAACAGTTTCAGAGGGCGTCTGATGTCAAAAGCAATGAGGAGACTCTCTGCTTCCCCACAGCAGTATCTTGTTGGCTATGGGCTCCAAACAGGGCTCGTGGGGTTCAGTTATGCAGATACTGGGTAAAGGTGTTGAGATTCATGGGATGGTTGTATTCCCAGCAATCTCTCCAAGTAGACCTTCCCAATTCTGAGATCTTTTTGCTAGAGCAAACTGAGCTCTGGAGGTTTAATTAATCACCTAATTGTCCAGGTTTACACTGCTTGGCTTCCTCTAACTTAGGGCAGAATGAATTCACTGTCAAAATAGAGACAGAATAGAGAATGTGCTGCTCCCCTTCAGTCCAGTGGTTTCCAATAGGCCTTTATGTGATTTCCATGGGGGTCTTAGACACGTGTAATAACTTGATGCAACATACACTGTTTTCTTTCTAAAGAAGGGTGTTAACCTGAAGTCTGAAGCCCAACTCTGTTTGTAAGCACCAGTTCTCTACATGGCTTGGGGCCAGACACCTGCCTCGTACCCCAAGTGCTACATGCAGTTGGGTCTGTGAGCTGGTCTTGAGCATTTCGTGGCTTTGGCAGTAAAGAGAAGCAGAGACACTTCTGTATTCTGTTTATTTACACCAGTTCAGGACTAAACTTCCATGTGTTTTGAAAACATTAAGTGAAATTTTGGCCACCTTGTAGAGTGTGAAATTGCCACGAGGTTGCATGTGATTTGCGATCCTTTTTCCAACACAAGCAACTTAAAATAGAAAAGACAGAACAGGAAAAAGGACCCATCAAAGTGGCAAGGCTTGAGTTTTAAAAACAGAAATTGGGTGTGATGACTTGCTTTATGACATGTCCCACTTTGAAAAGTGAAGGTGGATGTGGTTTGTCTTTGTTTTATTCTGCTCTCTCAGTGCCCTTGATTTGTTCCTGCTCAGAAAAGGGGGACAGTAACTCCAGTTGATGCTCTGATTGAGGGGGACAGAAAACTCTTCTGGTACTGTAAGAACTTCCTCTGAGTTGTGTGTGTGTGTTTTTTCCTCGCTGAGAATTTATGACTGGTGATTCAGAAAGTGAACCGGTGTTTGTTTTCCTTTTCGTATGATACTCCACATTGCCTATGTTCCAGGAAACATGACATAGCTGTTATTGCTAGAAATGAGCTTTTCACCAGTGGTTTACATTCAGAACTGGCTTCTGAAGGAAGGAATTCCTGGCAACGCTCCTCCAACTGTATAGTTGTGTTCCTTGCAGTATCCCTGGACATTTTTTTTTCTTCCAGATTTGCAAATCCAAACAGTAGATAATTAAGAATTGCAATTTTGGACTTGTGTGTCTATTTTACCTCTTCTCCTCACTTTGATTAATCTTTGAAACAGCTTAAAATGTTGCCCAGTGTTTGCATTCTGCAAGATCCAGAAGAATTTGCAGCCATTTATGGCCATGCGTTATACCCTCAGTGGGGCAAAATGGCATCACCTCAATGGCAACCATGTGGGTGAACTCTGCCTGAGCAAGAGGATGCAGCACCATCAGATCCACAAGAGATTCAAATCCTTTTTATAGCAGCTCTATCTAGCATCCAATGACTTTAGGAAAAACTGTGGGAAATTATAACTGATGTACTTGAAATGACCAGTTGTGTTAGGAAACTCAAATTCTTTTGAAGTGTTGATAGAAGAACAAGAAAAGAGGACATGGGGAGATGGAAAGTGGTGTATTCGCAGGAAGATCCATTAAAAGGTGTCTTGTGAAGCTCTGAATGGAAACAAAAATGAAAATCAAAGGAGAGAAGGAAGCAAGAATATTCAAATACCTCTGCAATCTGTTTTGCATTTCTGTGCATCATTACGGACAAATCCAAAAGAAAACCATTCCACGTACCAACAGTGATGGACAATATTTTCTCAATACTTTTCCCTCCACAATTTTCATCAAAATTTTGAAATTAGTTGGCCTAGAACAGCAATTCACTAAACACCATTTCATTTTGCTGGTTTTGGCTGGCATCAGTCTGCCCCGTGGTGTCTATCTGGGTCTTAAGGAAATTGCAAGTGGTTAACAAATAAAAGCCTAATTGTGCCAGATGTGGGACATTTTGGCAACATTTGTGTTCCAACAGTCTGATCACAACCCCTTTATTCATTCATTTCAGGGAACAAAACCATTTAACAAAGTCTTCTTGGAAACAGCACCAAAATTGATGCTTTTAATTAAGAAAACAAAGAAAAAGAGCAAATGAAAGGGGTATTTACAATTGAGGCTTTTTGGTCTGACTTTTCCTACTGGAAAATTGGAAGAGGTTATTGAAAAGAGAACTTTTTTGCCCGCGTCTAAACATTTTTATTACAAAGAATAAATGTATTTCCTGGACTATAAAAAGAAAAATACAAGGCAAAGCAGCTTCACTTTCAGTGGTAATTTTTTAAGCCATTTAAAGAAAACAGACAGAGTGCTCTGATCTGTTTGGAGGAGGTTAACAGACCATGTAGCTGTGACCACAGCCTCTAGTCTTAAAACACTGTGCGTCCTACCCAGCCAACACTTCTGCCCACCCGGGATTTATCATTTAGAAGCAGACTCAGAACACTGCGTAACTGACACTTCTTTGTGTAGCAGACTTGATATTCAGATGAACAACATATTTTTGCTCTCTCTCTCTTTTTTTTTTCTTTTCAGGTCTACACACCCCTATGAAATCCTCAAAGATCATTTGCTGTGACTAAAGCTGAGTAAACAGTAATTTTTGCCTCTCTTTTTCTTATTTTCTATCATGTATTTCTCGTGAGCAATTTTATCAATGTTCAGTCTTGGCTTGACTGCCCTGGAAATATCAGAGTACTTTGTTGTCCTCGGAACACTCAGAGTCTTTATGCTTAGTGTCCAAACAACCATCCTCTGCACCTGCTCCAGGCTGAGTCCCAACACTAGAACTGTAGAACAGCATTCATTAGTCAAGTTTGCATAGCTGGAAAATATAAATAAGGAAATAAATAAATAAAACCAAAGCAAACAGAAGTTTGCACACACAAAACCCAACAAAATACAAAAACCAGGCAAATTACAGGTGAGAGAGATAACAGCTAAAGGGTTCATGTGTTGGACTGGGATGCAGTCCCTGCATTAGTGAGCAGTTAATTGTTCTAACCGTAAAGAATAGATTTGATGGCAGATAATAAAAGTCTCTCAGGAGGCACAGGGCCACTCTAATGAAGATGGGGACTTCATATTCTGTCCCAAATAAGCAAAGAAGGGATGTGAACACAGGGTTTCTGCATTTTGTCAAATAGTTTGGCACTGGGCTGTAAAATTGGCATTGTTACAGTTTCTGCTAATGCTGCTTTGTGAAAGATTAGGTGTGTTTGCACTTAAAAGATGATGTTTTTCTAAGTCTGTGTACCCTACGGTGCTTTCTGAACACTTTAGCACCCATAATTCAAGGGCCTGTGGGACCTTGGCCCTATAGGGATTAGATGGGATTTGTAGAATCTACCTTCTTGACATAGGCTTATGAAAGGTATGTCTGGATTATACATTAAACAAACAGAGATATTCTTTGCCTTGGAGGTTAACTGGCATGGGACAACTTGAATTTATGCTCACTAACTCACTGTCCTCCAAAACAAAGTGGCTGTGTCCAACACCAAGTTGCTTGTCACAGCCCCTGTGTTGCACTCCTTCCTTGCCAAAACAACAAGGCCCAATTCTTACCACATATGGGGACTGCTCTTCAGTCTAGAGCCCAGACTATGTCTGGAGAATAGAGGTCAGGCTGCTCCAAAACCATGCCAGGCTCCATACACATTTGGTACTGGTTGATTTAATAGCACGGATGTTGCTATGTGGCTCTTAGGCCACTTGGAAAAGCCAGGCTCAGACTGAGTCCTCACCGTGTCCAGCATTAACAATCGTAGAAAGAAAACTCCCAGTTCCTGGGCTTTGACATCTAACCCAAGCATTTGAGAAGATGATTCCATTAGTCATTTCTCTGTGGGAAATGGGTGGGGAAGGAGGTGCCACTTTGTCGTGAGAGCCACATCTCTAGGGTGCAGACCCAACAAATGAAAAATAGGGATTCAAGTCTCAGCTCAGCTTGAGAAGAGTAAATCCTTGAACACCTCCATGTCAGGAACGTACTGAGCGGCGATGTTGAGGGTTACGGTGTGGGTGGTGTTCCTTTTTAATTTGTTGAGAATTTATTTTGGATGAAGGGATGAGCAGAAATCTTTGGCCTAGAGAATCAGAAGTTTTCTCTGGGAGTGGGTGATAGACACTCAGAACACCCAGTATCTGGGGTTATGGCACTGGTGCAAAGATGAAGCTGCTATTTGAGGGAGTTGTCAATGTCTGAGCTTGTAAAACACACCAGGCAGATTTTAGTCTGATGAAGTAGCTGCAAATCCTAATAAAATCCTTGTAATAGCACTTATGAACATTATTAGAAGAGGAGACTTTCAGAGCAGAGATTCTGACGCGATCTGCTGTGCTGCATGTTACTGTTTTTGAACGAAAGTTGATCCACAGTTTTTCTGCAGCACCGTGGAGATCAGCAATGATGAATAAAATATACACATGTTTTTACATCACTAAGTGGCCCAAAGGCCATTTGCCATCTGGCTCTTATTTAATAAACAAAGCGAATCAAATTAGACCAACAGAATAGTCAAGGACTCATTTGACTTTCAGATGGGGTTAAGTACACACATCCCTCAACATCCTGAGGAGAAGTATTTTCAACACAAATAGACACTGGAGAAGGCTTTCAATGGCAGCTTTCAATATTTATTTCAGTGGAGAATTACAGGAAAAAGGAAAAATAGGCCTTGAATTAATCATGTTAAAAATAACACATTAGTAAACACACAAAAGTTGAAGTGGGTATCTGATTATTATATAATTATACAATACCTGGTGAGAGATATCCAGAAATATAATTACTCTAATGTCTGATTTTAATGCAAGCAAGTTGCTGTAGAACATCTCTTCTAACTCTTTATACATCACTAATCTTATCATTTCATCCAGTGGTCTTTGCACAAGATCCCTTAACTTCTCTTCTTCTCAACTCTGTCTTCCAGAAAGGCACCTTTATGTGCATATTAATCTGCACGTTTACTTTTGGCAACCAGACTCATTCAATCAAAACACGGTATGATCTCATCTCATTACATTTTCTCTCGTTCTTTAAAACCATGCTGACGGGCACCAGTGGTAATTTTATGTATGAATTCCTTATTGGTTGGATTCCACACTGTCTCTTCCCTAAGCCTTCCTGAATTAATGTCAGATAAATTAATGCATAGCTATGTCAGTTATGCTGTTTTTCCATCACGAACAAGGAAAGAGATCCAGAAAACCAGGTTTAATATAAAAACCAAAGACTTGCCATTGTAGATCTTGTCTAAAGTTACCCCTGTCATGATATCCTATCTGCAACTGTGGCCAGCAGCACTTACGTAGGCAAGACTGTATGAATAGGGCAAACATACAATAATGATTCACTAATACATGTCCTATATTTGTCTTCTCTGTGATATGCAATATCATCCTCATTCTCTTCCTCGGCAAAAGTATCACCCAGTTTGATTTTCTAGGGTTCAGGCCCAGGCAAAAAGGCAGGAGGTCAGGAGTCTATTTATGACCTCTGAAATCAGTTGCACATGTCTGGGGAACGGCTTGCTTTGCTTAGGAAACTGCCAAGGCATTAGTCCTGCAGCCAGCCAGCTCTCTGGAGAGCTATCTGGGCCTACTGACTTGCAAATGTGTATCTCTAGGAGATAATATTAAACACAATTTTTCATTACAGGTGGTGTGGAAAGTTGTTTCTCGTGATACGAATCCAGCTTCCTGCTCCTTGCTAACTACAGAACACAAATATGTATTGAATGTCCCGCCATCATTCCTCAAGGCTTGATCATCTATGTCTGGAAATGGGCATTTATTTTTATTACGATGTCTGTCTTTTCTAAAAATACTCAAAACAAATTCCTAGGGTCCTGACAGCTGCGGAATGTAGCTTCTCTCATCATCTTTATCCATTTAATGCCTTCAAAATTATTGGCCCCTTGCCTTCTTCCCCTTCCTCTCATTAGATCTTAACCTGGATTCTGCTTGAAGCTGGGCTGATATAATCATGCTTATTTTCCATTTGCCTACCTGCTTCTCCCTGTTGCTGGTTGAACTTGCTGGCCATACCAGACAGAAGGGGATTAGATATCTGCAGGGCTTATAGATGTCGATGATTGATTAAAGGAGTTAAGAACAAGATGCAGGCAGTTACATTTCAGTCCTTCATCTCTCCTGAGATGAAAGCTAGGCAGTCAGCAAAGATGGTCTTCCTGGCTCACCATCTGGAGCAGCACAAAGAGTGAAGAGGAGGAGATGGGTAGCAGGGGAAGGAAGATAATTCTACAAGTATGGAAAGAACTGGGACACCACAGTGAGGTGGGGATAGAGTGCAGAACCCAAGTACGTGAAGCTGCTTTCTTAGCACTACTGATAATGCTGCAGTGCTGCTATAAACAAAAAATGATCTTGTTTATGTATTTCACTTCTTGCAGTGTTTCTTTCATCTGCAAGTCATCTTGGTTTTTATGAAAACAATTTTTTTTTTTACAGTATTATTTTTTTACAGGTATAATCATATTCTACAATTCCATTTAACTGTAAGGGAGGTAGGTGATCGTCGCCCTGCACTCAGAACTGGTGAGGCTGCACCTCAAGTACTGTGTTCAGTTTTGGGCTTCTCACTAAGGAAAGACATGGAGGCCCTGGAGCTTGTCCTGAGAAAGGCAGTAAAGAGATGAAGGGTCTGAAGCACAAGTCTGATGGTGAGCAGCTGAGGGAGCTGGGATTGTTCAGTCTGGAGAAGAGAAGGCTTAGGGGAGATCTCATCACTCTCTACATCTGCCTGAAGGGAAGCTGTGGCAAGGCAAGGGGTTGGCCTCTGCTCCCAGGTAATAGTGGTATGATGAGAGATGATGGCTTCAAGCTGCACCAGGGGAGATTCAGGTAAGATATAAGGAAAAACTTCTCCAGAAGACTGACCACATATCAGGCCAGGCTGCCCAGGGAAGTGTTGGAGTCACTGTCCCTGGAGCTGTGTATGGAAAGGGTAGGTGTAGTACTTAAGAGCATGGTTTAGTGAGCAAAACTGGTGGCGGATGGTTAGATGAGATAATCTTTGATGATCTTTTTGAACTTTAATGATTCTATGGTAATATTTAACATTCTTGTTTTAACAACTTCCAATTCTGAAATGCATTTGTTCAGTCTCTTTTCTTTTGGTTCCATCTTGTTGGCAGCTTTTCTCAGTGCAGACAAATTCATTCTTTCTAGTCACGTGGAGTCAAATTGCTGATGAATATTAATTTACAGTGCAGATCTACATTCACAGTGGCTTTCCATAATCTAATAGCATCACATAGATCTTACAAAGCATGTTTGATAGAATCACAGAATCATAGAATCCTTAGAGTGGAAACAGACCTGTAAAGGCCAACTAGTCCAACTCACCTGCAATCAACAGGGACACCCACACCTCAGTCAGGTTGCCCAGGGTCTGATCCTGCCTCACTTTGAAAGTCTCCAGGGTCAGAGCATCCATCATGTCTCTGGGAAACCTGTTCCAGTGCCTCACCACCCTCACTGTAAAATACTTTTTCCTTATATCCAATATAAATCTCCCCTCTTTAAGCTTGAAGCCATTTTCCCTTGTTCTATCACCACAGACCCTGCTAGAGTCTGCCTCCTTTCCTGTAGATCCCCTTTAGGTACTGACAGACTGCTATCAGATCACCTTGCAGCCTTCTCTTCTCCAGGCTGCACAGCCCCAGGTCTCTCAACCTGTTCTCACAGGAGAAGTGTTCCATCCCTTGGATCATTTTTGTGGCTCTCCTCTGGATGCGCTCCAACAGGTCTATACAAAAGCAATATTGTATCTGGAAGAGAGAAACGAGAGCAGATAATCTATTTTATCTTCTCTTTGACCACCTGGTAGAGCTGAAAGAGGGGACTGCATTTTGGGAGAGGTCAGGATTATTGTCATGCAGCAAAACAAAGGGAAGCAACTTGATGACAACCTCCCACCAAACTGGAAGAATCAGACAAAGTCTCCTGTATGTCTTCAGCTTGAATGTCACACTTTGTTGTCTCCCTCCCTTGCAGGCAAGAGACCACTTGCAGAAGTCTCTTACTAGCAGATGTGATCAGAAAGGGTAGAATTTCTTGCTCATAAGAAGTGTATTGTGCTCACAAATTGGTAATAGTTCAAACCATCTGCTAAATGGGGATGCAAGTCCCTGTCATAATTTATTTATTTAAGCTATTTATTAAGTAATACAAATATTTTTTTTTCTTGTAGTCTATAAAATACAAATATTTCCCAATTAAACAGGGCTAGGACTAAGTAAGCACTACACTCGATAGATGTGTTTCTGACAGGAGCTGTACTGAAATGCAACACAGGCAAGCAGTGTCCCTTTGAGGGCTGAAGGGGTGGTTTTTAGGACAGTGTCTGAGAAAGCAGGAAAGGCACAGCATGCTGACAGGAAGGGGCTTCTTGCATGAAGGAATGGAGAAAAGCTGCTGGGCTCCAAAGTGACTCTGAGCTCCCAGTGTCTCTGAGCTTGCATTTGGAAATTGAGGAGCTTGCTCTCGTTCATAGCCATGAATATTTTAGCTCATTTCACATGTCCATTTACATAAGCCTGACACTTGCCCATGACTATATGAGGTTAGGCGACATGAATCACCTCTCAACCTTCCATGCAGGCAGACATGGAGAAGGGTGGGTTTCCTGGGCTTGTTTTCCTGCCAGCAGCTGGGGATGCGAATGGGGGAGAGCAAAGACACACCTTGCAAAATCAGGGCTGGAGATGATAAAGAGTCTGTCTTCCAAGGAAAGAGTGGATTTCATATCAGACAAGCAGCTACTAAAGAGCTAGCTGGTTGGGTAGGGACTGAAAGAAGGAAATGATTCCAGTCAATATAGGGATGGTATCCTCATTATCATAGAAACACAGAATCATTAAGGTTGGAAAAGATCTCTGAGATCACCAAGTCCAACCCAACCCCCACCATGCCCACTGACCACATTCCCTCAGTGCCACATCTCCACAGTTCTGGAACATCTCCAGGGATGGTGATCCCATTACCTTCCTGGGCAGCCTATGCAAGTACATCACCACTCTTTTCGAGAAGAAATTGTTCCTAACACCCATCCAAACCAGAGCTCTGAGATACTTCCATCAGTATGATACCTTTGGGCAAGGTGTCATCTCTTCTCATTTAGTGCAGAATGCAAAACTTTTTCAAAGCTTTCTAGAGCAGCTGACTTACCAGGTGCTTAGGAAGGTTCTCAGGAAGAATTTCTTCCTAACATCAAACCTAAATCTAATCTCTTTTTAGTTTAAAGGCAATTCCCCTTGTCCCACTGTCACTATCTGTCCATAAAAAACTCAAACTCCTTCCTGCTTATAACTTCCCCTCAAGTACTGGAAGGCCACAATAATGTCTCCCCAAGGCCTTCTCTTCTGCAGGCTGAAGAAGCCCAACTCCCTCAGCCTGTCTTCTTAGTCTTCTTAAGAGAGGTGCTCCAGCCCTCTAAGCATCTTCATCCCTCTTATACTGGAGACCCCAAGCCTGTACACAGACGTGGCCTCACAAGGGCAGAGCAGAGGGGGACAATTATCTCCTTTGCCCTTCTGGCCTCTCCTCCCACCCCTCCCTACCTTGCCTGTCTCTTCTAAAAAGCTTTTAGCCTTCAACTGTATTATTCCAGTTGTGTGATTATTCATCTCACTGTGTTTCCATGATAGAAGTTTGGTCACAGTTTTCTAATTGCACTGTGGTTTCCATCTCCTCCTGCTTATTTCCCATGCTGTATGCATTGATATACATCTGGGCTAGTGGCTTCTTGGAGGATCCCTCCTAAGTTCCTTTGGGGCAAATCTGAGGATTTCCCCTGCTGCTTCCTGAAGTGACAGTGTTTCTTGTCTTTTCTCTGTCATTCAGCAATACATCCCCATCCCTCATCCCATCTAGTTTAAAGCTCTAGTGATTAGTACAGCCATCTTGGCAACATAGTGTGGTAATCTAATTCAGATATCACTGTAAAGCACTCCAAGTGGCCCTGTAGATGTCTTTATCTGTATGACAGAACAGAGACACATATGCCCCTCAGCCATGATGAAATTATAAGTAAATAGGCATGAAGTGAGAGATCTGCTTTAAGTAACTCAGGCAGGGAGTTTGGATAATTTTGATTACCTAGAGACAGGCTGGCCATCTAACTGAGAACTTTATCCATCAAGGGAGATTTGTTTGAAACCACTTGAGTGTTGGTGTAGATAACCCAGGTTTATACTTCAATAATGGGAGATTAAAAGTGGCTCTGGCTTTTTCCTTCAAAAGGGATCAAAATGCAGCACGACCGGACTGCCTCAGACCAATCTGTACAGCAGAAGGCTATTTCTTCATTAGGGAATTAGAAAACAAATGTCATCCATTCCTGGGAAAGCACTGAAGTGAAGAACTGTGGTCCAGGATCAAAGACCCAGAACCAGAGTTCGAGATTCATTCAAAGCAATAACCCCCCAAAGCTATTTGCATTCCAGTCCCTTCATGTCAGGATCACATTAAAACCAGATGCAAAAAAAGATATCTTTCTGGCTTCTAATATCACAGGGAACTGAGTATGTAGCCCCCAGTCCCAAGAGAGCATTAGCAGCAGGGGTTATCAAGGAATCAGATGGAGGCTGCATCCCTCAGCAGCAACCTCAGGAACCAGCACTGATGTTGGCGTGACAGGGCAGAACGAATCGGTATGTGCAGAGGAATGTGCTTTCCCATCTGCAGAGCAGACGTGGGGCTAGGAGAGAGGCAGCGAGTGAGTGAAGTGTTCACTCCACTAAATGCCAACTCATGGCTGTGGCACACCAGCTGACCTCATCACTTTGAGCCCACCCTTTGAACAATATTGTTTCTGCTGACAGCCCCCTGGCTCTGCTCCATCCTCAGGATCAGGCGTCTGGAGACTAATTTGCCACATGGATAGTGAGTTTGCCCACAGGATCTTGAAAAGCACAGCATGACGCTGTTATAACACCGAGGAGAGATCAGATGATGCGGGTAGACTTCCACTTCAAGAAGCGTGAATGTGACTGAGATCATCACATTCCTTAGACACCTTCTTTCCAGTAAAGGAAAACTAAGCTAAGTTTGTGGAGGAAGTTTGATCACTTCGGGCCAGACCCTCAGGAAGTATAACTCAGCATCACTTCCATGACATCTATGGGACTGTGCTGGTTGTCACCAACAGAGAGGTTGGCTCCTCAAACCAGAGAAAAAGACAAAGGCTGGAGCAAATTGATCAAGGCTGGAATGATGCAATTAATCTTTCAGTTGTAGGAAAAGCAGGGAAGTTGACTAGATGAAAGACTTGCTGGTGCGTTCAGATATGAGCAATGTAACCTGGTGGTGCAAGTGTGACAAGGGAGCAACGTGTACACGGAGCCTGTGGTCGTGTTGCTGAGTGAAAAATGCCAGGGAATATTCCTAAAAACCAGAAGATGGCTAGGTCTATACGTCTGAATTGTTAGCACGTCCTTTGGCACAGTTTTACACTGGGCCAGTTGTCAGCCTTCCAAATAAAATCCTTATACGCAATTTGAGGTTAGTACAAGGCAGGGACCATTCCCAATATTCATTTTGAGATATTTACCACTGCTCTGTGTTTCTAAGAGAGTTTAATTGGAAGGATGTATTACGAAGCCAGTTCCACAAAGTGCCTGGGAGAGAACAGGAAAGGGGTCTTCTCTCTGCTCCTTCCTTCCTACCTCAATCCCATTTAAACATGGTTTGGAGAGTGTGACTGACCAAGTGTTGTGAGCTGTAGTGGGTGACAGGCACTTTATGCAGCCAGAGGACATCTCATATCTCAAAATCTCATATCTCAGTCAAAAGGCTGCTGGTCATTAGAGAGAACATTAAATCCCACTGCATCATGCCCTTTGCAGCACATAACCAGGCACTGTGACCTTAAGGAATTAAGCAAGGTCATTGCCAATTTGGAAAAGATTTGGAGAGGGATGTGAATACTTCCTTCCACTGTCTGAAAGAAACACTGCCTGAAATGACATTTCTGCATCTTAAGCTGTGTTGTAAATAAAAGTGGTAAGAGCAACCATCACATAAAACTGAAACATTTGCATACTTGCAAATGAAATTAGAGAGTTTTCAATCAACATGACATTTGGTGTAAGGATTTGCAAAGTGTGGCTTTGTCTTAAAATTTGGGATCACTGGGGAAAAAAAGAAAAAGCTAAGAAGTGTATGCATTGGTTTAAACAAAGGCAACAGCTGAAGCATGAGAAAATAAGACTAAAGGAGAAAGCAATAGGTATATAGTGGATTTGCTCCCAAAGGATGCCAGAGAATTGGAAGCTTTCATTATATTTTCAACTGCAGACAGGTTTCAATTACTCATACATGTTTGGGAACCTCACAATGAAATGTGGTAACTTTTGTCTGTGTTCTTATTGCTGACATTACTGTTATTTTTACAGTTATGCTTTGAATTCATTGTCAAAAGCAGAACCCAATCATGCAAGGTTATCTAATAATGACAGATGCAATGGAAAACACTTGTTCCAAAATCAACTCCTTCACACAAAAATTGTGATGGGGAGGGGTGAATTAAAAATGAAGGGAGAAAGAAACTGTAGATAAAACTGTAAAAAAGTTTTCTTCAGGACAGCTGAGTAGGTAGACAGATGCTGACAAACCAAGAGGACTGAACACTGGGATGAGAAACAAAAGATCCTACATATTCATTTCTGCTCTCTCACAGGCCAGCTCTTGAAAGAGAGAAAGAAATAAAAAGATGTCAGGAAGGAAGAGGGTAAAGGATGGAGGAAGGAATGGACGGATAATGAAAGGGTTGAATGATTATAATGCATCCCTTTCCCCTCCACTCAAAACACATGGCAGCAGTGGTGAGGCGAAATATGATTTCCAGCTGTGTAAAGCCACAAACACTCATGCATTTTACAGATATTTAACTCCAACAGATATCCTTGAAGAGCTGTCCTTGCTTTGTCCTCATAGTCAAGCAAAGGACTTCTCTAAAAAAAAGCTTTTACAATTCAAATCTTGGTCAGAACATATATCCAGAGTGAGCGATGCTCTTGATCATAGTTTTCTTCTCTTGTAGCCTGGTCAAGGCTGCTGTAGGCAATAGATCTGCAGGCAGAAAGGTAATCAACAGGCATACTAGCCAACAGCCAGCCCAAAATAAGAGAACTGAGAACATGGAGGACCAATAAATAATTCTCCCAGCCCTTTACCAGGTGGGGATCAGTAGGACCAAAATATCTGGCTGCTTCTGTAAAGAGATACACATGATCTGGAACTTTTCTGAGCATGTCTAGCACTGTCTGTTGGGACACAATCTCTATATATCAAGCAGTGGATGTTTCCCCTAAGTAAAAACAGTCCACCTCTATTTATCTCTCCATTGCTGGCTATGGCTAATGTCCCCATCTGGATGTGAAAGAAGGAGGATGTCTGTGTGGATGCCTTGTGGCTGGTACAAGGAAAACATTGCTCTGCTGTGAGCTGAATAAGCAGCACATGATGGATTTCAAAATGGATTTATAGGCCCCTTTCAGCAGTGCATTAGATATCATGAGAGGAGTGTATACGCTTGAATGTATAAAATAGGAGAATCTGTATGTGGCTGTAACATATAATATCTTATCCAAAAGTTAAGAGAACTGAGGTTGGAAAGAAGCAGTTAAGGACTGATGGATTTTCATTTGCTTTCTATAGCAGGCTGAGAAATCCCAGCTCTTGTCAGAGTGGGCATGTTTGAGCAGGGAGGAGTAAGGGAAAGGGGAGAGGGTTCCTGAGTGCAATAGCTATTGCATTAGTTAGAGTTCAGTGGTTGAATTGCCTTGTCCTCACCAGCAAGAGCTCTGATTGATAACACTACAGTGCTAAATACATTCCTGAGCACTTGCTATGGGTAGCAAAACTGCTCTTGCAGAAGGTAGTGTCAAGGGAAACAAAAAGAAAACCATGTGCACTGGTTCAAGTGATTCTCCATGCACTGTCTTCAGCCTGAATATATTTCTGACTGTGACAGTTATGTGGCCAGTGAGAGGAGGCTGGGCAATAATTTATTAACTCAACTCTATTTCTTGTGTGGCCTTGGGCAGATCATCTTCTTGTGCCTAAACTTCCTGAGTAAGGGAAAATCTCACCTGCAGGAAGGATGGGGACCAGATATACCAAAGAGAGCAGTGAGAGGTGGCAGACATCCTCAATCCTCAATCCAGTATTCTCGCTGTTCCCTCCCATTGATTCTGATGTCATCAAGTAAGTACTCATTAAACAGGCCATAATTTTGCAGGCCTCTTTATTTCTACATTGGTGAAATACATCTGAACCACTCTGGATTATTTTCCAGGATGATTTAGGCTGATCTATGGTTGACATCTATGATTCAATGAATTCAGCATTCCAGACTCCCAATTCCACTTTCATGAACGATAATTGATAATGTTTCCTAACTGTTCAGAGAAGAGCATGCCTCTTTATTGACACTGGTAGCAACAAGTGCTGGGGCAATTTTATGGTAAACAGAAACCCCTGTAGCACTGTTTTGGGAAGATCTATGGCACATTGTGTCTCCAACTGATCAGATTATTTTGTCTTTGTTTTTTGGGTACGTCTGCCTGACTACTCTTATCAGATATTTGTCTTTGCATTTCCAAAATTCTTCCAGGCAAAAGAAAAGCCTGGAGTTTAACTGAATACCAGTAAATTATCTACTGAAAACTTCCAGAAAAGTAGACTTGGAAAAATTCTCCAGAGCCTTTGTGCAAAGTCTTCTAGTGTTATAGACAGCTGCATTCATTGAGATGAAAAAACCTCTTTAAGTTTTTCCATTGAACTTGGGATATATATTACATCCTCTTTTTTCTTTTTTTTTTGTAATGAATTTAGTCTGGGAGTCATATCCAAAGAACTAAATCTTATAAGTAAGCTCTTATCTGTATCTGAGGTGAATGAGTACAGTGTTTAATGAGCTCATAGCTGGAGCAGTGATAGCAATAGGTCAAATAGAACATTGCTGGACAACGGGTTACATAGTGGACTGCAGTTCAGCAAGGATTTGTTTATGATCCTTCAGTTTGACCATTTCATTGTTTGGATGCCTATGTTGTCTGTCTTTAAAGCAGCAGACTGGAGACTGCCTGGTTTGGATAAGAAAGAGCTTTATTAATCTCAAATTGTTAAGACCTATTCTTCATTCTATTGCTGGCAACATATCCACAAAGCAGGACACGCTGTCACAGAAAGAAATAAAGAGATGGATGGATGTCTTTGTGGAAGAGCCAGGTGGTTAAGTGAGACAGCTGGCCACAGACAAACAGAAATTATGGCTAATGATCAAGCCAGGTACCAGCCAGAGTCAACAAACTCCATACTGGCTCATTCCAAGCTTAGTGTCTAAACTAAGCAGGGCACCCTGATGTGCATGTAAACCTCCAAAGTGTTCCTCTCCTGGAAAATGTTTTTCCTTCTCTAATTTCATGCAGCAGACGTCTACATTTCCAAGAGCAGCACTGATGACATGTTTTAGAGTCTAAACAGCAGAACAAAATGGAGAGGAAAGAAAAGGTTCTCATCTGATTACTCAAAAGTGCCAGTATTAACATCAGAAGCAAAAACCTTCTGATGGAATTTCATCTTCCATCCATTATCCCTCAGACCCTTCCCTTCCATTTGTTTTACGGCATCCTTAATTCTTTGGTGTAGGAAGTCAATGCAAACATCCCATCTCTCTGACAGACATCCAGGAAAGGATGCTTCTGAACTTGTGGTTCATCCTGAAGGAGTTCATATTGGAGGAGGAAATTTCTTTTGTGCAAGGAGGTCAAAACTGGTAGGCAAGATTGCTATGAAAGTATATGACTCCTTCCTTGAGTCAAAATTAATTCCCTTTTTTTTTAACTGTGCTTTATTAAATATAAATTGATTCAGAGTAGAGACAGGTCTAGAAACAAAATATTTCAAGAAAATACTTGGAATGCTTCAATCTGGTTTTTGTGCCTCATTTAAATCTGATTTGCATAACAAAAATCAGTAACTCCCACTTCAAGTCAAATAGGGCAAATCCTCCATCAGCCAAACTTAACAATTGCTCATAGAATGACACCTCCTTGTGGTGTGGTGACCTCAGGTGACATCAGCACTCCTTGTGCTCAGGCAACTTTTCCTCAGTTGAAATTCATGTAGAATCACAGAATGGTTTGGACTGGAAGGAACTTTATAGCCTGTCCAGCCCAACTCCTCACCTGGGCAGGGACATCTCCCACCAACCTGGGTGCCCACAGCCCTGTCCAACTTGGCCTTGAGCTTTGCAAGGATGGAGAACCTACAGCTGCCCTGGGCAGCCTACCTCAGGGCCTCACCAAACCCATGGTGAAGAATTTTATCTTAATATCTAATCTGAATCTCACTTCTTTTAGGTTAAAACCACTACCCTTTGTCCTATGGCCACACTCCCTCTTCCTTTCAAGATTAGAGATTTCTTTGCCAGGCTCTCAGTGATAAGACTTTGCATGAAACACCAGAAACCTCTGAAAGCTCAAACAGCCAGCAAAGCAGAGAACCCCCAGGCTTGCCCTTTACCCTGCAAATGCACACATTTTCTTTACCAATACCAGGAATCCCAAGGGCTCTCCCCCCTGCTAATAAAGGTAAGTATGTACATAAACGTTTGCAAGGGCGGGGGTTGATGAGGTGTTAAGTGGAAATTTCTTTACTTAGCAGTGTTGATTTGTGAGTCTTAGGGGAAATATGCCAGGGACCTCTATGAAGAGGCACTGGATTGATTTTACTCTTATCCACTTTTGTCAGTCAGAGTGGTAATAAATAAATGGTAATAATGATTATATTTTTGCTTTGTCACAGTAGTGGAGACCCCAGCAGCTATCGAAAGAAACAATGCTATCTCAATTCTTCAAATGTATTTCTAATGGAAGAGTAAGCTACTGAGGATGGAGCCCAGGTTTCTCCATATCCTGAAAGGCTGCAATCTGAGCACTGAAGGAGTTACTAAGCCAAGGCTGCCTGCATTTAAATAAAACTTATCATGCATACTTCAGCTATTGAAAGCCAGGCTGGCTGGAATGCTGGGGTTAGCCAGATTACATTTCATAAATGCACGCCTGACAATTTCACTTACCTAATCCTTACTTTCAAAGAAAAAAATATGCCAGTGCCTCTTTTGCACAACAAATGGATCCTATTAAGTCAGAATAGCCTTGGTTTTAACTTCATAGTTTCGGGCTTCCTGGTAGTGTATTGCATGGTTTATACCTCAATAATTCATTGAGTATAAACCTAAAATAAAAATATATGTTTTAGCTAGGGTATGCTCTATTATTTTGGTGGGGTGTGGCAGGGGTTATGTTTGTGCACTTGAAAAAGAAATATGCATATTTATATGTACAATTTCACTGATTCAAACTGACCAGCTCTCTGGTAGGTCAGAAGTTCAATTCCAAAATCATTTGAGGTTCAACTTTTCATGTCTTGGGATCTGTTTGGTATGAAATGAACTGAATTTTTCCCTATGCTGCTCCCCACCCATATCCTGGTGAGTTTAATCTGGTTCATATGCCTCTGCACTGACCTGGGTTTTCAACCCCTGATAATATGCTTTCGTGTTTAGAGAAGATTAGCAAGGTGGTTGAGTTGGAGCAAGTTAGAAGTGAGACAAGGTCATTCCTCCCCAACTCAAAGGCTATCTCAGATCAATTTGTCCTCTTGGAGCCTGTGCTGAGGGATGCAGTCAGAGATGGGCAGAAGAAAGTGGAATTTACCCTCACACAATGCCACACAGAAATTGTTTCTGTAGCTGTCCAACCATGTAGGCTGCAACAATAGAACCATTCAAACTTCTTCAAATTTCGTCTGCAAAGAAAGTGGATTTATTTGCTTTATGGCACAGCGAAGCAGGGTCATCCTTGCACCCTTGAGTCAAGGCTCTTATGACCCATTCCTCAAGGTGTTCAAGGTCAGGTTGGATAGGGCCCTCAGCAGCCTGGTCTGGTGGGGAGCAACCAGCCCATGGTAGGAGGTTGGAACTGGATGATTTTTAAGATATCTTTCAATCCATACTATTCTATGATTCTTTAAGAAAATGGAAGGATTGTTAAATGTGAACTGTGGATTCTTATCTCACAATCTAAGTCCTTTGCAGCTTATTATCCAAAAACATTTTTTAGAAGAGGAGAAAAAAGAGAAATGATATGTCATTTTTTAAAAATGGTTAGAGATATGGAAAGATCCCAGATGAGCTACTGGAAAATGACTTGATTTTTCAAGATATAGTAAATATATGCATATGAGAAACAGATTTTTTAAGTCTCTTCTTTTCAGATACATACATATCCAAAGCTTGCCAGTCTGACATTCATGGAATAGATTTTCTGCCTCAGTTTTTCTGGTTCCGCAAGCAAATATTGAGTTTTCCCTAAAATGATCATTTCTGGAAGCTATAACAGCCTCTCTTTATCGTTCCATGATGGAATGCATCCACACAGCTTTTCATTTCCTTAAAAAAAAAAAAAAAAAAAAAAAAAAAAGAAGTGCATATGTCAAATAAAAGCAGTTGAAATTAGAATGAACAATGCCACAAAATTGCCTCTCCCTTTTCACCTCCTGCTTTGGTCATAAATTTCATTGCATGTGATGTTTTCAAGTTTCATTGCTTTTCTTCTGTAACAGAATGACTTTTTTTTTTTCTTTTGCATAAATTGGTAATTCCAAATAAATGGAAAATGCTTCCCGCCCTGCTTTAGCAAATATTATTCTTTTCCAAAGTATGAAAAATGCCTGGAAGGAACGGTGAGATGGATAAAAAGTCAAAGGCCTGCCTAGCATAGTGCATGGGATTTGGGTTTTCCTCTCTTAGTTCAATAAGCCTTACAAAACCATTTGTTTCTGAAAGCCATTGACAGCAAACCCCCACCAGTTCCACTGTGGCCAGGCTCCCCCCTTTTGATTTCTATGGATATCTCCATTCCTTTGGCTGGTGAGTTCTTCTGAAGAATTACAAATAATGGCTTTATCTGCAGAAAGAAACTAAAGAGAATTAAACTGCAGCTCAGGTATTTCTCTGGTCCCGAGTTGCCTACAGGGAAATGGTCTCTAAAACATGCACATGGAGGTTGTGGATGCCCCATAGAATCATCAAGGTTGGAAAAGACCTCCAAGATCATCCAGTCCAACTGTTCACAAATGACCAATATTTCTCACTAAACCATCTGTATGGGAACTACTGAGTCACGACCTGAACCTCTGATTGATCACCTGAGGCAAGCCATGAGCCAGCCAGAGGAGCTCAGGTGAAGGCAATTCACCTGTGCTGCTGGAAGGGAGGGAGCCAGGCTCCACCCCTCCTAGACCTATTTAAGAGCTGGCTACTAGAGGGGAAGGATCTCTTCTGGAGATTGCCTCTATTGGTGTTTTGTGGTGAGCCTAGCCAAAGGGTAAGCCTTCCATTTTATTCTCTTTTGTTATCATTGTCCACTTTGCCTCTCTTGATTATATTGTGATTGTAACATCTTGATATCCACTGATTATACACCGTCTCTCTCAGTACAACATCTAAATGTTTCTTGAACCTCCAGATTCACTGACTCCACCACCTCCCTGGGTAGCCCACCCCATATGGAAATTATTATTTTCTCTAGAGGAAATATTAAGAATAGAAACCAAGAAACATTCTCACCAGAACAGTGGAAAAGTCCAACTGAACCAAACCCTGTCATTCTACAACTACAGAATGGAAGCTCTTGTTGTCAGTTGTGGTTCAAATCAGGAAAGGGATTCTGGAATAAGAAACTGTTAATACACAGTTCACAGTTAACATACAGTTTTCAAAAATTCAGGTGTTACTTGCATGCCGGAGATAAACTACCTTCATAAACTACCTCTCTGACAATCTCTTCAAGCAGCTTTTCTATGTGTACTCTGCCTTCTCTGGAGGCATTCAAGGCCAGGCTGGATGTGGCTCTGAGCAGCCTGGTCTGGCGGTTGGTGACCCTGCATGTAGCAGGGGGTTGAAATTGGATGAGTATTATGGTCCTTCCCAACCCAGCCATTCTATGATCTTATGATTCATTTCTGAAGTACAGCGGGGTGGTGGTTGGTCTGGGTCAAAACCATGCAAGGGACTGTTGCAGCAATCTACTTGTCTGAGGGATTGGAGTTCCAGGGTCTGGGAATATTCCCTGGTGCTGATCTCTTTTTTTTTTTTTTTTTTTTTCCTTCCATAGATGTGACCTCAGTGTCCTCACAGTGCACTAAGGGGGGAGAAACTCCTTCTGCACCCAGACCACATCACTGTGGTTTATTCTGTCATTTCACAGATGATCTATGGGTAATTCAAGCAACGAAGCTGTTTAGAGAAAGCAGAAAGAACCCAACTGATTCCTGCTGGTACCTCATTTCATCTTCTGTGGCCAATGTCTACTGCTGTGAGCAGACACAACAGAACATGGCCATTGGCCGCCTCTGGTGGCCCATTTCTCTTGTACCTTTAGAAGATGCAGCTCTCTCAGGTATCTTCTTCGTTGGCCCTGTGCTTCGTAATGCCTTCTGAGTTGGAACAAAGCGTTTACAACCTACCTCTGAAGCAGAAAAAGATGCATTTCATTATTTTTTTAGTTATTATTATTAGTTATTAATTTATATTATTATTATTTCCAGAGGGATGTCTGTGTTTTATTCAGGCATAGGTGTCCAGGCCAAGACTAGGCTCTTTTCTGTTTGTCTTTGGCATATAGGAAGATTGTCTTTGTTTGACACAGCTGTTTTTCTACACAGACGATGCAGAGATAGGGAAGACTAAAGAAAGCAGTTTTCATCCTCATAAAGCAGTTTTTGCATCTAGCCAGTGACCCCTCTCCACCTGGTTTTAAACCAAAGGGCTGATATTAAAACAGCACTCGCTTCTCATGTGATCTGAGCAAAAGAAAGAGAAATAAGAGCAGATCCCCAAAAAACCCGACCAGCCTGAGCGCTGGCGGAGCGCCAGGGAATGTGGGGAGGATTGGACTGTGGGGTTGGAGGAATGCAGGCCTTCCTATCTCTTTTCCCAAACATTCCCGCCTGCAGCAGACTAAATATTTTCACATGCTGCTGCTGGAACACCCAGGTTCATGGTCAAACAGAGGCACAGTGAGCAAGGCCTGCTCTGCACTCCTGGGGTGATGGTCCTTATTACAGCCTGGCCTGCAGCCAGTTGCCTGGCACAGAGTATCATGTTGCAATTTCCTTTCTTCATCCAACTTCTTTCAGGCTTTCATCTCCTTTTTCCTTTTTTTTTTTTTTTTTTTCTTTTTTCCTCCCATCATCTCTCTCTGTTTTCACCCTATGTTTCTTGTCAGCAATTGTTTTCAACCCACTCTCCAGTCGGTTTTGTGATCTTCGTGCCTCTGAGAAAGTCTATGCGTGACCTTAGGAAAACCCAGGAATTGTTTGTCAGACTTCTTCATCCAAAACAGGTAGATAGGTGACCACAATTATTGCAATGAGAAGTAGGCTACTAGCTGGGAATGGGCAGGATGAAAGCCATATCATAGCCTCTTGCTGAAGATTTCTACTTTGGTCTTGGACAGCTCAGCAGCTCTTGTCAATCTCGTGAGCTTGGACTGATATGAAAATGGTTTCCGTACTTTACATGGGATATCCTGGAGCACATTTATTTATCATTGTGAAGTGCTTCAGCATTGCATTGAATGAGACAGGAGGAACATTATTTCACCCAGTGATGCACTGGAACTGGTTGCCCAAGGAGGCTGTGGATGCCCCATCCCTACAGGCATTCAAGGCCAGGCTGGATGTGGCTCTGGGCAGCCTGGTCTGCTGGTTGGCGACACTGCCTGTGGCAGGGGGGTTGAAACTGGATGATCATTGCGGTCCTTTTCAACACAGGCCATTCTATGATTCTGTGAAAAGGTAAGGGAGGTGTTGAGTGAAGTCTGATTATAGCCTTTCTTTAGATGTAGATGGTAATGACTAGGACTCTCCTTTGGTGATGATCTTCACCTCCTCATGTGGAAATTACCTAGCAGATTCGCCCATACAAACATAGCTAACTGCTTGTGAGCTGGATATCCATGAATTCATTGTGATTGGTATCTAATTAATAAAGTTGAGGAGCTGTACCTCTTTCCCTGAAGCAAACACTTATATTCTTTCAGTCACCTATGTCTATAGACTCCATGACATAAAATTACTAGCTTTTTGTCATCCATTTCAGATGTACTTGGAACTTAAATGTTTAGTGTGGAATTCATTTGACCAAAGACAGACATTTGGGACCATCTGAATTACTGTGGTCTATTCCATTTGGACTTAGCAGATGGGAGTTTCCCATAGATTCTAAATTGTATCTGTGAGCCCCACATAGATGACTTGGGTACTCTGAGGTCTTTCAAATATCACTGGGCACAAGGCTATGTGAAAGAGAGTCCCATTCCTAATACAGACACAGGCATCATCATGTAGACTCTTTTAGATGTTTGTGTGCATACAGTAACTGCAATGCAGCACTGAGAACAGAGCAATAGTGAGCAGGATTTCTTTTTGGATAGCATACATGCAATAAGAGCATGAGCAATCTGTCTTGGAAATCACTGGTTTTACATGCAGCTTGTGGTCATGTATTGCATAGCCTTCTTCTGGACACCCAGCAGGAATGTGCCTTCGTGCCTAAAATGAATTCAGGCACTTGCATTTAGTCAATCAATTGTGATCTGTAGGAAAATGCAGCTTCAGATTGACATATCTGTACTTCTGCATTTTACATTTGTGTTCAAATGAGATGTCTCAGATCTCTTCCTTTTATCCAGTCACCCAGTGGAGACCTGGCTTTTTGTTTTGTTCGGGGGGCTTGGCACTCCTTGCACCTGGAATGGATGGTAGTACTCAGTAGTCCCTTATGTCTATGGATGTTAGTTCTCTACTTTCTGTCAGACATGTCTAAATCAAGACTTCCCTTCTCACTCTTCCCAATATACTCATTTGGCCCTTAATTTAGTGATGATGAAAGATTTCCAGAATCTTTCAGTAAGATACAGTTTTCCTTAACATAACTTCCCATTGTACGACCGAATTCCCACTAGGAAGGGATCAGGGAATTCGTAGAAGGACCTTCCATTTCATGAACATTTGTCAACAGAGAAGTGTTACTGTGACTCCAGGTGCAGCCTGTTAATTGCCACTCCTTTCAAGACTGTTGCATTGGCAGTTTTCTGCTGATTTTGGTTCTGGCAAATCAACATGTGTACAAAGCTGGCTCAGATGAATCTGCATGAAGCTACATTGTGCTATATGCATAATTTTATCTGAAGATGGGTATGTCCTGCTAGACAGAAGGTGTGTTGGTGATACTTTTCAAGTCTTGGAGTCCATCAGGGTGATAGAATGTTCCATGATAATCACTGATGTGAGAGGAAAGGTTGAGCTCTACAATTTGCTTTCGGCATTGGCCATTGACATTTGAAACTGGGGACATGTAGCACTCCTTTTTTTCATTTTAATTTTTTTTTTCCAACATGTCTGTGGTACTTTCCCAACATTTGTGTGCCAGCAAATGAGGAAATCAAAGAGCTCACTTTCAGTTACCAGGTGGTATTACTGTAGGGTCATTTGTGTAAGGATAGCTTTCCATGTGTTGTTATTGCTTTTTCATTGTTTGTTTGTTAGTAATTCCTGATGCCTTTTGCCTGCTGTTCTGGGAACTATCTACAAGCCTTGAGGAGTCATCCCATCACACACTAAACTGCCTGATGTTCTCCATATTCCTCATGGCTCTGGTACTAACCTTGAAACCCAAACATCTTTTGTATGCCTATCTAGGAGTATCAGTGTCAGACGAGGCAGGAAAATAGTTTTGAATATTGTGAGTTTTTTCTTTGCAGTGAGTGTTTTCATATGTGCAAGACTTTTTTTTTCACATATGTGTATGGAATGGAGATATCTAATGTTCTCATTAAAGAAATTGTAATGGACTGTGATCAGGAACTGAAACATTCGGATTTTTTTCTTATAATAGACCTGTTGCAAATCGTTTAGAGAAACTTTAAGAACATGGCTACTCATCTGTTGAAAATCGGTTTTTAACTTGTCGTGATGTACCTGTGCTTGCCAAACCCAGATGACACAAGATGTGGAGTGACAAGGAAACAAATGTTTAAGTGAGAAAACCGATGACTTGATCAGGAGTGCTGTCACTGGTATCATTACTTACCAGCAAAGATCTTTAATATTGGCATAGCCTCTATAACTGTCAGTGTTAGTTAATCCTACCAGAGGTAGGTAGCTAATCCTACCAGATTAGAGTCATGAGAAGTCAATCTGATAGAGCACTAGAGGATCCATCAGAGAGCACGTGGATGTATGAGACCTTGTTTTACGGAGAGTGGAGTGTGAAAGTCACTGAAGAACTTCTTGTGCTCAGAAGTTGTCACACTCCACTGTGTGTAATTCACCTCAGTCACATGTTTATCCCCTTATTTAAATTTCTTGCATTTTTTTCCTGTCATTTTCAATGTTTGCCATTTCCTTCATTTTTCCCCTGTCGGAGCTGAGCTCTAGCGAAGGGGAATATTTCCCACTTATTCTTCCGGCACTTGCCTGGTACAGCAGTACTTCTCTTGGGAGGACATTTTATCTTAAGCAAATATTGAATTTCTGGGATTAATATACCAGTTGGTTAGGAAACAAACCAGGCCAGTTCCAAGAAGCATTTGCTTACTGATAGCAGGTGAGATAGCTAGTGCTGATTGGATCTTGATGGCTTCTAATTATAGAAGACTAAATTATAAATATTTGCAATCTAAAAATTTTGAATCAGTACTTTGGTCCTAGCCTCGGTAAACATGGTTATTTAGGTATTTTGCTCCTACCTAACTGCATGGAATACTGAGCACGAGAAAGTCAGATACAGATGAAGATATACCTGCACAGTCCTGAATGTGACATCAAGATGAATTTAAGTCAAATCCTGATGCAAAGGTAAAATTACCAGACTAAGATCTTTTTTGGTAGTAGCTAAGTTTTTGTCTATGTTTTCATATACTCAGACAAACTATTGCTTTTGGCTTTTTTTTTCTCTTTTTTTCTTTTGAGAACGGAGTTGCACATTCATGAAAAGAAGCAAGGAACTGCTTGCTGCCTTACCTATTCATGCCATAACTGGATTTATTTTTGCGTGCCCTTGTTGATGTTTATGACCACCTGAATTTTCCTGGCTTTTAGTGGGAGTTAAGCCTGTAAAGTTCTCTGGGTTTAACAAACAGCAGCCACAATTCCTCTCGTGATGCCTAATTAAAGTCAAGAGGACTGGTAGAGTTTTTTTCCTCTATGGCCATAATCTCTCTCACATTTTGTTCTGCCTTGGTTGTATTGCACACATGTGGCCTATGAAAGTGTGTGCAAGGTCATATGACAGACTTTGACTATGGGGAGTGAACATACCTGGCAGTGGGCTCCACACAGCTCAAAAGCCTTGCAAACTCCTTTGCTTTCTCATTTCAGCTAAACCTGCCTGTAACATCTATGGAGCAGCCAAAGGCATCTCATCAAGTGGTTGAACCTGACCAGTGGGTCTATGAAGCCCATGTTACACGGTTCAAAGAAGTTCAGAAACTTTGCTGCACTTTCCTCTATTGCAAAGTGGCCAACCCCTTATTAATTTTGCTCTTTAGTGGACATGGTGGTGATGGATTGAATGCTGGTCTAGATGATCTTAGTAGGTTGTTCTGAAATCTTAATGATACTATGATTGTATTTTCCTCTTCAAAACATAAGCAGCAAGTGGGCTGAAGCTGAAAACATTTATTGTGGTAGTTCACACTGGCAGAAGACCTTACCATTCTTGGGTGATGTTCACAATACTGCACAGCCCCTTCCTCCTCCAAACACACCTATTCAGCCACTCCTGTAGAAAAACAATCTGTTCATGTCACTACAGCAGAATCAAGTAAATTTCACGATGAAGATAGAACACTATAATTTCTATCATTATTTTGGATAAGGAGATGGCAACATGGCTTACAAAGTAGCCTACAACAGGGTCCCAGATGCACTGCCATAGTCCTCAGTTAGAAGTGAAGACAATATGTAGGATTCACCCTTCATTGTAAGAAATGCTTGTATACAAGCACTCATCATTTCTTCTTCCACTCATTGGCTCAGTAAGAGAAATTGTCTCTACATGTATCTATCTCTTAACTCTTAAATAGTTCCATATTATCACGGCTATAGGTATGCTACAACTATTTCTCTGTGTTGATACTTCATGGCTGAGTTGATTAGCTTTTCTCATCCCAGTGACCTAATGACTTCCTGAGTGGCATTCCTATTGGTCAAAGCCAAAATAATTTGGAATTTGTATGGGAATGATTCAAATGTGTGGCTATGGGGAAAAAAACCCACAACAATCCTCCTCTAAAAAATGCAGACGTCTGCAGTGTAATCACCAAGGATTGAGATGATCTTCCATATAAAACTCCTTGTAGGATAGAGACAGAAGTAGGCACTTAAAATTAGTTTGACTTCAGATATTAACTTCATGAACAGTGTTCCTAACTATTGGCTAAGTTAAATATGTCTCCCTGGGCTATAAAGGGAGCTTCAGATGACTGGCTCAGACAACTTCGTCTGCACTGTAGACTCTCTAAAGTTAACTGAAACTCATGGCACTCTGAATACTGCTTTACCATTACAGTTGAGGCTTCCAGAGACTTAAGTTTCTTCCATGTTAAAGGAAGAGTTTGGTGTGAAAGCCTTTAAAATCTTCTGAAGAATCTGGAACATTTCCCTTTTCAGAGCAGAGAGTGACACTGGGGAAATCGTATTCCTCCATTAGTAAGCAAACTGTTTTGTAAACTGTGTAAAATACTGTAGCTGCAACTAAATAGTCCACATTACACTAACTTTCACCTGCTAAGGCTTTAATTTTTCACAGCACAGTTTGGTGAGCAGCTTCTTATTGAACTAAAGGCCCTACATACACAGAAAAATTATGGTGCCATCACGGAGCAATTCTTCTTATTGGCTGAATGACTATAATTCCTTCCATGAGCTGTAAAGCTACACATATGGCTTTACTGCCTCAGAGTTAGTTTAATAAGGATTCCCCTTAGGGCTGTCCAGACGGCAGATGGCATCGTATGTGAAAATTAAACTCCTGAACTGAGGCTCCAAAACTATTACGAGGCTTATAAAATACACCTGGAGGCTTTAGGTGAAGTGGGAAAGCCAGGAGGTTCCCAGTGCAAACAGAAATTGTTGAATGCACAGATAGAAAAGGTCCCTTTTTGTTTCCCAGCATTAACCCAGTGACTGACTTGTCTCAGACTTGTTTTCATAAGTCCCAGGGCAGAGCTAAACGCTCTCTCATTTCTTGAGCTGCTGGTGCTTTGTGCCACATAAATTTAAAGACAAACCACTCTTTTCTGTTGTTGCTGCTGCTTCAGTTCTGCTTTAATTGCTGGAGAGCCACTGTAGAGATGGTGCATAAGCAAAAGTTTTGCAGTGATGTTTGAAGAGTTTTCCCTTCCTCACAAAACCTGAAGAGTCTTGGAATAAGCAAATAGACAATGAATAGGGTCTGAACAGAAGAGAGGCAGATGATATCTGAGCCCATCAATAGTAGTAGTAGTCTGCACTGCTCTACATCATTTTCTCACCCAGAAATGCTTTTCTGCCAAAGTCTGTGCCTTTATCCCTCTCCTTTCACCTTCTTCCTGCTCTCTTGGTTATGGTTTCATGGTTAATTGTTGGTCAAGCATAAGGAGTGGGAGGTGGACAGCAGCAGATGCCTGCCCAGACCTTCAGGCAGTTTGCAGTGCCTGTGACTGTCTGCTTATGAGCTGCTCCACAAATTAATATTCTTTGCATTTTGTATGACTTAGCAATATTTTGAGCACAGCAGATCTTCCAGAGCTCTGTGGATTGTGCTGAAAATTGTGGGGAAAAAAGAAAAAAGAAAATGCTGAAACCAACTATTACTCATCCTGCAGTCAGCCATCTCTCATGTGAACCAAGAAAATGTTCCTGTGAGGATGGAGATATAAAATATAACATTCCTACCACCTTTTACAGCCCACACTGGCACTAGACCCTACTATAAGTGGTGTGATGGAGTTTGTTTTTCAACCTAACAGAGTATTCCAAAGTGGGATTTAAGACTCCTAAATTGAGATGCCTACACATGAGAAAGTGCAAATCCATAATGCAGTTGCCTTCAGCTGAGCTAATTTACTATAGCTCCCATTATAGTCAGTGAGAGAACGCTGTCTGTACATGCACAAAGTAGCTAAACTTTCATGGAAGTCAATGGAGTCTCAACAGCCAGTAATCACTGTTGCTGTGGGATGTCTAGAGACCATGGCATACAGCAGTGTAGTCTAATGCAACTGCTTTTCAAGGCAGGGAAATGCTAACAGAGGCACTGAGGTGTTGGGGTTCACCTTAAATCATTTTTAGGAGACAGAGTAGGATGCAGCGTCCACAATTGCATGTCCACATGGACCCTCAGTGTCTGAGCAATTAGTAAAATCAGTATGTATCTGAGACATACCCACAGTATTACTATGTTCTTTGCTTGAACCTAGAGATCTCCTGTGTAAATGTCACAGGGTATCCCTTCCACTCTCATCACCACAAAGGTGAAGACAGCCTTTAAACTCTCCGTTTGTGTGGGTATTTCAGACCCAGCTGGTTTTATTTGGACAAGTGAATCAAGCAATTACATGGATTTAGCAGGGATGCTTGCTAGACTCCGGTGCTGTGTTGACTAGCCCTTCTCTGGCTATAATATCAGCCCAGACGCCAGCTCTCTTGCAGACATCTACATAGAAAAACAGTGTTTATTTTACTCCATGAAATCAGTCCCACACCTACTGTGCCACACTAGTGGAGCAGGTGAAATAAACTCTTGCTAACATCTCTAGCCTCTTGGAAACATGGAAAATCAGGATTATACTCTCCTAGATTGAATGCTAGTTTGCAAAGAATGTTAAGTGCATTGGGTACACCGAAAGGAACAGAATACATAGAAAAGCATCACCCACGTCCACAAAATATTATAGTCAGCTGTCAAGGCCTGTGTCAGCTTTGAACAGAGCCCGTGTTTATTAAATGTTCCTGACTTGACTTGTGGGTGTGTAAATATTCCCACTTATAAAAAGTAAATCTTGAAGCATTCACCACTGCCATTGTCTTGTGAACATGAGGTGCACTCAAAGTCCTTGTCAGGAGTAGTTTTCACAGAGGGTATATTTTGCTTCCTGAAAGGATGAAGGGTAGTTCAGTACAAGTAGCTAAACAGATCTAAACTTTTCTTTCTCTAACCTAGCTTTGGGTAAATGCAACATAATTATCTATTGATGAGACAGGTATTCTGGGCTCCCACATTATCAGCATGGAGAAGTAGCCACTTTTAGATGTGATTCCACAGATCTGTTTTAGACTTCCATTTTAGAAGAGGATGAATCATGACTTAAACTCTTATCGAACAGCACTCCATTGAATCCTTCTTTCACTTACCTCCTTTGGAGCCAGTACCCCTGCCAAAAGAAATTCACAGTGAAAATCAAGGAAGATTTAGGAGATTACAACAGTTAGACTTCTAGTCATAAACCAAGGGAACATCTCCCTTATAAACTGGGACCCATACATTAGTGTTAAGATAGGGAAATTTCAATAACAGAAAGCAGAGGGAAGTAGTGGCAGGAATGAGAGACCATTTCTTTTAATGCCTGATGGCTATTTTCAGTAATGGTTTGTTGCTGACATCAATAAAGAGTTTTCCAGAAAAAGTGAAACCACAAATTTATGCCTTTCTCATCATTCCTTCACTGCACAGGAATATTCCCCCCTCTTTTAATTATCTCCAGATAATATCCCCTCCCCAAAGGATGGCAGTGCATTTGAGGATTCTTCAATGGGAAGAAATAAGCTGAAGTGACACACGCAGAACAGACAGAATAATGAAATCTGAGGGCATAAGATTTCACAGAAGATATTTCAAAGGATGTGGTTTCCACAGAGACATTCACTGTTTTTCTTGGCGACATTGTGCATTAGTCTTCTCCACACTCATTTACAACTTACTTTTTATCTTTTATCTTTAAATATGTCCAGGCTTGAAGTGGTAGAGGAGAGGGCATGCCGTGAAAGCACATTTCTACTTTGAATAGCAAATTTCTCAGGTGAAATGCCCATATTTTCCCTATAAATGATCTTTTTGGAATCTTGGGGAGTTTGGTTTTTTCAGCTTACATTGTGCTTGATGAACCAATGCTAATTTACAGATGAACTGACATGGATTTGAGCAGATTAGTGCTGTAAATGAACAGCCTATACACCTATGATCTGTACACCTACGCATATACATCGCATTGTCCATACGTTTATGAAGCTTAAGCTGAGGACATCAATATCTTCATTGTGGCAGCCAGATGGCATATGTTCAGAATTATCCAGGGGGCTTGATCTGGTGATAGACTCAGTGGAGGTATAGAAATTAGGCTTTAAAATACAGCTGAAGGAAAATGGATTGCAAATCCGTGTAATTTTTCTCCCTTTGTTTTTCCAAGACAGAGTACAAATCACGTGCCACATAAAATGATGTATTTACAATTCCTTTAGAGCCATGTGCCTTTATAGCAGCGAAGGGATGAGATCCAGCATGAATCAGTGCTAAATGATAGAAAAGTCTCACAGCTTGAGGCTCACGCTGTTGCCCATGGCTTTACTCTTCCCTACAATACAGGCCATGATTTATGAATTGGTGGATCCATACCATGGCCTTGGATAACCAAGTTGGGGAATTATGATGTGGGAGAGACTTAAGTATCTTATTTGTAGGCTGGGAGCATGTTACCTTGCTGCTCTGTGCATTCCTATTGAGAAGGATGAGGTGACTTCCAGTCTCCCTGTCCTGTGCCCTTATCATACAAAGTCTTTGAGAAATTGGTCTGGTAGAGACCTATACTTGCTATCAAGTCTCTTCATCTTCTTTATGCAGGGACAGTTTTACCTGTGTCATTCCTGACACTGTCTAATGCATTCTTCATAGTCTACCAGCAGTGGTTTACTGGTGGCTCAGTACCTGGCTCCAATACATCATGCTTTGTGATGCTCATGGATTCATAAAGGTACACAAATTCTTGATTTACAGTAAAATCAAAGTGAGTGAACATTCACAAAAATATGTGGGTCTAACACTTGCACCTCACTTTCTCTTCTGGTAAACATGGATAATGACCTTTCCCTAGGACACAAGGGAATTTTGCAAGCAAGAGTATTTAAGACTTAGGAGGCTCTGTTCCGATGAGAGTCACGGGAACATCTTGATCAGACACAACTTGAATTCCCCTTTACTGCTTGGTTTTACCATCATGTGCCAGCAGAACAATCCTAATTCACTGGAGATATTTGCTCGAGGGCAAATAATGCAAGCAGTCTATTTTGAGCAGTCTATTTTGGCTTTCCACTAGCAGTATTCAGAGCAGAGACTTTTCCTTGACACACTTGCAGGACTTGCCAGGAGAAATTCCAATCCCCAACATATTTTATGCACCTAAATAAATACCATAACATGAATAAACTTCATTAGTAATTGCTGATTGAGTTCAAGCCCCTTCAGTTTTGTAGGGGAAATGTTTTATTATAAACTTCTGTGAAGTCTATACTCCAACTTGGTTAGTGACCTGAAAAAATTAAAATATTTCTGGCAGTGAAAAGTGCTAACAAGTGAATACTTTTCCATATTCTTTTCTAAGCATACCAAAACTTTACCAGTAAAATACGGCTGTTTCTGGAGTGAGAAAGCAGTAACAACCCAGTAGCAGTACTCTATGTTTTTATAGTGCCAGCTACCCAACAGACTCAATAGGAAAAGATCATCATTCTGTGCACCATTCAGTTTGCTGGAAAGGGTTTCTTCTGTTGTTTTCGCTGTGCTCTGCTGAATTGTCCTGTACTGTATAAGGCTGCAAAATATCTCCAGTGTGAATGAAGTGAAAGTCTCAAAAAGGATAAAGAGAAAGTTCAAAAAAGGCAGAAGACCAACGACCGAGTATATGCAGTTGAACTATGAAACATTAAAATCTTCCTTTGTTGTTTTTTTTCTAGTTAAAAATTTAAACAATGTCATTTTAGATATGTTCTTTAACCATCACACTTTTAGCTGTTTTAAAATGTGTCTGTTCCTTTTTATTTTTAATTATAAATTCCTGCCCAGAGTAGTGTGACCTTTCCCAAGAAAGGCTCTGATGAAACTGGTGCATTAGAATCATACAAAGCTGTTTGGGATCATGTTAAATGGTGGGAAGTTACCTTTCCAAAATTTATTAATCCAAATATTGAAACAGAAAGTGGCTCTTCTGCTAACGTAAACATTCTGAAAACTGGAAATTGAATTTTCATCCTATGGGAAATATGGATAATTTATTACTTACAGACCTTCAAAACATGAAGGAAAAATCCAAAGACTCAAATATTAATAGAATGGAATTCTTAAAATTTAGGCTTGAGAACACTGATGAGTTTCAGATCAAATGAACAGGGACCTGGTATCTTCCCTAACTGTTGGAGTGCCTCCTAGGATCTCAAGTTTCCTCTTTTCTATTGTGAGCAGCAGTCTCTCCAATCTCCAAGATGCCCCATAGTTGTTTGCCATTTCATTTCATTTCAGCTTGAGCTATAGGAAAGTCTTCATTCTCATTCTCATACTGCACTAGTTCTATTCCCATATTTTTTTTTAATGGGGAAAAAAAAAGTTAAAAGGAAAAACATTTTAAAAAAATCAATTTCTGTAGTCATTGCTTCTTTGGGAATGTTCAACTTTTTCTTGTAAATCCCATACGTATTCATTTGACCATGAACTATATATGTTGGCCAGACTTCAGCTGGTGTATCCCCTTTGCCTCAAACTTTTCCTAATCATAGAATCACAGAATGGCCAGGGTTGGAAGGGACCTCAAGGATCATGAATCTCCAACCCACTGCCACATGCAGGGCCACCAACCTCCACGTTTAATGCTAAACCAGGCTGCCCAGGGCCCCATCCAGCCTGGCCTTGAACACCTCCAAAGATGGGGCATCCACAACCTCTCTGGGCAGCCTGTTCCAGTACCTCACCACCCTCTGGGTAAAGAATTTCCCCCTGATGTCCTACCTAAATCTCTCCTCCCTCAACTTAAAACCACTTCCCCTCGTCCTACACATATAAACCATTTCAAAGAGTTGATTCCCCTCCCCTGTGTAGGCTCCCTTTAGCTATTGAAAGGTTGCACTGAGGTCACCCCGCAGCCTTCTTTTCTCCAGGCTGAACAAGCCCAGCTCGCTCAGCCTGTCCTCATAGGGGAGATGCTCCAGTCCCCTGATCATCCTAGTGGCCCTCCTCTGGACCCTCTCCAACAGCTCCCTGTCTTTTTTGTACTGAGGGCTCCACACTTGGATGCAGTATTCCAGATGGGGCCTCACAAGAGTTAATGTTCCCTTTGTCTTTTGTTTTTAATTTTGTGTAATGTAAGAGAGAACACTTTCTTGTCACATGAGCAGTTCCTTTCCTGCCAGTCAGCCTAAACTCACTACTGGTAGACTTATGACATATAAAAATTGTTGATGCCCTATTCTAAGTCAGCCTTGGAAAAGAAAGGTCATCATATTTCTCCTTAATCCATCATAGTATCTCACAGATTTGGGTCTTGATGACTTCTAATGAATGCTGTATGAAAACAAATAGTTATTCATAGAGAGGGGAAATCAAGTATTCCTTTGCAAATCCCACCACCTTCAGCAATGAGCTTGTTGGAAAATCGCAGAAGCAAAATCAATGTTTAAAGACTTCTTCCTTACTCTGCTATATCTCTTTGTCTGATGCCTTTTGTCAAAGAAGTTTTGTCCCACAAATGCTCATGCAAGACAGAGTGTCCATTCTTAATGTGCTTTTCTGATACCAACAAGGTGAGCGCAATTTGAGCTTGGTACTTGGACCTTGGAGTAGAAGACAGGAAGAAGTGAGGACCATCCTTGGAGACCTTCCACTTCAGAAGTCCCTGTCACCTTGAGGATCATGTGCAATAGAAATTGTTGCTGAATTATGGCAGACAAGTCAGGCAGCAGCTGTACCATGAGGGGATGAATGCTCAAAGCCCTCAAAGAAAATTCTTCCTGCACTGTCTTTCTGTTTAATCCTTACCCACACTGCACTTAATGTTCCTGTTTGTTCTCCTGCAGTCCAGGAGACTTGGTTCTTCCCAATATGGAGACAGTCATTTCAAAACTTATATAGTAACCACTTCTTTTCATAGACTTTGCAGGCAAGATTTGGTGAGCTTCCCAACACCGGTTAACAAATGAACAAGAGCAATACACTTATGTGTTCAGAACTGGATATGATGTGACATCTAAACTTGTTTTTCTTCTAGGGATATCATGACAAATTATTCTCCTCTTGTTTATCTCAGCAGACTCTGCAAAGCCATAAAGATTATTTGAGTCACTCTGGATTTGCTGTGGGACAAAAAACACAGGATGTGGCCAGATCCAGCAAACATACTTTTCAATCAGATTTACATAAAATCCACTCCTTCACCCGCCAGACACACAAAAAACAAAATAATAATCATATCGAAACAGAACTGATTGTGAAACCTCCTTTTGTCCTGTGAGAATTTCAGATTTCAGAAGTTTTACCATCAAAACTTGGTAATTCTTGCAGATCAGTAATCCGTGAAGAATTCACCATTGGTGTTTCAAGATATTTTTCATGCTTTAGGTCCTTTTAATAATGGAAATAATGTAAAAATAGAGTAATAAGCAATGCAAAAGCAAGAGCTATTACAAAGCAAAAATTAAACATTTCCTTCAAAGAAATTCAAAGCTATATACAATTTCAAAACACGTTTATTTATGCATGTGTTTATGCACGTAGGTATTTACTTATTAAGAACCTGAAGGAAACAACTGCAGCTTGGTGAATCAGGCCTCTTTCTAGGAAAATACATTAGCCAAAAATTCTCAATGAATTCTAATACACAAATTCCATTGTTCCTCATTTCCCAAACATGCAACTGAGAGGAAGAGAGAAAAGAGAGAAATTTGTGAAGTGTCGCCAATGGAATGTAAAATCCCAGTTTCAGGCTCTTTTTCTTTCTCCGGTGACCTAATTTGCTCCTGAAAACCCTCAGCCCCACTCTCAGCTGCTCTGCAAGGGATGTTCTCTGCATGCAAGGACACAAGCAGGTCTGCTTGGATGTCTTGTGGAGAAGGAGTGGTAGTGGAAGGAATTAATGACTTGATGTGGTCTACAAGAATTCAGCATGAACCTGAACCTCACCTGGCATCCAGATCAACGGCCTGAGCAGAAGAGTAGTCATCCTTTCAATTCTTGTTCACTGTTTGTGCTTGTGGGATAGCACTGTATACACTACAAAGTAGTTGCTTCTGCTTTCCCCCCTTTTTTTTCTACACTTTCAACCTATTCCTAACCTTATTGATTCAAAATGCAGAAGGAAAATGGAATGGAAACTTTCTTATTAAGTAGTTTTTGGGAACATTTGAGAGAAGTGCTCAAAAATTCCGCTGCTTTGAATTTTGTCTGAAATGAAGTTAGAACCCCAACTATAAATCAGGCTGGATTCTTTTCTAAATCTAGGTTTACATTCATCACAAAATCAGTCATTTGCTTTGTCTCTCAACAGAGAGTCCAGGATTTCCAGACCACTTAGACACTCTGTGATTGAAATGGTTGTCTGTAACTCGGAACTCAGACAGAATGAGAGCTTAGTTGCCCTTGCTGTCAGTATTTCTTTACCTCTTCACAAAATAGACAGAATTTTCCCCATGTGATCAAAGGATCTTTAGATATCCAAACTGCATACTTAATCCTGGAGCAGGACGTCCATCCATACAGAGGTAGCCCAAAGGTGCAACATGATGAATCAGGAAGGAAATGACTCCATGAGTTTTGAGAGGGAACCCAACCCACACATCCTCCAGCAGAAAAAAAAATCACATTTTGCAGGTTTATTTTCCTGGAAAGCTCAGTTCAGAGACCATTCGAATTTAAATAGTCTGTTCAGTTTGAATTGGCTTTCTACCAAATGCTGGGCATTTTCTGCATCAGACTAATTTCATTATAGAGAACATTAAGATGCTCTTTTGCTCAAATATTTTCTTTCATTCAGAAGATGGCAGAAATCATAGAATCACAGAATGGTCTGGTTTGAAAAGGACCATAATGATCATCTAGTTTCAATCCCGCTGCTGTGGGCAGGGTTGCAAACCACCAGACTAGGCTGAGCAGAGCCACATCCAGCCTGCCCTTGTATGCCTCCAGGCATAAGACAGAAATGACATAATCAAAAAATGAAAACACGGAGCCTAATAATTAGTTAACTAATTATGGACTTCGTCATGGGATTGCTCTATGGCATTTGAAGGAAGATGCCTGTCCATTACGTTCTGTTTGGCTTAAAAGTTCAGATCTAATACTAAGAATGTCTTTATGTGCAACAAGACAACGACTGAATATTTCCACATGATAATAATAGGCAGTGAAACCCATGGAACTGCATTTTGCTGACCTGAAGG
This sequence comes from Centrocercus urophasianus, assembly GCF_019232065.1. Taxonomy (NCBI): domain Eukaryota; kingdom Metazoa; phylum Chordata; class Aves; order Galliformes; family Phasianidae; genus Centrocercus; species Centrocercus urophasianus. The sequence continues at coordinate 45,004,966 of NW_024884711.1, forward strand.
AATGCACATTAATGGCAAAAAGGGGAAAACTGCATCTCTGGAGAGTGAATCAAATCCTTCTGGATAAAGTAGTTATAAAGAAAGGAGCAACCAGCGGGATCTCGGTTGCATTGCCACAGTCATGCTCTTTATCTTGACTCTCCAATTCGGACCACAGAGAACCTGTCCTGAAGACATATGATCAGATCTACTCTCCTAAATTCTGAACTAATCAAGGGATAATGCGTAGGTTGGAAAGACTTCATTTCACCTTACTTCTAAAAAATCATATATTCTGAAGAATACTTAAGTACAATGCTTAAATGCAAACACAGTATTTTTCAGACTCTGCTTGGTTGTGGACAGATATTTCCCATTCAGATGTAAGTATGCTTGATGCATAATGACACACTGAAAAATAGGAACATGGAAACTGAACATTTTAAGGCAGTAATTCACCTCAAAGAAACTCCTTTGTAAAAGCTGATCTCTTCTGTCAGATAATTACAAGGTCCTTTAGGATGACAAAGACTTCAGTGAAGAAATTCAAGCAGACTTGTATCTTCTGTAGGGCAGGAACCTTGCAAAGAACTTAGCTCATCCTGAATCACGACCTAAGCCTGGAAGGAAGCAAATCCTGAAGGCTGCTACAGTGAGGGAAACTGGAAACGACCTCTTGTTGTCAGATTTCACTCATTCGTTTTAACCCAGTGTTTCCCCAAGGCTGCAGAACAAATTCCTTCTGTGCAGGAAGTGCTTGTGCTAATCCAGAGGTTCAAAGCCTGTATGAGGAAATATAATGCTTCCTCCAGGGACTTTTCAGAGGAGAGTGGCTGACCACAAGAAAACAAAAGCTCCTGCAGCTGATCGTAAGCCTATGTGAGAGGGCTGTTGAGGAGTCACCTAGGAATGACTGCAATTCCTGTTTATGAGTCAGCAGGGAGGGAGCAGCCCAAGTCAGATTTTGGGAGATGCCTGCACTGTCTGCTTCTTTTCAGACCATGGGAACTCTGCAGGGAAAATAATGAGATGTGAGGTTGAGGAATGTGGGAATTCAATGTTCTGTAGACCATGCTTATTAGTTCCCTGCTAGGCATGACGACACCTGCAGCAAGCAGAGATGTGAGCTCTGATCCAGCATTGCTGTGTCATGTTAAGGTAAGGCACTTTGACTTTCTTCCACATCTTGGTCTCCAGAGAGAAAAATCTTGTGGGTGTGAATTGCCTCCATCTCTGTCTGTGTAATGTCTATTTTAGTTGAATTTTCTTTGAATTTTCCCAGACAACTGTTAGATCAAACCTATAATCTCATTCCACTAAGAGAACATAAGTTCATTCCACTGGATTTAAAGGATTTTCTTCTAAGCATCTTTACCCTTCCCAACACAAAGCTAAGGGCTGAGGCTTCAAGTGGAACTCCAGTTCTTTATAACAAAAAGATTCAACCCATCTAGATGTGCTGGTTTGATTGTGGATATCTTCTGAACTGGTATATTTCCCTAGGTAACTGGTACCATGTCAGGGTGCTCTTACACTTTAAAGCACAGATAAATTTGTAACATCTGAATAGAATCATGATAAAACATGTCAGGAAGAGATTTCAAGAAAAAGCAAACCTCATTCTTTTGTTCTCCTTTCAGAGTAAGCTGGACACCTGCTTTCTAACCTGTTAAAACCTTCTGTTTTTAGAAGCTCCCTACAAACTTTGACATGTGTAGGTTGGACAAAGAATTCAGTTCATGACTGTTTGAGAAGTATAGTGATGATATTTAAAAATGTTTTGACTTATTTATCAGCTTTGTCTTCTAACCTTTCAGACAATTAACCTCTGTTGTTTTGTTTTATTTCTCTTTCTGTTTCATTTTTCTTAGTTTTGGTTTCATCTCAACATGGATTGAACATCAAGGGAAAATTATTCTCCCACTTAGCTTTTATGCAACATGAACAAAGGTGTTAGAATGTGATTTTCAGAAAATAAGTCATAATAGTTCTAAATCAATCTGTGATGTCCCCATTGGGATTACACAAGCTGGTCATGTCTAGCTTGAAATCTGGGCTGAAACCATTACAGCTCAATTGAAATAAAGTTTGCAAATGTATTTACTCAGACTGAGATCCATGGAACACAAACACCCCAGGCCTAATAGTGCATGGAAAATAGAAAAAGCAATTCCTACTCATTTACTATGATAAATGATCACCTCAAAATCCTAATGGCCGTGGTGTTCTATCAACATGTTCAGCTCCTATCCAGCATCAGGTGGATGGTGGTGGTGGATGAGTGCAGAGCTCAAATTGTGCTCTGAACAATTTGTTCAGGTTCTGGATAATTTAACGAGCTTGATTAAATGCTAAATAAATATTGGTTTTGCAGTTTGCTCACCAGATTTGCTCTTGGATATAAGAGGCTACAAATACTGTTGCACTGGCAACAGGAACAAACAGTTTAAAAGATCCGTTCAGACTGTGATGAAAGTGTTTGAAGAAAAAAATTTTGGTGGAATCGTGTTTTGCTCTAATGAAAACCCTCTGTTCTGCAGTAACCGAAGAAAATCAGCAAGCTCTACTCCTCACAACTTCAATTTAATTGTCAATTTAAAGGAGGAAGTCACTCAACAGGCCCTATGTAACAGGTTACAAGCTAAGATAAGCTCACTTCTTTCAATTTCATATTCTTTGGTTTTGATAAAATTTTCAGTGCTGAAGATATCTGGATGCATACACATAGTTTAGTAGAATATAGTTATATTTACTTCCAATTTTTGCAAATGAGGGACTATTCTTGTTGTGCTCACTTCCTTTATCTTCACTATATGCATATGTATTTTTGCAGTGAAATGTATGCACACCCACAAAGTTGTGTCAGTGAATGCCTAGTTCATTTTTGCACTAAAATGCCCTCCCAGTGCTTTCAGCTTCAGTTGAAGGAGATAGAACTTCAGATAAGATACTATCTGCTTTGTGCTGGGCAAATTTGAGTAGTAAACTGTAGAAACTGTGGTCAGTATTTGTTTCTTTAACCCAGCAGCTGTCTTGTGCTGTGAAATCCCTATTCACAGTGGGTAATGATTACAGCTTCATAAGATAATGCACAACCTTCATGCCCTTCACACCCTTTTCTGCTGCTTCTGCAGTTAGTTCAGCATTACAAGACTGCACGCTCTCCTTTACTACATGCACCAATCTTAAAGCTTGGATAGATATCAACTTCTTTCAATTTTTTGTTGCTTCAAATTCAGTGTTTTTGATTTTTTCCTGTATGTTAGTGTAAAATAACTTCACTGGAGTTATACCAAATCATGGCCAGCTTATGAAATGTCTCCTACTGCTCGAGAATGAGGGATATTGGTTTATACTCAGAGATAGGCTCCATGTGTGTTCTTAGCAAGGAATATAGAAATGCTCAAAACTGCAGTTTAAGTTTTCATTTTTTGGAGTGTTCTGCTGGTCCTCTTGGCTTTTCCTTTGCCCCCTGAATATCCTTTGCTACTGAACTGGATGCTGTCAGGCATTGAGGATGGGTGAGCTGTTCTGAGATGCCCCAGAAGAGGGCAATCATGTAAATCTAGTGCTAGGCATCAGTTCATTTCTGCTTACCATGTTGAAAAAAACTAGCAATTTCTAAGACATTCGGTTTAAATGTTCCTTTGGCTCTGAAATGTCAATGGCTCTTAAAAGTCCATAGGTGGCAGTGGTGGTGGCCACTTCTGAAGGCAATGGAACAGTTTTTAGATCGGGCCTTAAAAAATATGGACCAAGACTCATTCCTGTCTTGTATATTACAGTCCTTCTGATGAAGTCATATTGGCACAATAGTGATGCTTAGTGAAATGTCTGTCTTGTTTGGTAGAGTTGTTATCTAATTGTTTCTTTGGAGGAGACTGAGGATGCCACTTTCAGCAAAATGCACAGGAACACCCCAAAACCTTAAAAAGCAAAGCCAGGTGCCTTACTTGTGCCAGCAGTGCTGTGCTGAGTGGCTGGAGGAGACACCTGTGTTTGTCATCACCATTAACGTGTAGGATGGCTGGTAATGTTTTCTCAAGTCCTGAATCCTCAAAGAGAAAAAGGTGGTTTATCTCTTAACTGGGAGCTTCACTGGAGTTTCATGGTGTACATGTACACCTACATTGCAGACAGTTGCTTGACGCTGCCCAAATTTCAGTCTACACTGACAAGTGAATAGGTCTTCACGCTTTTCATACGTCTTTTAGATGTGGAAGACATCTTAAAAAATGGGGCTCCAAAGCACAGAAAGTGTCTCCCTAGAGACCTCAGATATTCTAATGTTAACATGATGGCTGTCCTGTGCACATTCAGATTTTCTCTAGCATTACAGTGAAGGGCTCACCACACAGCATATACATCACTTACCAAATTACTCTGTTTCAAGTAGCAGACTTGCTGCCCTGGAAAAAGAGTTTATATATATATCCTACATTTTTTCTAGCACTTCTTATTCCAGTCCTTGATCCCTCAGTTATGATCCCTAGTCCTTGATCCCTACGATAAGATCTTAATTGCAGTTCCAACACATAGTAGCTAGCTACTGTCCAGAGGCTGGCATCCTCCGTGTAGAGGTTAATTCATGACCCTATTGCTGTTTCTCTCTTGGGACTTGGTGCTTATACCAACCATATCAACCAGCAGCTGGGAAGGTTTTGCTTCATGAACACTGTTCTGTGTCAAAAGAAATGCTATCATATTGTTAGGTTTAAGCAGTTGGATGAAATGCAACTGCCGACCATGTGTGAGGCTGAGAAGGAGTCCCGTGAGTATTAGTGGTATCTCAGTGTTGGATTTGGGCACCTAAAACCAGCAGGACCATCAGCTTTGAGAACTAAAACACAAGGACTCCTTAGGGCTGCATTCATAGACTCTGTAACCAACCATCCTGTTTTTGGATCTGGGTCTGGAGGGTCAGCTCTATTGATCGAAGCCACACACACTGTCAAAAGTATTATTCTTTTTTCCTCAGTTGGGCAAGTTGCCCAAACTGTGCCCTCATTTATCCTGTAATAACCTTACAACATCAGCAAGTGCCTCTGTGGATCTGAGGACATTTAGCAACTCTCAGAGGGGACTGAGATTTTGCCAGGCCTGGCCCTAGAGCTTCATTTTTCTACCAGAAACACTTTTTGGAAATAGAAGCTGTCAGTAACCCAGATGGGCTGAAGGTTGATAGCAATTTGGTTTAATAGCTCCTTGTGGCTGTTTTTTGGGTTTTTTTGTTGGTTTTTTTTTTTTTTTTTTCTTTCTTTTTTTAACCTCTGATTCTTAATTGAAATGGAAAGCAAAAATTCCTGTCAGCATGCGTGCATCTTCTAAGATCTGCCAACAGCACCACATGGCATTCATCACATCTCACAAACTGAAGGTTCTCTGACAGCCTTCCTGGTGTTGTTAAGAGGAGAAGATGGTACAGGCACTTCTATATGTCATAGAATCATAAAATCATTGAATTGTTCAGGTTGGAAAAAACCTTAAACATCATTAAGCCCAACCACAACCGAACCATACTACACGAACTCCAACAACCCTCTGCTAAATCCTCTCCTTACTGAGAGCTGTAAGACACTGGTTGGAGTTAGAAAGGAATGGGTGGGAAGAAAGATCTTCTGAGATCACAGCAAGATTTACAAGGGTATTTTTCCCAAGCTCGAAATAGATAATTTCCATAAACTCCATGCAACAAATAATGTGAGGTCTTGTGACTGCGGAATGTCTCCCAAGAGATGTCTGTCTGCTATGAACCTGCTAAATGTCCCTCAGTGATTCATTTTGCATCTCCAAGCCCCAGTTTCAGCATTTATAAATTAAACAGAATGGTAACAACTTTCCAGTGTTTTGAGGAGTATTTACAATACAGTTCAACACACAAGACTGTTGGCAAGTTTTTTAATTCTTTCTGCTCTCCAAATGCTCAACTGCATGCTATTGGCTTAACATTGCCTCTGCACCAAAATGCTGAGAATGATAGGGTCTGCGTAGTGCTTTTCTAAGGGGAAAGAGGGGGAGTAAAAAGAATAAAAGAGTGACCCAAGAGGCGATGTTTGGGAGTTGCCCAGCTGTGTTTCTAATGTTGTGTCTCAGATGCTGGTCAGATTCCAAAGGTAGAAGTTCCATCCAACCCTATCTGGAAGGGAAAAGAGCCACTGTCAATAAATACGTTTGGGGTACTTTCTCTCAATGAATTTGGAGAGAACCTCTTATTTATTTTTTCAGGGAAGTTTTGAAGCAAGCCAACTACAGGCTGCAGCTGGGGTCAGGACTGTGTTTGCCAGCTCCCTGAAGAAAAAGTTTTCTCTGGGAGTTTTATCTAAGCTACAAAGCCCATTCTGAACATGGTGTCCAGACCCAGCTGCTATCTTATCTGAGTTAGGAGAACTCTCTATGGTTCAAGTTATAAGCAAGACGCTGGCATGAGAGGGCATGCCCTGAGGATGTAGAGATGAGATGTGCCATCCATATGAAGAAGGCCACCTCTTCTCTCTCTCATCCAAGTTCTGTGGACTGTACTGTGAAGAAAGAAAGAACAAGCAAAGTTCCAGGACGTGCAATGAGAGTTTGACTGGAGAAGCATGAACGTGTAACCTGATTTAGGTGACATTTTCCCAGGATGACTCTCGTGCAGCAGTCAGGTTGGATTATCACAGCTAAGCCCAGCTGAGGGCTGAAAATTTACAGATTTGCACCATGATCTAGAGGAAGATTTTCCATGCAAGATTTTCCTTTGCAAATCTGCACAATCAGTGCCTTCCTTGACATTGACCTTATTTTGGGCCTAGATCTTGGTTGTGTTGAAGCCAAAGAGAGGTTTTGCTCTTGGCTCCAGAGAGGTTAGGCCAAAGATCATACCTCAGTGAAGTTTCCAAGCCTGAAAATGAAACAGAGCAGTAATGCAAAGGAATTGCTGTTTTCTATAATTGCCTTCATTGCTGACGTTCTATTTTTCTTCAGTCAATCAACTCCTGATTTAATTATACTTTTGGGGGCCTATGGACACCAGCGTTTGCAAGGCTGAGTCCCTAAAGCATTTACAATTCCGCCTTGTTTTTAAATGGACTAAATTGTGTTGCCTGTTAAAACAAATTCACTTGTCAAATCTCTTTCTTCAACAGCCTTGCCTTACACCTCGCCTTGACAGTGTAATAATGTCTGAAAAAAACAACCTAAAGGCCACTTTCTAGCTACAGTCACCCCTCAAATGAACAGCAGTAAGGAGGCAGGGAAGTCAGAAATACCAACCTGCACTCTGGGATAGTATAGCAGTGCTCAGGACCATTTGTATCACTTGCAAAGACTGGGGAGAGTAAGTGAGCTTCATGCACTTGAGAAAATACTGGAGAAAAATAAATCAAGGGGAACTGATGGAAATAGTCCATGCATATTATTAATGTGAGGAGACAAGCTGTGTTCTCTGATCTTCAAGGTCTTTTCCAACCTGAGCAATTCTATGATTCTATGATTCTGTTGTCAGTGTGAAGTTTGGGGCTCTGGGATAGTTAGGCTGCTTGGCGCCTGATAAATCTTCTGCTTTACCCTGTCTAGGATTTGAATGTGTCTCTCTGGCCCGGAAGATGTGGTCCAAGGTTTCTCAGCAGGGAGAAGGTGGAGGTGGGGGAGACATCATCCTTGGAGGTGTTCCAGAACCATGGAGATGTAGCCTTGAGGGTCATGGTCAGTGGGCATGGTGGGGATGGGCTGGGGTTGGACTTGTGGGTCTCAGTGGTCCTTTCCAACCATAATGATTCTGTGATTCTAGGATTCTATGACCATGGCACTAAATGCAATATTCATGGCATTAAGTTCTATATAAAAGGAGAAAAAGGATTAAAGTCTTCACGTACAGAGAGAATTACAGGAGGAAAGTGATTATACTGGCAGATAGCATAGTGAAGGATACAAACACAAAGTGTTCGTAGACATTCATGACAGAGCTGCACTTTTAACTCATATGCCTTCATGTGTGAGCAACTGCTCTAATAAGGAAACTTGCAGCAGGAAAAGGAGGTTGAAGTTGGGAGAGTGGAGAGCACTGGAACAAAGTGAAAGTATGCATTTAGGTGCAAAATCAGGTGATTTGGACTATGATATTTTTTAGAGTCATCCATGCTGCGATACTTGGAAAGGTGCCCCTGGTCACAGCACAAATAATGCACTATGTGAGCTGTGTTACAGATCCTTCCATGCCCTGTTCAGCCTCTCTGTTGTCCTCTTCAGCTCTCATCCCTGTCCCTGCAAGGCAGGTCAGACTGCAGCAGGTTCTGCCCTGTACAAAAAAACAAACCTACTGGGATCTCAAAAGCATGGGATGATCTTTGTGTATCTTTGTGACAGCAATGGGGAAACTGAGGCACAAAGAGATTACCTGAGATGCCTAAGCTAATTTAGCAAAATCAGAAAAGAAGTCTGTTTTCTCCTGTATCCCAGTCAGATAGAAATGAAGGCTTAAAGTCTGCATTATCATCCAGTTTCAAATGCAGCTGTAATGTACAAGAAGAGGGGCAGAGCTCTGAAGACCTGACATGATCACATCCTATGACCACATCTGCTGTGCGACCTCCTCAACTGCCATCTTTTTGAAGCCTTCTCTTCAAGACAGAGACCCAAAGAAGTGCCACACACACAGCAGCTGGAGCAGCCAAAGAGTTAAATCACTTCCCATCACCGTTTGTGTGGGATACAGAAACAACTTTTCCTACTGCATCCGCAGCTGCCAGCAGAACTCGGTGACAGCTTTATAAATCGCACCTGAAGCAAATAAAAACGCCACGTCCAGAATGAGCCCTTATCTCTTCTTGTTTGTGTTTGGCTATTTTGTTTCTAAAGGTCACGGGTAGAAGCAGAAGGAGCCGTCACTGGGTGATGTATGTTGTCTTTGGCACGGAGCGACTGATTTTCTGTTAGGGCACAGTAACACAAATGTGAATGGAAGAAGTGGGGGAGAGAAGAGGTGAGAAAAACTGTGAAGCAAGCAGTGAAAGAAAAGAAGGAGGGAAAAAAATAAAAAGAAAAAAAGAAATGTATTTGCAATAGCCTCCAAAATACATGGAACACAAAGCAGCTGTTAAGGAAAAAATGGGAAGAACAGATGAAAAACAAGGCGTTCAGCCAGTTCTAAGTTTTGGTAAATGATGGAGAACAATATTATTATGTGTCCAGGAAGGAAAGATTCCCTTTTGTCTGATGCTTCTTATATCTCATCTTAACCTACTGTAGAAGCTCCCCACATACATTATCAGGGGTCATCATAAGAGAAAAACGTGAGTTTTCTCACATAATCACGAATAGTTCTGCATGGAAAGGAGATGGGAAGTGGGAGAGGGTACTGTTACAGAATCATTACACTTGTTCAGCAGCAAGTAAGAAGGTTCAGATCTGAGACAGTTCCTTAATGATCTACACAGCATCTCTAAAATCCTATGTCTGGGCTGGGTCATTGCTTTCAGAAGGGCTTTGATTGCTAAGATTTAGATGATGCAAAGCTCACTGCTCTGTGGGGAAATTATTTCAGAGGTTAATATCCCAGATTATAAAAAATGAGGAATTTAGTTGAATCTGAATGTGCCTAATGTTAACTCTGTGTCAGTGAAATTTAGAGCACCTACCTGTACAACATTTTGCCCAAGGAGGTTGTGGATGCCCCATCCCTGAAGGCATTCAAGGCCAGGCTGGATGTGGCTCTGGTCTGGTGGTTGGAGACCCTGCAAGTAGCAGGGGGTTGGAACTGGATGAGCATCCCCCAATTCAAAGAAAAATAATTTGACTAAGGTCCCCTAAGTTCTAGTGCTGGAGCAACCGAGCAAGCACAAGTAGGGCCAGTTTAATATGCATCAAACTGGATACCACGAACATTATTCATTTGAGAAAAAGTAAGCCAATCCATGTCCAGCTCAGGAACTCAAAGCACTTTGAAAACATGAAGGAATTAAACCACATGTCCTGCCTGAGGTAGGTGAAGTATTTTTATCCCCATTTTACGGCTGGGTAAACTCAGACAGCGAGAGGTTAAGTGACTTGTTCAGTGTCACAGTCGGTTGGGGAATGTGAAGAAGTGAAGCAACAGGAAGAACCTGACCTGGGGCATGTGTCTGTGTGTGCATGTCTTTATGCACACTTGCTCAGTAGTTTCTTTCCCTATAAACCACGTAGCTCTATTTCATGGAGTTGCAAGCACATGCCTTGTACAGGGTTTTGGAATGAAACACGTGGATGAAAGAATAAAGATGAGGTCAAACAGGAACATAAGGACAAGTTGGCACAATAGCAGCTGGATAAAAGGATTAAGGAGTCGGCTGGGTTGTAGAAACAGGAAACACTGTCTCTGAAGTGATTGGAATTAGTTCAAAGTGCCCTGCATGGGATGTAAAAGCCCTGGGCTTTGAGGGGAGCAGGCAGGCCCAGCATACATGCTTAGATGTGGCCCAACAGAGCTAGCAGCAAGATGAATCAGCAGCTCAAGCCAAGACTGTGAAACCAAGGAGCCTAAATTCAGTTTCTCACTTCTTGTGGTGCTGCCTTGGGTGACTTGAGCAAGCAGCTGGCCATGGTGTTCAATTTTTTTTCTGTCAGAAGAATGGGCATGAATCAGCTCCCTACACATGCCCAAAGGCCACTGGATGTGCCAGAAAACATCTGAGTCTTTGGCACAGGCCTGGCAGATATGACACAGGACTTACAGAGGACGCAGCTGAAGGTCTTGTTGATACTCCATGGCACAAGATGCCTCTATCTACCTGAGTCTTCCCTTTGGTTGTACAAGTAGGTCAGTGTGTCCATGTGAACTAGAGCTATCCAGGTATGCATGGACAATTGCATTTGAGATGTCCTCACTTTCAGCTGCTGATCCAAATGGCTTCAGCACTGTCATTTCTTCCAGCTCCGTCTCAAAGTATTGACAGTTTTTCCTTGCTAGGCATCTCTCACTAGAGAACTGGATTAAATCTCTAACCAGTACAGCCATTGGCTTCCGAAGTGGTGTCTGTTAGCCTACGGGTCACCCTAAACACCTAAGTTTGTCTGAGACTGTCTTTTCGAAAACTGTATGGGGAGCAAAGCAACACAGAGGGTTCTAACCTACTTCCAGCTGTTTCAGCTTGAGAGCTAAAAGGCCCTTACAAAATCAAATGAGTCCCACCTTTCTCACTTTATTGCTCTATTAGCATTTCCAAACTTTGAAAACGGCTTATGGTAATGACAATGGAAAATTAATGCGACTTGCACTCTCCATTCAGAGTTTGAGTAGCTGCAAATGCTCCACCATTTGCTTAAAGAAGAGAGATTATCTCAGACACGCTTTAAAACAAATCAGTGGAGTAGGATCGTTGCCTGGACTTGTGAAGGGATTTAGGAAGGGATGCTCATTAGCCAGGACAGACAGCCTGCTACACCAGTAGGACATGGAAGGCCAACTCTATCTGTAGTCATTTGCTATTTAAGTCACATACCACTCTGAAATGTGAACAAAAATAAGTTGTTCTCGTTCAAATAAGCTCAGCCAGTGGAACAAAATCTATTTAAATACCTCATAACCAGAAGGGAAACTAAGTTGTTAAATGCCTTCAGTTTGACAAAGCAAGCAGAATAGGTATGTTGCTTAGGAGCTGTGCTAAATAGCCCCTTGAAAATGGGCACTACCTTATGTATGCACACATCCATGATTGTTTGTGAAACATTAAATCCATATTTTGAGAGCGTTTTAGATATGAAGTATTTACTTCTTTATTTTGTTTTAAATAATACTCTGACACCTAAACGAAAACAAAATCCCACTAGTTAGGTTAGCTGTGGAATAAAATCATTCTCAACCAAAGAAGTAATTCTGGAGACCTTTTTATTTCAACAAGAAAAAGTGGAACAACTGATGTTAAAGTAAACTTTAAATAATTCATCACTCTTCTTTCTGCTTCTATTCCAAACGCATCCTCACTCCAGTTCTGTAAGGCAGATACAGGCAGTACCACAGTTGGATTTAATCTCTAGAAGTGGGTGGCTGGTGTTGGTACTGCTACCTGGGGGATATGATCCAGTCTGTGTCTATTATTAGATGTTATTAAAGGTCTTCTATTAAAAGATATGTCTATTACAGTTATTACAGCACTAAGCTATGCTTCAGCAGGCCTCTAAAGCAGACGCTGCAGTATCCTGTATGGTGTAACACAATAAGCCCATTTCAGTTCTCTTCTTCCACATTATCTTTACATTGCATGATCATCCTGGGCAGAAATTATTTTTACACAACACCTAAGGAAATGGATGCCTATTCTGCTGGCCTTTTAATTAGTACAAATCATGAATTATACTGCACATAGGTATTATTTGACTCATGATCCTTGGTTTTCACTGCTCATGCTGTCACCTACATGGATGCTATCCCCTAAAACTCCTGCAAATCCCAAACCAGAATTCAGCCATCAGCCTTCCATGGTGACAACAGTTTGCTTCTATGGAGACAGTGACATCCTGAGGATGTCTGACCAATGAAATATTTCAGGAGATGAAAAAGCAACAGGGATCAAACACTTATCTGAGACATGGATCCTGTTTGTTTTTCCATGCTTGTTCTGAAACAAACAGAAATTGTCATTGTCAAAGAAATAACCCATTTTGGATAAAAAGGGCATATATGGTTTTGTGTGCTTGCTGTTTATCTGCCAACTCAGCCACAGGGCAAGATACTTTTTTTTTTTTTTTTTTTTTTAAACCAGCAGCCAGGGAAGAGCAAGAGACAGTTTCAGCAGTGATTGACAGTAGATGGAAAGCAGTGGTCACTGGAAATCAAAGTTCTGTGGCTGTAGAAGGAACTTAAGGGGTCAGTTCAGCTGCTAGAGCATAAATAGCAACAGACATTTGGGTTCCTTCAGGTGTTTTGGACATGCACAAATCACTGACAGATTGGACATGGGGTCAACAGGGCCTTCAGGAGCTGGTGACAAGTTAACACATCTAAAAATGACTCCAGTCACCCCTGTGTGCAGGCAGGTGAATCAGGTTTCTGATAGCTCATTTATGAGCCCATATGACAAATAAGTCCTGGTATCCATTATGTCAGACTATATCTTTATTCATAACTCTGTAATTTCTGCTTATTTTGAAGGAATAACTCTTAACTTTCCTCTTTAGCAGAGTCCATAGCTTCATATACAGCTGGAGAGAAGAACCAAGGCATGGAAGAGATCTCAGAGTTAATAATCCATATCTTGCCCAAGGGCAGAGGCACATGTAGAAATCTTACCCCTCAAATCAAGTATTTATGTAACTGGTATTTCAGCCTCTAATAAAAAAAAAAGGCTTTATGCCTTGTCCAAAGCAACATATCCTTCTACTAAGGAAGATTTTTCCAAAGATAAAATTCATCTCACCTTTCTGTAGACTTGTGTTGTTTAAACATACACAAATGAATTTGCACACTCTGGCCTCCCTTTGTAGTGAATCAAAATACAAAGGCACTTGCAAGATTTGCTGGTCCCAATTTAGATTTAGATAGAGCATATTCTGTCCCCATTGCTTCTGTGACTGCTTTCAGTAGGATAAAGAAATTCTGTCTTGGTTATTTAGTTGTTTCCTTGGAAGAAATATTCTTCTGTTTATCCTAGCCATGACATATGGCCTGTTCCCTTCTTCTCTGCAGAAGCATCTCACGTATTTAAGACAGTTCTTGAATTTTACCTGCATAATTTCACTTTTAGAATGAATAACTGTTTCCTCCTGTCTTTGATCATGTCACTTTTTTCTAAAACTCTCATCATTTTTGCTGCCCAACCATACCCATCTCATCTCAAAACCATGTCGTAAGCAAAATACTGAGATTAAAAAATAAGCCATAAAAAAGTTAGAGGAGCAGAAGAATTACGTAATTAAAAGTCCTAGTATTTATGTGTTTCTTTTGTGGATTCAGCCTACATCTTGCCTGTAGGCCTCCCCTATAGTGATCACCTGCAGGAGAGAAAGGGTTTGCTTTTCTCAAGAACACATCTAACCCATAGAAATTACTAAAGAAATGACTGTTAGCTCCCAAAAACTGGTGATTTTAATTCTGAAAGGCACCCATCTGGGAGAGACCACCAACTTGTCTCTGTAGAAGCCATCACTCCCAGCTGCCTCTGAAAACCAACCTGCAGGTGCCATTGGCCTTTGCCACTTGGAACAACTGACTCCAAAGAATAGATGGAACTTAAAATCCAATTGCTAAATATTGGGTTTGTATTGTTTTAGCCTGAATCTTACCATCAAGATTCCTAATTGAATTACTTGTGCTGTGTGTAGCAACAAGGCAGTAATTACAGAAGGTCTTGCATTCGTCTGTGCTTCTGCTGAGGCTGAGCAAATAGGATTAGAATTCTTCTTCCCAAATCGGCAGTGCAAATTAAATGTTTATTCTTTCATGTAGGGAAAATGTCAGCTGTTTCAAATTACCTGCAAAAGATTTCAAGTGATTGGGAATCTGAAAAGATAGAAGTCCAATTTCCACTTGAGAATGTTTTGTAGATTTATGGTGTTTTGTTGTTGTTTTTTTCCCCCAGCATTTTTCTCTTTTTGAATTGAGAATAACCCATTAGTTGAATGCATCTATGCTATTTTTTCTTTTCTTCTCCCTTTTTTCATTTGTTAATTTCAGTATGGTGCTCTAGTCTGAACTGATCACTTTACTTTTATAGTCTGTAAAATTCCAGGCTTAAAAGGATGTTGTCAAGTCAAATTTGACTCCAAATTAGGTTTTGGGCTGAGAATCAAGAGACATGAATTCTAATCCCTGTGACCTGCTGTGTGACCTGCTTCACCTTTCTGTATCTCAGCATCCCTCCTGGTAAAATAGAGATACAGTGCTCCTTTTTTTTTGCAATGAACTCTGTTTCCTATGATGGTCTAACACTTCTAAGCACCACAAGATGGCTTTGTCCACAGAACAATAAATGATTTGGAGGGAAAGGTTATGTAGTAGTCAAAGAAACATAATGAACATCCAATTTTAGCTTTATGGGAATCCTCTATGAATTAATTCATGCTCTCTCAAGCACTAGAAATTCCCATATTTTTAGCTGCCTGGTGGCTGAGGATATTTGGCATTAAAGAGTGTTTGTTGAAGTCACCTTTCTGAAACAGGTATCTTCATTGGGTCTGTAGGTGGAGGGATGATATAAGATGAAGGAAAGAAATATGTCTTTCCCTCTCAAGTCAAGGCCACCATGGTGATGGACCCTGAAGGATGCCTGAAATGTCCATGCATCATGTCCAATGAAAGATGGTGACTGACTTACTCTGCCTATTCAAACTGTGATTGTTTTGTCTCTACTCAGGGAGGGGAAGACTTCACATCCCACATTACTGAAGCAATTATTTCTGTCTTGTTCCAGGTGGAAATAACAGGCCATTTATTTTAAGGGAGAAGAAATTAATGTGACTAGTGGGAATGGGGGGGAGGCAACTTTCTGACAGACAACCTGTTATAGTGCATTCCTTCATGCCCCTTCTCAGTGCAGCCCACGATGATGTTTAACTCTCTGTGATGTCTTACATCCCCCTCCTACCCACCCAAACCATCTGTGGACTACCCACCCAAGTGGGAAATCAGCACAAGTTTTGCATCTAATCGGTGCTCCTGCTGAGCTGTGTTGCAACCCAATGCACTGAAACCCCCTGACAGATATGGCTTGGGGCCAAGCAAGTGCTTGAATGGCAGTGATTTTACAACCCCTTACTTGTGCGGCTATTTTCATGCCCCCTTCCTCACTCTGGGAAACGCTGGGGGACAGCCATAAATTTGTGATACATCATCGCTCGCACTCTAGGCTGAATGCAATATTCCCTCAGCGAGCCTTCATTAAGAGGAAATTCATGCCTTAAACACCTCGCAGCCTGCATTTTTGACAAGTCATCACATTTTTGTGTGCCCTGCTTTATTTTAAAGCCCCTCTAGTAATGACATTCCTGAACAGGGGCTGCTTTGCAGCTTGCTAAGGGGGAGCCTTTGTCAGCTGGGAGCAGTGGAGGAGGAAAATTGTGATGCAAAGCATGTATTACAATGGAGGAGAACAACCTGTTGTGTAAATTCGTCTGTCTTCTTGGACACCCACACTGCCGTCCCTTTTTGGCAGGGATGTCAGCACAGGAAGCAACACAAGGTCTTAAATCCATAAGGAAATTATCACACAGGAGCAGGGCATACTTGGAACTTACAGCACAGAGTGTTACTCTATCTATCCCCTACGGGGTAGCTGTTCTCAGACTTCAGAGCTCACCATGAATAGGTGTCTTTTTCATTGCAGTGTTATCCCAAACAACATTACTCATAGGTACCAAGTGTGAATCCCTCCAGTCTTGCACTCACCAAGCTCACCTGGGATGGGTTTACAAGACTGTTGTGTTACTGTTCTTCTGGTTGATTTGCAGGTGCATTGCCCTCAGCCCATGGCCCAGTTTCTGAGAGATTTAACCAAGGACCAGAAAACTGATTCTGGGGAATGTAAGCAGTACAAATCAGAACAGAGCAAAAAACCATGTAAAGAAATACTTTTCTTTGACAAAGTAAGTACACAGGGCAATGCTTTCCAGTTTGGCTGATTATGGAGAGCTGGCTAAATCCATGCTTAGACATCAGAGCTGTCACTTGCCTTTGTGGTGATTCTGGAGATCTTCACTGATTATTGGATTGATAAATGAATGATGAGTGACTTTGATTTTGGTTTCGTTTCCGTTAAACTCTTATAACCAACACAATTAAAATGAAACAAATGCAAGATCTCTTAATGTTCAAATACACACTGAACCTTACCAATGTCTTTTCCCAATATATCAACCAGTCTCCCAGGAGCAGAGTCTACTTTAAATGCCTGAAGTTCCTACCATCTCTGTTAGAAGATAAATCTTTCGTGTTCTGGAGGTTTAGATGAGTTGTGGAGCCAGTTGTAATGATTTAAGATAAACACATTCATCCAGTGTATTTAACTGATATATCTCCAGCTGTGATCATTTTAAGAGTTTGTGCAAATGTGAAGTCAAGTTCCATCAGTAACTTAAGCTGAACCTCTAACTGCTGAACTGAACTAAATAGAGGTGTGATGGTAATCCCTTATGTACAGCTGTGCTAGAGCTGCAGAGTTGTGATGGACAACTGCAGATTGTCACCTTTTCAGTTGCAGCAGCCATCATTGGAAACCATCTGCCTAATACCCTCAAGACTCATTCCCTCTTCTTTCAGCTCATTTGTCTTCACAAAATCATTTAGTAACATGGAAATTGCATGGCAGATTTTAAGATCTTCTACGTCAGTGTTTAGGAAGGTCATATTTATGTGAATGTTCATGTCCAGGCCATTCCCTGTTCTATCCTGGAAAAAGACTATGAACCATGATAACCAGGATGTGCTCAGCTCTTAGAACATCCCAGTCAACTTGAACCTTGCTAATGGTGTAAAGAAGGAATTTACTGTGTTCCCACAGAATAGGAAAGGGTGAAGCTAGTGTGCTCTGTGGTGTGATCATGTACCCACAGGCCTTTTGGTGGGAATGAGTTGAGAAAGAAGACTGAAACTGTTCAGCTTCGGTGACTTGTCACCAAAAATTCTTTCAGTTCTTCACCTTCACTGATGAGGATGACAGAGTGTAACCAGGCATACCTACAGCAGTGTTTCACCATGAGGAGGTGAAGCTCAAACACACAATCAATATAATGTGGCTTAAACTTGTCATCTGTTACACGGCTGTGTGAGCATGGTCTTTGTCCACTCCAACAGCATGGTAAAAGCTTACTTCTTTCCCATTAAGAGTTATCTAAGCCAGAGCACATCATACATCTGAAGACTATGCGTACTGACAGGTACAATAGTGAGCCATTTACTTTGAACTCATTAGGCTACTAGATTTAATTATGGGTTCTCTCCTTGACCAAAGCAAATAAATATATTTCTAATTTTCATTAATTTGTATCTGCTAGCATATTATTACTGCTACGCTACAAAAAGCAAGGTAATAAATGACTTAGAAATTCCACCTTTCCCTGGTGAATTATCATTTATCTGACCATGAAACAGGCAATGAAAAATTGAAGTTACCAATGAAGATTTCACTCTGCAGGGACCTTGCAGCGGAAGTGACTCTTTCTTTTTCTTCTGTGAGAGGATTCACCTTGACTTTGTAGCTGAAAAAAATCAGCTAAAATTTAGCTAAATACATTGTACAAGAAGATTTTGTTTTAATACATTGCAATTGAAATGAGAGAATCTGGGAGGAAAAAATGCAGATATCTATGAGTAGATAGAGCATTGTCATGATTTATGCTCTCTCTGCTGTATCCTTTCTTTCTGGGTCTGAGCAAGGGTGTAAAATCATGGAACAAGTAAAGGCTTAATGGCTGATAACCCAGCTTTCATGTGGGCTAAAAGGGAGGAAGAATTTATGGATTTATCTTCATGTGCTCAGGCTTGGAACAGCCCAAGGACCTGTTGGGCCCAGACTCTCAGTGGTTTCTGGTCCAAGATCACCTGAAGGCCAGGAGCAGTCATGAATTTAAGATGCTTAAAGAAATCTGGGCCTTAGTATTGTTTCTTTTCTGTGACAATGCTTTTTAAAGGCTAATTATTTCAAGAAGATTGCTTGCTAATCATGAATAAAAAGAATTGGCAATGAATAGAAAGAAATCCTTAAGGTCAGGAACGAGAATATTTCTTTTTATTATAGTTTGAAAACACTGGCTATAAACTAAATGAGAGTACAGGAAAGTTTGTCCTAAAAAAGTGATTGCAATTATCACATTCTCCTGAACTCTGTAGCAGTGGCCTCTGCCTGGGGGCTGAAAGGGGGCAGAGAGTGATGGAGGCATAGGCCAGGTCAGGTGACTTGTCTTGTGTTTATAGGGAAGGATGGTAGACTGAAAGGCCAATTCCAAAACTTTTGAGTCCCCCATCAATGCCCAAACTGATGACCTACTTCCCTTTCAAGCTTGCTTCACTTTTCTTGAAAGAACTGTTTGGAAATAGATGTCTAAAGGTTTCCTGAAGTAGCTTATCTTCTCTTTGAAGACATTATAATGTTTGCTTGTCTTCCACTTCAATAATTTCTTCATTTTCTGTCCCTTCTCTTTGCCTCTAGTCAAGAGGATGGAATAAATTAGCAAGCAGCATGTGAACCTCAGCTCTTGTTAGCTACACCTAAATACTACTAAGCCTATTAAGTTTATTCCTGGAACTGTCCTGTGCTACCACCCCCAATAACTTTCCTATTCAGTAGATTTCATTTCCTTTGTTCTTTCTTAATTTACTTGCAGCCAGGGGCTCCAGCAACTGAGCCATTAGCTTGCTGCTAATTAGCTGGCACTAACAGCCTCTCCTTATTCGGGAGGCTTGGAGAATGTTTGCTTCGAGTCACATGGTGGGACAGCCATTTAATAACAGCCATCCTGTCTAATTCTGCCTTTCCTTTGGCTCCTCATATGGATATCCAAGCTGAGCCCACTGGCACTGCTTGAGGGGATATTTTTATAACAGGTGGAGAAGAAGAGGAAGATATTTTATGACACTCTTTTCTTTGGAGGGAGATTGTTCCTCCTCTGGTGTGACCGTGAAGGGTTGGGAGCAGTGAGAGTTGTGCCTCACTGAGAGTATAGCACCTGTCATTGCATGAGGAAAGGAAAAGCAATTCCCTCTCTCCCACCTCTTCCTCCTGAAGCCAGGAGGTTCCTGACACCTCCCATGCTAAGCCAGAAAAAAAGTCATCCTGGGATTTGTTACCATATGCTGCCCACTGAGGTCCTTGATTTGGGTATTCATATCACACTGTTCTGGTACATTCATAGTCATTGTCAGGAGCTGGCAGGTGGGGTTATCCTCCCCCAGCATTGAGGAGGATAACACACCTCTGTCTGGTTTCCCAGTCCCATGTCCTTCATGCTGCATGGGTTGAGCTAGGGAAACTGAGGGTGCCACTCCATCCTGCAGTGTGACAGGTGCCATTCTTTCATGCAATCTAGAGTATGGCCCTTGAGTCTCAGGCTTCCAGGAACTGATGGGGTTGGGTTGTATCTGAGCAGGTTACAAAGAGCTTCAAACCTCTGAGCATCTTCTCCCCTTGCCAGTAGATCAGGTGGTGTTTTTCCTGGCAAGTGGAGATGCCTGGGGATCCAGGGAAATCAGTAACCCTCACCACACCCTCCTCCAAACCCCAAAGATGAAACTTTTGGCACTTTCTGGTCACCAGGTGCTCTCTTTCCTTGGCAGCAAAACAGGAAATGAGTCAAGAAGTGAAACATACACTCTCATGAGGAATTGCCTTTCTAGGCCTTGAGAAGAAACCACCTCAGAGGTGTTTGTTATTCCTGAGCAAGGAGGATGCATCTGCACAGCATTCCTTGAGGTGACATGGCTGTGAACAGTCAGCTAAGGGTGGGGACAGGTGGAAAAAGTTGGTGACTTCTGACATCTTGTTTACTCAAACCCTCCTGGCTTGCACAGATTCCTCTGAATCCATTTCTCAATTGTCTGGGATGCATGCCCAGTCTGGAGGTCTCAGCACCTCTCGTGTACCTGAAGCTGAAAGCTGTACATGAGGTACAGCTTTTCAAGGAAAGAGATGAGAGAATCCTATCTTCCTCTGTGAGGTGCCAGGATTCTTCTAGGAGACACTGGTGTCTCTGCAAGGAGGGATAGCACAGTATTTTCTAAGCTCAGTTCTTCAGTACATCCCAAAGAGGCAGACAGCACCTCTGAGCTGCTACACCATGACACCTCTGGACCAGCCTTGCCCCATGCAGGCCACACAGAACCGTGCACCATGGCTTAGTTCTCCTGCAGGCATTTCACTCCTTTTCCTTTGCCAAGCTTTGCCCCAACATCACATTGTGCTTGCCATGAATCCAGGAGGCTTCTTCAGCCTCCAGAAGGGGAGAGCCATAATGTGCTTTGCACATTAGAAGGTCCAAGAAACCTTTATGTCCTCCTCACTGAGAGGTTAAAACATTTTTCTGTGTTTGGATGAGCTGGGCTCAGCTCCTGGATCAGCCCCAGACTCTCTGCAGGATCCAGTTCAAAATGGGAGGCTGCTTGGTGTGCCTAATTTTCATTTCAGTGACGGCTGCACCTCCCTGTTCCCAAGAAGGGAGGAAAAGTCAAAGTGTGGCTGTGTTTCCTGTGATACAGCTGTTATCATCTCCCCATGACCTCGGTCAGGGATACATAGGAAAAGAGGGAAGTATAGCTGCAGGAGCATGAAAGAAGCTTTGCTGCCATGCAGAACTTGTGCTGTTGTGTTTGCTACAGGAGTAGGTGGGGAGGGAGCAGCCCAGGAGCATCCCACAGAGCCTCCTTGTGCCTCTCAATGCAGTGTGAAGGGGGCTGATGCCAAGAATCACCTTTGCTAATTTGTGCAGATGACAAATCTGGGCACCATTGGCTCACAAGGGAGCAGCTCAGTGACAGGGCACTGTGACCAGCTGGGTTGTGTTAAAGCCATGGAGGGGTCACCTTGGCACTGGATGCTCCTGTCCATCAAAAATACCTGTTACTCCATGTCATACAGGCAGACTCAGTTCCAAATCTCTTCCTCCTTCTTTGTGACTTTTTATCCATAAATTTTGGTGGGTTTGGTTTATTTTTCTGTCAGAATAGAAGCTTTTTCTTCCCTCTTTCTTGCAAGATAAAAAATGTCTTTTGTTACAACCAAGCAGGATTATTGCTTCAAAGAACGCTTCCTATCCTTCCTATCTACGTGAGCTCCTCACCGTGGGATGTTTTGCATACTCAGAATTGATACAGACTCGGGGGTGAACTGCGTGAGTTCACAGAAGTAGCATCCATGGGAAATGATCACATAAAAGATAGGCTTCCAGGATTCAGAAAGTACTGAGCTGTAAATTCTTGGAGGCTGGGAGAGTATCTGGAGTATTATCACTACGTGCTTTGTCTATTCTTACACTCTTTCTGAGGTATTTGCTTTTGGAAATGGCCATTTATGGAAACAAGATACTGACCCAGATCAGTCTGTGGTTTGGATCCCTATAGCCATAGTTACCTCCCTGGTAATAGCAGCAGCTGGGATTAAGGAAAGGGAGGGCAGGCTGCTGCTTTAATAATTAGAGCCCTAGTAGAATTAGGCTTCTGAAAGGGACTTTAACATTAAGCAGGTCCAAAAGATTTCAGATGAGTACAGTGTGGAACTGTTAATTTGTCAGTTTTGTTTGTTTTTCTCCAGTTATCAGCTTCCCACATAAAAACTCCCCCCCAAACATTGGATATTTCCTCCTGGGGGGGGGGGAGGAACACATTTCTTATTGGGAGTGAGAATGGTGGTTGAGGAGGGAGTGGTTGAGGTGTATATCTTGATATACCCAGAATAAGGGAAGGCAGTGAAAATGGGTCTTGGGGTATTTTCTCTCTTAAGGAAAGGCCACAGGCTAGGCTCAGCCATAACTAGTCTTCATAGAGGCCATTCTGTAACTCCTTAAAGCTTTGTAAGTTCCTCTGCTGAAAGAAAGAGTGCCTTATGAACTCTGCAAGTTCACCTGCTGTGAGGTTTCATTGTCAGACTGTTGACTGTAGACAGAAATAATAATATTTAGACTTCTCAGCTAAGCAAGTTGGTTGAAGAGCAGGCAGACGAGAGAAATGGACCTAAAATTCCTAGATGTGTTTTTCTCCAGCGCAAATTGTCTGGTTCAGATGGTGCAGGTGACATAGCTGCATTTCTGTTATCCTCTTGGTGCACTGACATAGCATGCTCCTGCCTCTCCCTGCACACTGGAGGTTAAGGCAGAAGGAGCAGATATTGCTCTAGTATTAAATGTGGAGGTTGGTGGCCCTGCACGTGGCAAGGGGGTTGGAGGTTCATGATCCTTGACATCCCTTCCAACCCTGGCCATTCTGTGATTCTGTGATATTTAGTCACCTTATGTATTCTTACTAATGACAATACTGTTTGGGAATGAGAATGTGCAGAGGTGGGATGAGGGATGAAGATATAATTTATACACAGTTTCTAAAATTCATCTGTATTTTCACTTGCACCCCTGAGTGTTCTTTGTCTTTAAAAACAAACAAGGAAGGTTTCATTTTGAAGGCTGACCTTGGTTCAGCAGTAGCTTCTGTTTAGAATGAATCACATTACATGTTGCTAGCAACCTGTATTATATATTCTGTATAACTCAAAATCTCAGTTCAGATACTTTATTGACTTTTCCTGTCATTTTGCTCTGCAGAATAGTTGGACTTCTCAGATTCAGCTCAGTTCAGTCACTAACATAGCAATGCAGTGTTAACGACTGGAATTAGTGATTATAACTGTTTCTCTTACCAGGCTGAAGGAATTGAGCTGCTATTTGCAATTACAGCAACAAGTAAGGTACATCAAATTAAATCCATATTCAACCTAAAACACAGACACATTAAACAGATATCTCATTCAGTAGAGTAGGTAGGGAATCTGAGGCTCAATTTATTTTGTCCTAGTAAAATAAATCTGATATATCTTATTTATCTCTGGACTACAAAGTGCACCTAAGGTGTCTAGCACATTTGCTGTTACCTGCATCTTAGCCAGCTGAATTTGGACTGGAGATATCCCACTCTTGTACCCAATCATTATGGTCATTTCACATTCCCATATGCTGGAGGAGTTGATTTTCTGCAACATTGTCTTCGAAAGATAAATAAGAAAGATTTTAAAACTTCATATTCTTCTTTTAATCTTTCCATGATCTTCATGGACATGGTGACCTGGTGTTTTATGGATCACAGAATGGCAAGGGTGGGAAGGGACCTCAAGGATCATGAATCTCCAACCCCCCTGCGACAGGCAGGGCCACCAACCTTCACGTTTAATACTAGATCAGGCTGCCCAGGGCCCCATCCAACCTGGCCTTGAATACCTCCAGGGATGGGGCATCCCCAACCTCTCTGGGCAGATGTTCCAGCACCTCACCACTCTCCTAGTAAAAAACTTATCCTTTAGCTCCTGAAATTTATAGGAAAAGAAATGGACTTCCAAATGTAAACCATGACTTTCTGGGGAAAGTTACAAATGCAGAAGTAGAAGCAAAACTAGGATCATTCCCTGGTCAAAACATTGGTAAAAGGTAAGCTTTTATACATGCCTCAGTTTTTATGATGCGTACATTATGTGTGCTCATGTCTCTGCCAACTCAAATGGACAGAGCTAGGAAACATTTCAATTGGTTTTCAAAGTTGAATTTAAGTCACATTTTGTTAAAGTAAATCCTGTAACAAGTTTTGACCTTTCCAAGAATATCTTGGATGTCAGACTTGGCCTCGTAATTTCAAGGTGGCAGCAGGAAAAGAACTCAGATCATATTGTTTACCAACTGTTTCAAAATAAGCAAGGAATGAGCTTCATTAGGCTATTTCATGAAAGACTTGTGACATCCTTTTAGAGCTTTCTTAATGAATATATTAGAGAGATGACACATACGCAAAAAAAAACTAGTGGCCAACGAATGAAAATACTATTTTAGAAGTTCCTTACAGTTTCTGTCTGATCATTAATGGAAAAGCTTTGCTGTGAATGCACTTACATGCTTAACAAATTATGAAATGTCTCCCATTGAGTGGTCATGATTGACTATATTGCAAAATCAAATCTTTTTCCAGCAACCTATCAAAACGTTGCCCTCAGTTCACCCAGATGTATCTGAAGACCTGGTCATTCAAGCAAGGGAAATAGTGTTGTCTGACATGACTGGTAGCTCCTTTCTTTGCCAAGAGCTATAGATGCTGGAGTATGTTCATGCCATCAGCTTTCTAGCTCAAGTACTTTTGGAACAGAGTTGATATCTGTGTTCTCAATGACTTGGTAGTAAATTCTCCTTTGAGGAAAGACAGGAGGCAGGCATGAGCTTTCTTAAAGAAATCAGTTGGCAACAAAGTTCAGACACTCAAAGTGTGGAGAAGTTCCAGGAAGAGAACAGGTTCATCGAACAGGCGTAGGCCTGGAGAATTAATTTTATGAGGTAAGAAGATAAACGCAGTACCTAAGAGCTATCTAAAAAGCATTTCCTCTGATTGTTTAGTACCTTTCTTTTAGCATCATGCACTCTCTCTTCCCCTTCCAACACAGCGTTTGCTGGGAAACATCCAAAGTCTGAAGGCATTTGTTATGGAAGTATGTAAGAAGAGGTACGTAAAAAGCAGCCTGCCATGGTATCCATGATGAGTCAACAGATCTCTCTTTCAAATACTTTGTAAACAGCTTGACTTGGTGGCTTCCAGGTCAGTGGTTTTTTTTTGTTGTTGTTGCTGTTGTTGCTTTTCCAAGTATTTAGTATCTTGTGCGTTTCCTTTTCCATGTCTCCTGATACTTCATCGTTCTTTGACATTTATTATCCATCCGAAGAAGAGTTTGGAGGAATCGCTTTATCATTTCTGACCTCTTCTCCTTCCTCTCTGGAGGACATTCTGTGCATCTACTGCTACTCTTGGTCATTTGCAGTCATGCCAGACTCCTGCCCACACTCTGCTCCTTCCTTAGCTCCATTTCTGATCAGAAAAAGACCGCCTCCTTATTTGCAGAACTCTCTCAGAGAAGAATAAGAGCATTACAGGACATATAGTGAATGATGGTCCACATCCTGAAAAACTCATCATTCAGACAGACTAAGGATGAGTTTTTACAGTTAGCGAGTAAAGTTATGACTCAAAGAGTTGAAGTGTGTGATCCCATGATTGTAAGAATGTCACAATCACAAACACAGGAACAGACTTTGTGCTCTTAGTGTCTCTCTCTGATGGTGGCTTATGCTAAACACATCATTTTTGACAAATCATTGCACTGAAAATGCAATGCTGGGCTGTTGCTATGACCCATATAATAATAATAAAAAAAATGCATTAAGTAGTTCTCTAGCTGATTCAATCTTTTGGCCATATTCAAAATCTGGAAAGCGTTTCACCTACATCCCACCTGCAGAATTTACAACCGTATCTGAAGTTTGAGAAGAAAAATTAATCAGAAAGCTCAATTTGTCTGAAATGTTTTTGACACCCATTTAATGGCGAGATAAATGGCACTCTTTCTCACTGTTGAATGCACAGTGCTTATGATGAGCAGCTTGGGTGAAGATGGCAGGGAGCAGAAAATCAGGGCTGCTTCCTGAGGCCGAAACTAGCCATGAGCTAAGGACAAGCACAGCCTGTGCTGGAGATGCTTTCACTGTGTTTAAACAGAGTTTTGGGATCGGGAAGCAGACGGCTGAGATCCCAGATGAGGTGGCTGCTGCTGCAATTTAGTCCTATTAGTGCACTCATAGCCCTGACAGAGATGTACATTATAGATATGCAATGTCTCCCATCTCATACGACCTTTTGTCATGCTGAAAAGTGCTGACTACCCAAGACTAGAACTTATATCTTTGATTTATCATTCAATCATAGCTGTCGTCTCTGTCAAGCAGAATGTCTGCTGGAGGAATTCCACAAAGATTCTCTGCTTTTTATTTTAATCCAAAATGTTAATGCTTGTTATGTTTATCTGCTATTATTGAAGTAGACATCACTAAATAAAAAACAGAGTTTCCTTTTCTGCATCATTTCACCTTGTTAAATCAACTCAAGAGCTGCTATGCACAAAAACACCAGTGAAACCCCAGGAGATACAGAGTACGATGTTATTTTCCCTCTTTGGACTAAATTATGGCTATCACAGCAATTCTGCTTTCCAACCTATTGTCTGTTTTCAAGAAGATGAATCAGAGATATTTTAACACAGAACTGAGCACATCCAGTTTCTCAGAAGAAAACAAAGGGACAATGTGGCTACAATTTACAAGTTCATATGAATAAATAATCTATTCAGACTGCAGGCTTGGCATCTGTAAAGGGTCTAAGTTACCACTGTCACTACCATCAGAGGAATAAAACTGAAATTCATATCTTCCTAGTACAAATATCTAAACCAGGTTAAAAAAAAAAAAAAAAATCCCTTTAAATATAAAAGAGGAAATTAAAGCTTGGGCTGGAGAGCTGCTGGAGGTAGATTCATACCTTACACTGAAAGTGATGCTTAATTTTTCCTATTTTTACAGGGATGGTTGTGGTTAGTTTTATTCAGATTATTGCAAAAAATGACCCTGTTACTCAAATAGAAATCGAGGAGTAAAGTTAGTGTTCTGTGTCAGTCAAATGAAAGAAGCACTTACACAAGGCAAAACCTTCCTGGGAGCATGCCATCCCTTTTAAACTTTCCATCTTCTTGACCTGGCAAAATAGGGTAAGTAACAGGTACTCAAAATATGATAAGAAGAAAACCCAGATGGACTACATCATTTTAATATCTAAACTACAGGTTTTATATTATCAGCAGCAATTGAGAGGTATGTATCTCACAATAAACTCTTTATTTAGCTGAACATCAACTTTCGTGTATTTATATCCCTTTCTCTCTGTAAGGGAATCTTGCATATCTATTGCTTCTCTTTGTCACCTGCAATCATGCTATATGTTTGCCCATTCTATTCTACTTTAACATCACCATTAGATCACCATAGCCTTACAAACCATGAAGATCTTCCCTGTTAAAACTGCCTTTGCTCACAAATGATTTGGGAAGACTTCCTAAATGCACAGTGCCAGGACATCCTCATTTACCCCATCTCAACACATGCCAGACCAACAAATTAACACATCAGATAGCTTTCCTGCCTTGTCATCCAATTAACAAAAAACAGATGCCATCTCCAGTGCCAAATGCAAATTGTTTCCCACATCCCATTATGCCACAAGCATCACTTCCAACCCACTGGGATCCAAAGTGTAATAATTAGATGGGGATATCTTCATACAGCTCATCTCTGCTCGGAGAATCCAGAAATAATTCTTCATTCCGGTGACATATCTGAAATTTATACAAGCCTCTTAACCTCCCCCCCCACAGCTCAAACACAATCATTTGAGACACCTTCTACCACCCTTTTAATAACTTCTATTTCAAATACCTACTTAGAAAAGCATGATAACAGATACACCTTTAATTTTCAAAACCTTTTCCTTAGATAACCTCCTTGTAAAATTCTAAATGCTGGTAATGTTTAGGAGGCAGTTAATAGGAGCCAGAAATTTCACTCAAGTGGAAAAGGTGTGACTATTTTCATGGTTTGGATACTTTAATATTGTGGATATGCGTTTTAAGCTAAAAGACACCTTTGGGATATGTTGGTCTAAACAGAAAAAAATAACAATATCAGGAAAGTCAGCAAAAAATAAAATGAAGACAGACCAGCAATCTGGAAGACATTTCAAAGAGTCAGAGAAAAAGAGAATGGGAAAGAAATTCAAAAATTCATCAGGATTAAACATTTCTGATGGATTTTTTGCCTTCTACAACCAACTGCCAGTACTTAGTCCCCTTCCCTTCCCCACTGCCACTGACGTTCTTCTCTCACACCACTACTAAAAATTCGAGCCTTTTATCTTACATGAGTTTTGAGAGGTGCTTTCCAAACCTGTGATGTTCCCTGTTCTTAGCAGACAGAAGGAGCAGTTTGCTTCTCTCCTTTTCAAAGGAACAACAGATATCATCACAGTGTATTGTTCTCATTCTTTCTTCCTAGACTGTTTCTCTAAGGTCATGTAAACTAGACCATAAACTGTTTGGGATTGCAGCAGGCACGGATGGATGACAAAATTCATACAATCTCTCAACAGTGTCTTGGGAACAACTCCCCCTTTCCTCTGACTTTCATGTTCATCTTTTGCATATACATTATTTGCATTGTGCCCAAATAAAAAAATCAAACAGCAAGGCATTTCATTAATAATTTTGCTTTTGAACACTTTCTAAGATCCAGATAGGACTATTTGGGTGAATATACAGGGTTTCTCCTAGATGAGTTGAAAGAAGAATCTGGCAATTAGATATATCTGTCTAAGCTGGACATCCATGTACCTCTCTAGACAGCAGAGAAGAATGGGAACTCAGTGATTCATGTGACTTATTCTAGATGCCTGTCTTAGGTCCAATACAAATTGCTTTCTGAAATTTCCTTCAGGAACCCTGAAGCTCCACCTTATTCAACTAAGGATTCATCATCTGATACTATTTTGCCTTTCTCCTTTTACGTGTTATTGGAGTTTAGAGGGTGATTTTTCTTATCCTACAACAGACACCTATGGGATCAACTGTAGGCTTTGTTACCATACTGTTTACTTTCCCCAAAATCCTTTCCTTGGGTACTCTCTGTATGTTACCCATTTTTAAGTATCTTGATTTGTTATACCTGGAAGACCCTGGGCCAGCCCACACTCCCTGGTGCACCATGTAGGTTTTCATATCATATTACAAGTCATCTCTTTGCAAATATCCATGTGGAAGAATAGCATTGCTCTCTAAGAAAATCTTTGGCCAGGAATGCTGAAAGATATATGAGTTTTGCAATGGAGCTGAGAGGCTGCCAAAAGGATGATCTGAGCATGGAGAAATTTTTCTTTGTATTTTTGGTTCTTCTTTGCTTGCCCAAGGTAGTTGTTTTTGGAAAAGTATTATTCTTTGAGGAAAGAAAACTGCCTGGAATTCAGTCACAAACAGGAAAACCAGAGTGAGGAAAGTGAGAAGTTGTTCACATGGATGTTAGAAATACTGCCACCAAAGGCCATTCCTGGGGAATTAAGAAATGACCACAGGACATGAGAGCCAATTCAACTTGGGAAGCCAACACTCCCTTCAGAGCCTTTCAAACATGGAAACGGAGAAATAAATCCAATAGCATTCCAGACTGTTGGATGAAAACCTGCCTTTGAGGAACAGTATGGTTGCAGGATGCTGAAATGTGCTAGGGCTCATGAAGCCTTGTACATATTCCCTGTGTTGTAACTAGGCAGCAGTAGCTTAGAAACCATGGGGGGGGGGTGTGCCCTGGTTTCCCCATTAATATAATAATGCCCTACTGAAAGGCAGCAGAGCTGCTCTATTGTACCCCATGGCTTTGAGTGCCTCAGCACCATCCTGAGAGCCTCCTCAGGTTTGACCCACACTGCAAACTAAGACAATTTTGTAAAACCTATGTTGCTCTTTGTGGTCCCAGCCATATGGGCTTCTCAGGGTCAAGGACACAATTCTTATGCTGGAGATGAAGGAAAAGAACCTTTCATGGAGCAGCCAGTTCATGGAGAACCTTTCATGTGCACACAGGGCACAATGTGCACAACTGGGCTCATACGTCTGCATGCAAACTGTAAGGTTTTGGAAACCCTCCTAGTTTCTAATCTGTATGCTGGGAGTGGCTCATTGATGTGACTAAAGTCATCCAGTTACCTGAAAGTGGGTCTCTGTGAAAAAGGAAAGGGTGCTTGATTAGGCTGTCTAGTGGGCTCTCTCTCACAGCTTACCTACAAGACATACTTTCCACTTCAGCATCAGCCACAGCATCTCTGGGCCACTCTCATCCCAGCTTGTTTTGATTGTTCCATCAGCAAGTGCCTCACCAAATTGTAAGGAGCAAGTGTTCATCTCTCTATTTAAGTACTCAAGGCTGAAAGCACAAAGGCCCAATCTTGGTTTATGCTCTGATGTGGTAGAAACAAATTGGTGACATGTACTCGTTTTTTAGGAAACAGGTCTGAAGTTTACAGTTCTCCTGCAAGTAATGAAAACAGTTCATAAGAGAGATAAGGCCCCTGATCCCCTCTTCCTCTGTTCTTTGAGCCCTGTGCAAACCAAAGAGAGAAGCAGAAATGAAGTTGATAAATGATAAGGCTGGTCCAAGATGAAGACAGCAGTGCAGAGGAAGAGAACAGCAGGCTCCCTATACCAGAAAGACGTTTATCTCAGTATCACATAGAATCATTTAAGTTGGAAGGGACCATTAAGTGCCATCTGGTCCAATTCCCCTGCAATGAACAGAGGCCCCCACAGCTCCATCAGGCAGGTGCTGAGGGCCCCATCCATCCTGACCTCAACTGACTCCAGGGAAAGGATTTCCATCACATCTCTGGCCCACCTGTGCGAAAGCCTCACCACCCTTACCTTCTGCTTGCTCTTGAAAGGATGACTTTCACCGCAGCTGAAAGCTGAAGGTGATGAATATGTAGGATAAACTGTCATGCTAAACAAATTCCCACAGCATGTGACAGGATTTTGCCTGTGAGAATAGAGGGCAGAATCAGTGATGAGGGATAAACTTGTCAACTTTGCAGCTGATATGCAAGAAGGTCACCTCACCCAAGCGAAGTTTAAATAAACAAGTGGTGTCCAGGGCTACAGCAAAATCAACAGTTACTCATAGGTAGTTCTTCCAAAAAGAACATCGTAAAAGCAGGTTCAGCTAAGCCAGTCACCAGAAGGCACAAACTAAGAGCTCCCTTCAGACATGTAAAGTCTCCCAGGTTACATGTGAAACTCACCGTGGTTGGCTTCAGCATCTCCTGCAGTCAGAGGGCAGCCACCCTCCAGGTGCAAACCCCAATGCACTGGGTCAGCCCTAACCTTGATCCACAGACTGACCATGTCCAGGACACCTACTTGGGAAGCTGGAAAAGGGTGAGAGCATTAAGAAGTAATAAGAAGTGAGAAGAGCTCAGTGAGGACTTCCTGCCCAAGAGAACCCCCGTGACATTGCACTCTCAAGACCCTTAACTGTACTGCTGCCCCACTGAGTGACCCAATGTCACAAGCTCTTCCTCAGCACATCACCAAAGATACAACTTGAAGCATATTTCTCCATACCTGTGTAAAGACAGGACCACACCTGGTGATTCTCCTGCCTCCAGCATGGCATGGAAATGTAGAGACAGGTAGTTTGGAGCAGCATTGCTGAGAAATGAGCTGTAAGAACAGCCTGATAAGACCTGTTATGAGTGGCTGGGATGCTGTTGCTAATGGAAAAGGGATATGAACCCAGCCTGGAATCAAGAAGGAGCATCCTAACAAGCTTTTAGGCTAATTAGACTGTTTTTTTTTTGTAAGCACCCAGGAATATGGATCTCACTGTAGCATATTTGAAGGCTACATCCAATGCATTAAGTTGCATCATACTCATGAATGGGAAAGTCCCTTAGTACAGAACTGACCTAGGCAGACTGTGGGAAGTTTTTGTGGCTTTCTGTAGGAGGTAGACTGTGTGTGGCCATCTTGTATTGGAAAACAGTTGTTCCAGTAGTACCAGGTGGTTTCTGGGCCATGGAATGATCACAAGAATTTGTCAGGTTCTGTGGCAGACAGAAACTCTTAGTTCACTGTAAGAGTAAGAAACCTTTAGCATGGCAGAGAAACAGAGGGCACCACCTGTAAAAGGCTCTAACCACTGTTTCTCATCTGTCATGCAAGAAAAGAAAATAGGACCCAAGCAAAACTAAGAAGCAGGACCGAAGGGTACAAAGGGTTAGCTTTCAAAACGGATGCAAGCATTAAACTGGGATGTGCTGGCATCCATGCTGGCTCTGATGTGTTATTTGCACTTTCCTACAGGACAAGATTGGTGAACAGATCCCTTGTGGAGGATATGAAGCTATTCTGGATTGCTAAGTATGTTCCGAAACAGGATTAAAATTCAAATGACCTTGGTGCACTGTGGGATGCTCTGTTAATAAATAAATAACTGAATGAATGATCAAATGAATGAATTAACTGCAGTGGGCTGTAATTTAACAGGGACATATATAAGGAAACTCAAATGAAAAATTAGCGAACTCCTTAGTTTGAGGTACTTAATTTTCATTCGTCCCCACAGAAGATAGAGGGAGCATGAGATAACACTGGCAAGCAGATTGGCAAATTCAGCACAAACAAGAGGAAGACTGTAGTTTGTCCTGCAAAGGCATGGGCAGAGGCTCAGTATGTGGGTAGTGAAGCTGTGGAACTCCCTCACTGCATGTTTCAGATGCAGAAAGTTTTCATGAGATCGTGGAGAAGCTAAACAAACCAGTGAAAATCATTAAGATACCAAATGCACAGGCAACTGTGTCCAGCTTAGGAACTCCCACATGGAGAAATTGTTATAGACTGTGAGAGTATTTGATGGAAGCGTTGCCATATGCTCACCACATTCTTGCATTCATTTGGTACTTGCAACTTTATGAAATAGGATATTGCGTGAGGTGGATGTTTGGTGGGACCCATTTGGCTGTTTTTATGTCCCAAGCCCCCCATCAGGCTCCAGCCCTCGGTGCAGGATCTTTAGCCTGTCAGTTAATTTAGTGTAGCTCACCTGCAGCACACAGCATCCAGCAGACAGGTCCATTTATAAGCTAAGTTTCAAACAGGACTTTTTTAACAGCTGTTAATTCCAATGGTAGGATAAGCTCAGAAGATTGATTTTAACAATGAACTGTGATGATTTTTGTAACAAATCTGGAATTCCTTTGCCTTTTCCTGCTTCTCCCTTTTTTCCTCTGGCAACTCAGCACCTTGTCTCCAACTCAGGACATTTGAGTGGCAGTTGGGTGCCACCTCTGTGTATTAGGAGTGGGGATTCATGTGTTCTTTAAGACTGTGGGGATATAAACACTCATATGGAGACTTGCCTTCATATCTCTCGGGTTATACTCAAGAGAAGGGCAATCAAGGAAATTCCATACCAAGAGCAGAGAAGGCTGCAGGGCGACCTCATTGCAGTCTTTCAGTACCTAAAGGGAGCCTACAAACAGGAGGGGAGGCAAGACTTTACAAGGGTGGATAATAACAGGACAAGGGGAAATGGTTTTAAGTCAAAAGAGGGAAGATTTAGGTTGGATATCAGGGGAAGTTCTTTACAGAGCGAATGGTGAGATGTTGGAACAGCTGCCCAGAGAGGTGGTGGATGTCCTGTCCCTGGAGGTGTTCAAGGCCAGGTTGGATGGGGCCCTGGGCAGCCTGGTCTGGTATTAAATGGGAGGTTGGTGGCCCTGCCTGCAGCAGAGGGGTTAGAGCTTGATGTTTTTTGAGGTCTCTGCAACCCAAGCCATTCTATGATTCTATGATTCTATGATCAGCAGAGGGTTCTGGACTTAAAAAAGGAGGGCAGAAGTTGTCAATCACAACTCCTTTTGCCAGTCTAAATCCTGGAAGTCAGTTAGCTAACTTGAGAAGTGGCAACCACTTCTTTCTAAAGTCTCTGGGGATATGCAGACATCATAAAATAGAAGATTAAATAGATATATACTGATATTTTTTATTGATATATATATTGCTCCTTCTTGGGATGGAAACAATATTCTCTGTGGATACAGCACCCAGCACAGAACCTTCCTTCCAAATATGAGGGGAAATGCCCTGATCAGTATCTCAGTGTCTCATCCTGGAGATATTGTGTAGGGAGGCCACAGATCCACCAGCAACAATTCAACTTTGTCCCATCCCCTCTATTTTCCTCGTGCACTTTTTTCTTGCTCTGCCCCTTCTAGTATTTCCTTCTCTCTCCCAAGAAGAGCATCCCCTCAAGGGGAAGTACCTTGAGAAAGTCAAAACAAGCCAGACTGTTCCAACAGTGCACACACTTGACAGGAAAGCACAGGCTTCCCTGGCTTTTTAGCAAGCCTTTCTCTGGCTTCTCTTTCAGGATTAGCTTTGTCAATTGCAATGCTTTTGTTCTTCATGAATGAGGCAGAGGGCTGGAACAGACCTGGGCTGGCTGCATGCCCGCAGACCCCAGCTGAGTACAGCAAGTACCACTGGGAACACAACTCCCAACCTTTGGATGCCATCAACAGCTATTCACAGAGCAAAGAAAAGCAAGAAGAAAGATGTATTGGGACTGGGTAACATTGCATGGGGGCTGACACCTATGGCCCATTCTAGTTTGTGCTGGATGAAGATCTGACCATACCAAACACATCTTGCCTATTATTCCTCCTCTGAAGCTCATCTGGGGACCTTGCAGTTGCTTCAGAAGAGTGGGAAAGAAATGTTGTACCGCCCTGCTCAGTGGCAGGCTGAGCTTTGCAGTGGTGTTAATCTGCGCCGGCAATGAATCTGTCAGTAGCACAGCAGGAGGCAGGACGGTGAGGAGCTGGGTGCTGGGTTTGCTTTTGTTCCTCTCCTGGCCTATCATGCCATTGATTCTGGGGATGATGTACTTGTACAACTTACTGCATCTGTACATCTCAACAGGAATTAGGGCTGACAACAGCAGGACTAGGGGAAATGGATCCAAGTTGAAGGAGGGAAGATTTAGGTTGGATGTTAGGGGGAAGTTCTATACAAGGAGAGTGGTTAGGCCCTGGAACGGGTTGCCCAGGGAGGTTGTGGATGCCCCGTCCTTGGATGTGTTTAAGGCCAGGTTGGACGGGGTCCTGGGCAACCTGATCTGAATGCGTGTGTTTGGTGGCCCTGCTAGGCAGGGGGGTTGGAACTACATGATCCTTGAGGTCCCTTCCAACCCGGGTGATTCTGTGATTCTGTGATTCTGTGATTCTGTGAATGACTGTAATAAACAATAACATCAGTGCAAGTTTTTGCATGGAAAGTCTGTAATAGAGGGATTCCATTAATATATCTGGAATGAATTAGAGATGAACCAAGCTTTCAGCACCTAAAAGAGGAGCTTCCTCTCAATGCAAGCCAGCCATGATTATTCTGCATCTCCGACTTATTTTTTTGTCAAGTACAGCTGTTAAGCAGCTGCACCACTGCTCCCCACACTTGGCCCCATTTTTGAAGTGGTCAAAGGGAACATTTTCATTTTCTCCTAAATATTCTGGGGATGAAAGATTACGAATAAATGGCATCAGTAGGAATCATAAATATTATTTGCAGTGTAGCTATGAAGTTTTGATTATTTTTCTGTGGGAGAAGGAGAAAAGAGTAGAAACGCCCCACAGACCAGGCTTTGTGTCCGATAGTTTGTGAGAAAGCAGAAAAAGCCATCTCAGATTTCAGAGCTGGAGGCCAGCACTCTGGCATGGTGCTGTTTGCCCAGCAGAAGGAGCTCCAGTCCACCAGAAGGGCATCTGTCCCCCCAGCAGCGCTGCCTGAACTGCTCTAATAGACGCTGTCATTTCAGTTTTCTGTTCCCCACCTGCAGAAGGAGCAGCTTTGAGACCCATTGGATTGCTGCTATTGGAGAGAGCTTGTGTGCTTTACGAAACGGGTGCTCATTCCATCACATTCTGTTGGATGTGGATGGATGTGGAGAAAGCGGTTAGCTAAAAATAAAAGAGCGATGGTGTATCAAGGCCAATATTTCTCTGAGAATGTGAAGTGAGTTTCATTCCTTTCAAATGTCCTTTAAGGAGATTCGTAGCACTGAGTGCATAGAGTGACATGAAACAAAAAATGATGTAAAAGAAACCACGAGAGAAAAAAACACACAGCTTCTAAATTTCTTCCTGTAATCAACTCTGTGCAAAAATCCCATTCCTTTGACAGTGATTTTTACATGCTGTGGTGCTGGGCAGCATGTTTGATGTTTGCAGCATCTATGCAGTATATCTGAGCTGAAAGAACAGCTGTGTGAAGTAAGTTTTGTTTTCTGTTCACTAAAGTGCCTTCAGCAATCATACTGCTGCTGGAAGCTACTGGATGGCTTAGGAATCCGTGATGGGCTTCAGATGTTTTCTCTGCTTTCAGACTTCATTTTCTCTTTCTCTTTTTTGAACTGCTTAAAAACGAAGAATTGTTTCATAGGGTTAAAAGTTGACTGTTTTTCCCCCTCCCACAAGTTAAAATTAACAAAGCAAAAAATGAGAAATGTGTCACATTTTTAACTGGAACAATTGTTCTTTTCAGTGCAATCTTAGGACAAATTATTACAAGTGAATCTTGTTTTTATGGAAATAAGAAGAGCAGTAATAATGACAATAATGATTTAGCAAAATTCATGAAACATTAATAAATAAATCCACTTAGATAATGAAAAAAAAAAAAAGAAAAATTTTGAGATTTCATTTTTCATTTCCTTCATAAAGCAATATTTCTGTTATGGGACCAGCTGTGGTTATTCTTTCTGTTCATATATTTGTAGGGCTTCCAAACTTCCTGCTAGTCTAGAGCCCTATTGCTCCAGCTGTTCTATTAGCATCAATTAAAAACCAAGATTGTTTCCACAAACATTGTGTATGTGCAGTCCACCATATTGACTTTATTATTTCACATAGGTAGAATTTGCTACTGTGCTTCATACCACAGAAGAAAACCATTTGCAAAAAGGGAGCAAGGGAGCCAAGATTTCTTCTGCTGGAATCGTTTTCTAACATCCTTTACATAAATATTTTGGCTTGGTGGTGGATTGCAAACCTGCCTTTACAAGGGCTTGGTTGCTCCAGCTCTAGTTTTATGATGATGAAGTAGAAGCTGAACGGATAGAGTGGCCAAAACATATCCCTTTAGACTGATCATTACAATGCTTTAAGAATTAAAATCCCCTGAGGAGCACGTACGTCAACTGTGATGTATGCCAGATAGAAATTTCAGGAGCCTTCCGTGACTTGAACCTGAGTAAATTAAATTCACTGGGCACCTTTGCCCCCAGGAGACAGTAAGTTGATTTTTTAAGATCAGTGTGGTAGTGAGAGAAGGGATGGCTTCATCCCTCCCTGAAATGCAGTCATTTCTGCAGTGAAAGCGTTCTGCTATAAGAATTATGAATCCTCTTATCAATGAGTAAAAGATATGACTTGACGTTCATTGGAGAGATTTGTGCAGTCTGATTTTACCAAAATCTGGAGGGAAAAATGGTGACACTGGGAAAACGAAAGCAATTGGTGAAGTGCTGCCCTGAGCAGAGCTTGACTGACCTTCAGCCCTCGAAGGAGCTAAATCCTGCCCAAATGGTGAAAAACCTTCAATTCTACATATTAACTTAGAGAACTCCAGAAAGGGACAGTCAACAGACTGTGCCAATCACTAAGCTTTTCATCTGATCTAAAAGATTTAGGATTTTCACTTTTTAGTACCTATTATTCTCATTTTGGAAACCTAGAAGCTGAATAATGCGTCTATAAACATCATTCTGGGCGTCAGCCGTGGGCTTTGAGGCTTTTTTGGACTGCACTCATCTCTTATTTTGTCTGTGCGGCACCCTGAGAAGTTCATGACTGGGGCTCTGAAGCAATAATACAATATATATTTTTCTTTTTACTGTTATGTGCGTTGTTGGCATTCACGTTTGAAGCCTTTGAAAACCTACAGCGAAAGGTTCCGTTGGGACCCGCTGACATTTGAGTGTTTTCCATCAAATTCCAAAATGGCAAAGCGTTGTTATGAGCTGAAAGGGAGGGAGGGAACCTCCAAAGGACCCAGCTGACTCTTTGAATCTGCGTAAGTCAGGGAATTGAGTGATAAAACAAACACGCCAGGTTGGGGGGATGTGAGGTTTGCTTCATGGAACAGATACAGTAGCACCCCCAGGCAAAAGGGGAACGCCTGTACATTGCTTTCCAACCAGGGGAATACTCAGGAGGTAAGGGAACTGGCAGGAAAGTGGCTGATAGATGTGGGCTGCCCTCTGATTTCCCTCTCACCCAGGCCAACCCTTTCCTGGCTGCCTGCGGGATGTCTCGCCACAGTGCCTTTTTTTTTGTCTGGGCTAAGCTAAGCAAGGTCAAATTGAGTGAGGAGTTTCATTGGAGATCTCCGAGGAACACCTATCTGCTGGAGAAAACTGTTCTGGTGATGCAAGAAATGGCAGATTTCCCTCTGAGTCAGAGCTGGATTGTTCCAGCTGGTCAGGAGGAGGAAGGTTGGAGCTGTAGAGCAGATAGCGATGGAGACATTAGGGCATTTCCTATCCAGCAGGGTTTCAGGTTCAAGGAGAGGTGCCAATGTCTTGTCCAACTCATATCCTAAAATGTACATCTGATGTCAGTGTAACCTGACCATCACCGCTCAAGTCTCCTGCTGTGTCATCTCAGCAGGGTGGTGTGTGTAAAACCCTGAGTAATTTCATCCTGAGCGACGGGTAGGATGGAAGACTAAGGTCAGATTCTTCTCAGCGAACTTCAGACTCTCAATTAAGGAAGCTAATTGCCCTCTCCCTAGGAAGAGTATAAAGACAGAGAAAGAATGCCACATTGTCATGCCAATCTGAGATCTTCATTGATTATAGAACCTGCGTTGTGCTGTTCAGTAAAGCATTTTCCCCATTGCCAAGCCTGAAGCTAGAAGGCGTGAGCAAAGACCTGTAAGCCCATATGCAATTTTAATTCTATGATTTTCCCTCTTGATTCAGGGAGAGTTCTCAAGTTTAAGTCATATCATCCTCTTGATTTTATTTGTTTATTTGTTTGTTTGTTTGTTTGTTTTTCCCAGGGAACTGAAAATTCATTTTTTGTCCTTTGCCCTAAACCAAATGTTTTTGGGAATTCACAAGAAACAGTGGCATTTAGGGCTGTCAACACTGAATGATCTATATGTCTTTCTGGATGAAATTGCCCCACTGTCATGTATGATTGCAGAGGGTCCAGCGAAGGTACAAGCAGAGTACAGAAACCTCCAGATATGATTCTCATGTTGGCAGGCAACAAAATGTGTGTTTTGCTGAATCAAGGTCTCAGACTGCTGCACTTTGTTATACAAAAAAGCTCAGTTTCATTTGCAGATAAAATTAACCTGACCTGTTCATTTTCCCTGACTTCTCTGAATGCCACACCTGCAGAAACACTGCCTAGTACCAGCTAGCAACAAAGTTCAGTCTTTGGAACACCATCTCTCTGACCTCTGACCATCTCTGAGAGGGACATAAATCCATGTTTCACTGTCCCCTACTTCACAGTCATGAACAAAATTCTCTAGAAACAAAGAGCAAGCCAAGAGATGTCTCTCTTCTTCTAGAGCACCAATTAACTTATCAAATCTTGAGGATGTTGCTAAGAAGAAGCCTGGGCCTATATAAATATAGGGACCTAATTCTGAAGGTGGATTTAGGTTGCTATTTCACAGCTTAACTGAGAATCACTGGTTGCACTGCAGTGAGCTTTACGCTGAAGGTCTGCTTCAGACTGCTGGCCTTTGAGGACTCAAAGATGAATCACAAAGCTGAATTAAAGAAGTAACATCATCAGCAGCACATGCAATGGAGTTTCACACTTATTCATGGAGCTACACTCATGTATCCAGCTGAAGAGTAGCTCCAGAGCACTGAAATCCTGAGATTGCTTTCCAGTTTTTGTAGGTGACACACAAAAAGAGCCTCACAAACTGCTGTATATAGAAGCTTAAAAGAGACCAAATCTGTGGCTATTCTATTGAGCAGAAGGCCAAACAGTGGGTCCACAAGAAAGCTTCAGCTCAGTTGCAGTATCCTGCATTTTCCAGGCAGAGTTCTTCAGTTTTACTGCCAATATTGCCAATATCTATATACATTTCCAGTTCATATAGGGAAAGGCTGGGTAAATAGAACCAGGTTTTTCTGCTCATGTAACTTATATGCAGTTACTGTGTTAGTTTCCCTTTAGGGCAACAGTTGGAATTTTGTTGGAATTATCCACAAGGGCGTTACTGCACGATGATGTAGCTAAAAAATAACCGTCCAAATATCCAGAAGATAAAAATAGGGTATTTTTCTGTTCTACAATGGAAGTATGTTGTCAAATATACTCATATAATTGCTCATATAATAGTGCAGAAAATGAAGTGCAAACTAGTGTCTTTTTTTTTTCTTTTTTTTTTTTTTTTTCCAGCTTCCTACAACATGATTAATTGCAAATGTTAATAAAATGCAGAGTTCAAGGAACCGTGTCCAGCTCTGGAGAAGGTGCTACCTTTTTTTGATAATATGTTAAAAACAGGGTTTTTTTAGGTTAGAAATGCTGAAGCTCCAAACCTATTTCTGAAGGCCAGAGCAGAGAGGTAGAAGGATTTCTCCTATCTGAACTGCGGATGCAAAGGAGCTTTCAGACCTCACTGTGTCTGAAAGAAGAGGAAGGACCTGGCCTTTAACTCTTGAAATGGATTGATTTGGAAGATTCAATGGGAAAGAGCTTTAACGTATTTGAGGAAATGGTACCTAGCCCAAGCTAATGGATATTTCATCTTCACTGCTCTGTTCTGACAAAAGCCCTAAAGGCAGAGAAGAAAAGGGCAGGGAAGAATCAACACAGACAATCTACAGGGAAATTCCCAACCCATTGCAAAGGTCATACCATTTCCACCTCATGAGAAGAAATAGCCACTTATTTCCCCACATACATCCCTAGTTTTCTGCCTTCAGTCCCCATACCCTAAACCAGTTTTTATTCTAGAATCAGGGCAAAGGCCTTGCTTCATGAGAAGAACAGCAAAAATATTCCCTAGAAGATACTGGAAGCCAAATTCAACTGCACAGTAGTGTCCTTCCCCAATGTGAATGGGTGCTGGACAGCTGGCTCCCATGGATAAATGGCCCTGGGAATCAACAGTCCAGACCCCTGAGGACACTGAATAAATGTTTTCTTCACTCTTTGCAGTCAGTGTAAGGTAGAGAAAGAAAAGATTATCTTGACTATAGTGCATGATTTTCTGAGTATTTGGCCCAAAGGGCACAAAGTCTTGGAATCATTTGTTTAAACATCATGGACATCACTTCACCTCCAGAACACTCCTAGTCCAGGAACTTCCAAGCAATGGAATTTGGATGGCATCCCAGAGGGCAGGACAAAGAAAATCTCTTCTTCAATCCCCAAGTTTTACCTAGTGTAACCAGGAACTCTATAGGCTTAATGTTTCCATGGATCATGAGCTTAGAATTTGAGACATACCTAGCAGACTGGTACTCAGAATAACTAAATCTTCCTCCAGTTCCTGTAGTTTGTCTTGAGTTCTGTTATCACACTCTGAATGAGAAGTGTACATGTGTGCCAGACAAGCACTGCAAAGGGAGAACTCAGCTGGGCATCCATTCCATGAAGGAACTAAATGGGAGGCTGGCAGCCCTGCATGCAGCAGGGGGTTTGGAACTTGATGATCCTTGAGGCCCCTTCCAACCCAAGCCATTCTGTGATTCTATGATTCTCACTCTAATTTAAATTCCAATTAAACTTCGAGAATGGGAGAGAGAAGGTAAAACAGGTGAAAAAAATAAAAAATAAAAGGAAAAAAAAAAAAGAGGAATGTTGCTGATGTCTGTTTTCCAGTTCAAAACTTTCAGGAAAAAAAAAAAAAATCACCACCCAGACCCTTTTTCTGATTAATAAAAAAGTGATGGAAATTTCATATGTTGTCTTAGCTCCTAATCACTTCTCAGCAACATCTGGCAGCGACTGCGAGCTCCTTCCAGCCTGTTTATGTTCACAATGAGAACATTTTTTCCAGCCCTGTCAACAATTATTGTTTTCCCTATGGGGAGGTCAGAGGTTGTCCTTCACTTTGGTCATTAAAAAAAAACCCATGGCTTTGAAGCGCCTCCTGGTTGCCCCGTGTCAGTGCATGTCTGAGCTACGGAGCAGAATGAGGGCAAACAAGGAGATCTGGTTCTTGCTTGCTCCTCTTCCAGCAGCAGATGAGCAGAGGTGGTGTAGGGAAAAAGGGTGCTGCTGTGGTGGGGTCTTGCCAAGAGCTGCCCATAGAAGATGACCCAAGGACCACCTAAAGGCCTGCAGTAGCTTGCAGCTCTGCTGGCAGCATTGAGGGTGCTGCAGAAATGAGTCATTGCCTTTGATTTGGAGATTTTGGCTCCCTTTCCTGCCTTCCTTTGATGTTGAGGTTTGTATGAGGAGAGGAGGCGTTTTTATGGGCTTCCTTCAAACTTGCACGACTTTGCATTGGAGG
The DNA here is from genome assembly GCF_019232065.1 of Centrocercus urophasianus. Lineage (NCBI taxonomy): Eukaryota > Metazoa > Chordata > Aves > Galliformes > Phasianidae > Centrocercus > Centrocercus urophasianus. The sequence continues at coordinate 45,047,532 of NW_024884711.1, forward strand.
CCAGGGGAAGAGATGGGGGAGAGTGAACCAACCCCAAACCTGAGCTCCTGCAGCCCTCAACCCAAAGCTCAGGAGCTGCAGGTGAGCCAGATAGTTTGTTCTCAGAAACTGAAGGGAAACCAACTGCATTCTTTCTTGAGGTAAAAAATAAAAGGCAGCTTCAGTGGCACAGCCAGCCCCTGCCCAAACTCCAGCTGATTTGCTGGGGCCGTCCTCTGATCTGACTTTCTGCTGAGGTCCCTGCAGGCCCAAGAGAGGGGATACGGGCAACACATTTTGGTTCAGCATCTCTCTCCTGGTCACAAAGCCAGTGTTGGCAGCTCACCCTTATCTGATACAAGCAATTGGTCCTGAAAGGGTTCTCGTCCCAGTTTTAAAGAGGAATAATGCAAAGCTCAGTGACTATGCAAGGTCACACTGTCAAAGCCATTGGAGCGTTCCCTTTGGTGCATTAGCTCAACAGTTGTCTTGTTTCTATTTTGCTCTCTTGCTGTCTTCAAAACCCTTCCATTTCTGTCTCATTCCTCTTTTCTCCCCTTCTCTGCATACTTAACCAAGTCAGGTCTCTGCAGATTTGCTTCCGCTACTGCTACGCTTCTCCTCCCACTGTAAACCCTAGAATTTCAGAAATCATAGAATCATTCAAGTTGGAAAGGACCTTTAAATGTCACCTAGTCTAACTCCCCTGATAATAACACAATTTGGTCCATTCATGGCTCAGCTGCTCTCAAGGAGAGGAAAGGCCCCTTCTCAGCATCAGGTCTCTTTAGCTTTGCTGATAGTCCTCATTTTTACACCATATAGAGAGACAACTGAAAGAGAAGAGGATCAGGGAAGGTGGCAAGAGCTCTGCCACTGACTCCTTAGGAGAACAAATCAGTTCTGAAGAACAGTGCTTCAGTTTCCCACCTATGTGAGAACAGATGTAACACCATCCAGTATCATAAGGCATGGCAAATAACTGCAAGTGCAGCCATGAAAGTGTCAGCAGGAGATTTTTGAAGCATGAGGGCTGTTCTAAGCTCACTTACTATGGGGCATTCAGGTTGGAGGGGATCCCCAGATATCATTTAATCCACCGCTCTGTTCCATCAGAGCCAGGAGAAAATGGGTTGCTCAAGGTCTTGTCCAGTTGGGTTTTGAATCAAACATAAGATTAATAAAACTCTGTGTATGTGTCAAAAATCAAGTCAGTTCTTTCTCAGAGTTCAACATGAAATCTATGAAATTACCAGTCCATGATGCTCCCTACAGATTTGATTTCAAAGTGCGATCATTTCTTCTTTAGGAAGTGAATATTTTAAATATTTTACAACCAAAATTTGGATATGCTTTCTCCACTCTGTCTGGCATTAAATGGACACGTACACGAAACTTTTACTATCTACTCTCTGAAAACCTTTTATCTTATTCAAAATTAGGTCTTCAGAAACTGAAAGTCACTCTTCTCTTTCCTAAGCTGACTGCCTTCAAGAATGCTACACAAAGTGCTCAGCAATTAGCACACTTTCCATCCTCCAACTGTGCTTTCAGCCTCCACGTGTCATGACAGAATCAAAAAATAATAATTGATGTTACTATGCCCATTAACATTTTATTTGAAATTTTGCTTGCTTAAGAATTGCTTCATACAGAGATTCTAAACAACTCCAGGGAGAAGCTAGTGTCAGTATTTGAGTGATTAAACAAGAAAACAAGAACAATGTAAAAGCATCTATAATCAGGTTAATTTTTGCACATGGTCTGTTAGAGACATGCAAAGCAGCTGCATTGTTGTTAGTGAATGCTTCTCCCAGTTTCCACTCAATGCAATGTTCAAAATTGTTAGCAAAAATGCACAACAAGTAAAGAAAGAGAGACTCTGTGTGAGTTAGGAAGGGAGCTCTTGTTCAGGGTAAGATTAAGGAGGCAGTGAGGCTCCGTTTACCAATTATGACTTCCTTCCTTCCTGCCAGCCAGCGCCCATCTAAGAAAGGAAACTTTTTTGTGACAATGCCAGACAAATGGGGACAAGGAAAGAACTCTCCCTGAATCCATTCTGAAGTTTACCATACAATAGAAGAAGAAGTATGAGACTTCCTAGCACTTAAATAAGTGCTACCTAAGCAATATATCCCAACTTCTCTCCTCTACAGTTTGTGATCTGCATTCATTTCTTCTGCTTGCCTACTTCTCACTGTCATAGGGTCATAGAGTCATAGTGTCTTTTACAACAATATTGTGCTGTAGGCTGTTCTCTTGCAATGATTGCAAACAAGATTGCAAGCGATCTTCTTAAAATTTTGAGCAGTGTTGTTCATAGTAAGGTCCCAAGAAATATTGCAGCAGGAATATTTTGGATTGATGTGTAGCTGTCTGAGCATTTGCTCTTGTTTTAGTCTTCCAATGTCTTGTGTGACATGAAAATAAGCAAGGTTAAGGAAACTAAGAGGAGAACTTAATTAAGTAGAAGAAAATTGAACCAACTTCTGGAGGGCTGGCCAGTCAGTGGAGTAAGTTCAAATAAGGGCTCTTTTGTGCTTAGCAGCTCCTTACAATCTTCCTCAGTAGTACTGCAGATAAAGCACTGCTCTCACTTGCTCTAGCCTCCTGAATGCCTCAGATAACCTAAATGCTATCCTTTAAACCTTAATTCTTTAGCGCCCTTAAAAAGGAGAAACGAGGAGAAACTGGAACTCAGGATGTTCCACACAAACATAAGAAAGAACTTCTTCACTGTCAGAATGATGGAGCACTGAAACAGGCTGTCCAGAGTAGTGGTGGAGTCTCATTCTCTGGAGATGCTCTTGGCCCATCTGGATGACTGTGTGACTGTGGGGAACCTGCACTAGCAGGGTGTTGGGCTAGATGATCCCTAGAGGTCCCTTCCAACTCCTAGAGTACTGTGATTCTGCAATTCTGTGTCCAGATCATGTCAGTCTGTCAGTCATACAGCAAGCAGGGAAGGCCAGATACAAGTGCATTACCTTTTATGATTGGAAGAGCCACATCTTCCTATCCTGACCGACAGTGAAAGATATTCTTCTGTTGTTTCTGTATCAGTTCTGGATTCAGTGTTCTCAGGGGCTAGCAAACATCATTTCACAAATGCAAGCAACCACAGCCAGTTATGCTGCCAACCTAAGCCAAATGGAGATGCCCAGATTCCTACAAGGGAACTGGAAGGTCTTTATCAGTGTAGTACCTGGCTGTGCAAAGAGAGGAGCATGTGAGTAGAAATACCATCAGTTGGAGAGGAAAAGTGTTCGCTTTCCTTGACAGTACCCAGGAGAAGAATGGGGAAAGGAAGCCAGAGCTAACTTAACCTTCAAGTATGTAAAGGCATGAAAGTGAACGCAAATTTGTCACCAGACAAAATTGTTTAGTCATGCCTCTTGGAGGGCACAGCTGTGCACTCAGTGCGTTACAAGTTAACAGCAAGCAAAGATTTTGCCCAGAGATCAGTGCCTGTCCTATTTTAACTTTGGTTGTTGCTTGAAAGAAGCACAATTTGTTGCTGTGTGTCCCCTTCCCTTCCCTTCCCTTCCCTTCCCTTCCCTTCCC
>NW_024884711.1:45051174-45070580 GCF_019232065.1 Centrocercus urophasianus
CCCTTCCCTTCCCTTCCCTTCCCTTCCCTTCCCTTCCCTTCCCTATTTGTACACACAACAGTTATTCCTTGGTAGCAAACATAAAATCTGTTGCGGTTTATTCCAACTCTTAAACTAGCATGACGGCCAACCTGGAATGGCACAAAGATCATGGTGACTATTTATTCAGATGAAGAACATAGGTTCTCATTTCTCAGACTTCTACTAGGTTAAAGAGTAGTTTGTTTCGGGGACACTGGAGAAGTTCTCACTGCAGTGCTTGTCCTTAAATCCCTGAGTGGAAAGAGGTTACTAATATTTTTGTGTAGAAGGAAACTGTGGATTAGCAGGATGCTGATGATTAGTTTTTATTTTATGCAAAACAGACAGGAAATATGAAGTTATTGATGGATTGATCTCCATCCTGTTCCAACCTCCGGGTAGTCAAGCAACCTTGTTGTCTCTTTATCTATCTGTATTTAGAGTAAGTAGGATCAGGAAGTTATAAATCTGAGAACTGATACTCTGATGATAATGCCCCGTGTTTGCTTACCTGTCTGTTGGTCCACCTACACACCTACCTTTCCACTCTCTGAGCATCCTACAGCTATTAATGATTTTCCATTGCTTCATTTTTAACTTCATTGTCAATGGATAAGTGTGTTGTTTCCCTTTCTGTCCGGTGTTACAAGAAGTATGGTGTTCAAAGATGCAAAGCTGTGGGCTACTGGCTGGAATACTACACTGTATTCTTGTTCATTTTGTTTACAGCCCCCAGGGCTTGTTGTCCAGAGCTGTGTCTGGACCTTGCCTAGGAGGCTAAACCTTCTCTAGAAGGCTGTTTGAGCTAGTTTTCTGGCTTTTTTTATCAGCATAGACATGGTCACCAATATCACCCAAACACCCATAAATTACAGAAGATGAGCATGCAGTACTGCATTAAAAACTGATCCTATTGGAAGCCTCTTCTAGTCTCCAAATAGAAGAGGTTGCTTCTCCCTAAGCTCCTGGCTAGACCTGTCACTACCTATAAGTGTTGGGCAGAAACAAAACTCCCTCAAGGAATCATTTTTTTTTCTTCTTTTTTTTTTTTTTTTTTTTTTTTTTTTAATATGAAATCCTTTCTACTCATCAGTAACAGGCAAATAAAGCAAATATCCTTTCAGTTAACATCCAAGACACCGAGCCTTGACAGCTTTTGCATGTGAGTGTTTAAAGCCTCTCCAAACTCCCCTCTCTTCACAATGCTCCTCTGATCTCATGCAGCCCTCCGGGAGAAAACAATTTCAACCAAATGCTTGAGTCTTTGCAGCCTGCTTTGCTCCCAGCTTGAGCAGCAGCCAGGACAGCTGGCTCCTAACCTTTGCCCTTCAAGCAGGTGTTTACTTCTGCACAGTCAAAACCGATTCACAGCTAGGAAAGGAAAGAGGAGCTTGTTTATCACCTTCAGCCACAAAATAAACTCACCCTTTCCCCCTGTGATTGAACGTGGTCCTATTTTATCCTTGGTGTTTGTGCAAGGAGCGCTTGAACAGATCCCTGTTTAATCACAGATGGAATTAGCTCTTGCAACACGGTGTATAGGGATGTGAGCATATTTCCATGTGGACTGAGTGTGAATTGCATGTCATGGCTTTTTTGGCTCAGTGCAGCAGGAAGAGAAGCAAATAGTTGTTGGTATCGCTGCATTGTCCCCCATAGTTTACACCACCATCTGCTCTCTGCCCTAAAGCCATCTTAATTTCTGCACAGAGCAGAAATCCTGCTTTGAGAAAATCTCAAATGCTCCTTCAGCATATGTGCCACACTGGTGAAATCAGGAGGTAAAGTTACCTTCAGGTGAGCGCCTGGAACAGTTTCAAACCCCTTTTATCCTGTATATAGATATAGCAGAAGGGAAAAAGAACCTTGCACAAGAGCACAGACCCTTTGGTTCACTAGTATTTTTTCTTTACCATCTCCTCCACTGAAAATCTTTGATGGCAGACAGGTGGGAAATCAAGAGAGAGGGGAGAAATGAATGGAATTTGCCTGCACTGTATTCCACGTATCATGCTACTCTAATTAGCAGAGATAGGAATTAAAGTCATTTCATAAGATCATGTCATTGGGCTCTGGTGGAATTTTCTGCCTTATCTGGCATGTAATCTTATCCAGTTTGATTTCATCAAGAGATCAGGAATTAGGAGACATAATGAGATTGTACCGTCTAGACTAAATAAGCCAGAGACCATGGGCAGATGCAAGGAAGGGGAGGAGGGAATGGGGAAGGAACCATTCAATATGTACTACATTTCAGCTTGCAGCGTCTGCAAACTCAATGTAACTCACAGCAAATTTCTCATAATCCACTACAGATGCTACACTTTAAATCCTGGAGCTGCAGACTTCATCCCTCTCAGCTAAAACAAGTTAAGCTCAGTTTCAGCTCTGCCTTTGTCAAATGTCAATGCCGAGGTTTTCATTTGAACTATCCTCAGGGACAATTCAGAGCCTGAATCCTGCTCTCCACTTTGCAGTTTGCATTTGATGATGGAAAATCATTTCTCGTTTAATGCCTTGCTCTCTGCCAGGATCCTTTCGAAATAAGTAGCATAGTTAAAATAAGTACCTGAGTCTTCTGTCCTGTTTTTCTTACCAATGACCTCTTTCTCCTTTCTGACCCTTTTCCTTTTCCACACCTGTATGATTTTAGTGATTCTTCTTGTTCTTTGAAATTCAGCAACATTTCTACTTGGTTCTTTTACTTTACTAGGCTGAATAAGCCAAGCCCCATAAGTTTTCTTTGGTAAGACAAGTTCTTCAATCCCTCGATTACACCAGGAGCTATGCTCTCCAGCCATGCCTGCTGTAACCTAACTTTCCTGAACATGAATTTGCCCATTCTGCAAGTCATCTTCAATCTCAATGTGATTTTAAAAACCATTGCTCTTACTGAGGAAGGACTTTGCTGACAGTCAGAGGGACCTTGAAGGCTAATTCTTTTTCCTGGGGCAAGACATTTGTGAAAAGTCTCATTCTCATTTAATTGTGCAAGTGCAAGAAGATTAGGAGAGCTGGCAAAGGTCATGTTATGAATCACTGGCAAGGTCAGTAATGGAACTTGGGACTCCCGATTTTTTTTTCCTTGCAATGTTTTACATACTTTTATGGCTCATCAACACTGTGCTAGGAGGCATCCAGAATCCCCAAGGGATGCCCGTCCAGTCAAAACATGTAATTCCTCTGCCCCTGTTCCAAACCAGTTGGCCATGAACTTGGCTCTATTCACAGGATCTGTGCTCAGGCTAATAAGCCAGAGAATACTTAATAAAACCTTCAGCACAGCTGAAGTGTCTACAAAGCCTGTCTGCACAGGATCTGGAGGTGGGATGGAGCCTGCACACACCTGTTTTCAAAACACTGTGCCAACATAACCTACATTTGCAACCAAAATAGAACTGAATCTCCAGTATTTGCCACTGCTCGCCTGTCTTGGCAGTTAGAAGTTGAACTAGATACGTTCCTGTGTAAGCCTCTCATCTCTCTCTCCCTGTCTTTTTCATCCTTTTTCTTCCTGGTGCATAATGAATAATTTGTGCCCTGCTGCGTGCCTGTTGAAGTGATTTGTTGGAAACCAGGCTGTTTTATGTTCTCAAATAGGCAACTAAAGAGTTGCTGGAGTTCAGAGTGTTTTGTATGAGAAATAACAAGATTCTTTTCCCTCCTTGCTTATTCTCCCCTTTTTTTTTCTTATCCTGGCGAAAATATGAAATCAGGGGAAGCCATCCTGAGATTGGGATCTGTACATCTGTACATCTGTAGAAAGTCCTGCCAGCATCTGGGCTTATTTCAAGATGACCCTGCGTGGTAGAGGAACTGAGGAGTGCTCAACATCTGATGATGGGCTTATTGCACTAGCATCTCCCCATTATAGCAGCTCGTCCACCTAAGTGAGGTGATCCCAAGGACATCTCTGTGGGTGATGACTGGGAGACACTGTGAAAAACACATTTCCTGACTAGTTTGAAATCATCGTCTGGATGGAAATTGTGCTCTTTCTTTCAAGAAGGAAAGATTTGTATCTCTTGTGGTTTCCAATGCTCACATCTTTTCCTGGCAGTCATCAAGGTCCAGGTTTTACTCTGACATCTGAAAGTTATTGGGTAGACTTAGGACTAAATCTTTCTCTTTAATTTTATTTTTAATATGAGAACATACATATGTATAAAAAAGGTCCATCTACAAGGCTACCTTCTGGCATTGCTCTAGGCAAACCCATGACTGATTCTCTTCTGCCTAAGAAAAGCTAATAGGAGTGTGAAGAAATGAGAACACGAAGGGGCAGGAAGAAATTTTAGGTGGCTGCTCAGAATAGACACCAGACTTACAAGGCAACACTTCCACATCTCTCAGCTCTCTTCCCAACTACTGATCAGATACAGGAAGACCAAAGAAGCAACTTGTTCTGCAGACTTTGGCAAGTGGCAGAAAGTCTTCCACTCGGCACCAAAACTTGTGTGTACATATTCCCAAACGTCAGCTCAGTAGCAGGACATTAGCTCTAAATTAAGGAGAAAATAAAAAGATAAAAGCCCTTTATTTATTTATTTATTTATTTATTTATTTATTTATTTTTAACCTTTACCTTGAAGGTTGCTTTGCTCTGAATAATATCTCCTGTCCATGTATAACCAAAACAAGAAAGGAAGGATAAGACATCACTTCAAGCTTTGATCTCACAAGGGCCTTGGTCATACATATCCCATCTGGCTTTAAACAAGCCATTTAATCTCCATCCACTAATTTCTCAAAGTAGAACATTGCTCTAAAACAGATTTCTACTCTCTCTGCTCCTTGTTGTGTCTAATGCAGCTGGGGTGGTTGAAATGCACTCCTCTTAGAGAAGCCAAAGCATTTCACTAATTCCAGATCCACTGCCAAATTATCATCTGGTTAATTATCTGGAGGTGTTGGGATTTTTTGAGTATTTTCACCGCATATCTTTCATGACTGTTAATTTCAGTAGATGTCCCCTCTATCAGAAAGACTGCTTGGCACCTCCTCAAGGCAATTCTAACCCTCCCAAAACCTAGTGCACACTTTTGGAAGAGGTTGAAATGTTTCCATGGCATTTTTTATAGGTGAAAGTTTCAAATATATTGCTTGATTTTTTTTTTTCATTCATTTTATTGTGAAAGTCATTACAGAAAGACAAGCATGTTTTTTTAAAAACAAACCAACCAACCATTTGGGGGCTCAATTTGGATTTTGTTATTTTAACTTTCCACATGAATCATCCAGTGGTGGTAACTATGTAAAACCAGCATTTTGTAGCTCAGAATTTGCTCTATCAAATAATGTTATTGCATTCTTTGTATCTGTCATAGTTTTCATGGAAACAAATAGGAGCCATTACTTTTGGAATGACCTACATATGTTGACTAAAACCTTTCTGAAGAGAGAACGTGGGTATCATTTCAACCATTTCTTTTCCCTTGGAGTAATGCAGGATGTTAGGAGGGAACATTATAAGCATTTAAGAGGATAAACTATTGCTCTTCTAATAAGAAAAAAATATTTTTCCCTAAAGCCATTTATTTTCATATGTGTATATAAACAGCATCTATTTTTCTTGACAGATAAACTCACTGACATTGTAAATCATCGCTCTGAAAATATTTTCTATCATCAGTACTTAAGGCTTTCATTTTTTTGTTGTTGTTTTTTAGCTTTTTCTAACTGGCAAACTTTCAAATTTTTGCTGTGACTTTCATTCAAATTTTGGTGTCATTCAAAGCTCACTGAAATACTTATTTTTTCAGGTTGTTTTGCTTTAAAATAATATTTAGAAAGATCGAGATTTTTTTATTGAGCTATTAACACTATTCTGTTGCTGCTACTGCAATTAGATTATTATTTATTCATTTATTTTCCATATGGATCACTTTTGGAATAGAGACTTTTAACAGCGTGACAAAATGAGAACAGAATCTTATGGAAAATATCTTAACAACTCACCCAAAACTCATATGTCAGAATTTTAGGAGTGCAAAGCTGCCCCAAATTGTATACAATAATATTTGTACTTCTTGTCCAGGCAGGTGGTATGCAATATATCTTTTGGGATATGCTTGCCTTCAGCTATCATCACATAGTGCATTAGTTGCTTTAAATCATGTATAATTTGGCAGAAGCTATTGATATGTGTCAGCAAGCAATTCATTCTGCTTCAGTGTTGCCCAATTAGGAATGATGCTTTACTTGAGCTAAAAAGATGCTGATCCTTGAGAGGTGGAGGTTACCTTCCCCTCAGACCACAGAGCAACATCTGGGAAAATTTGTAGACAAAACTGTTATTCCCAATTGTTTCTTCTAAGGTTTTTCTTTCCTTTCACGTGACAGTGTCAGAGTCAGAGGAAATTATGCTTAGCTCCCAATTTAACACATTTTTAAATAGGAGATGCTATGGTAATCAGTGCTCATTGTGAACCCATCACCAAGGAGAGGTTATCACTGAAATGTAAGATCTTGTCAGGGTGGACACTAAGTAAGAATGCTAATGTTGAATATAATCTGAATGCATTGTAGCCTACCTTTAAAGGCATAGGAATGCTGGAAGGTTGTCATTTCTAGGATGCAGAAAGTGTGATGCATGGTATAGCAGCTGCAGTAATGATGGGATTAACCTACAAAATTGGTGCAATATAAGGTAAAAGCATAAAGCAATTGTTTATATGAGAAGTCTCATATTAGGAATTGGGATATTAGGAAATATTTCTTCTCAGAAAGAATAGTAACACACCAGCACAGGCTGCTCAGGGAGGTGGTGGGGTCAACATCCTTGGAGGTGTTCAAGGAATGTGGGGATGTGGCACAGAGGGACGTGGTCAATGGGCATGGTGGAAATGGGTTGGGGTTGGACATGGGGACCTTAGTGGTCCTTTCCAACCTCAACTCTATGATTCTGTCATTCTATATAAAAAACCCTTTTGTCTGTAAGTTGCATAGAGCTTGATTTATTTTGTATAAACACTTCTTAAAGTCAACATGGAAGGCCTAATTTTTTTTTTCACTCAGACCATTTTTCTCATAGTGTCTTTTCCCTCACAAAACATCATCTCCTGGTGTTCTGGCAAGTCAAGGAGGGAAAGGAAAGCGGAATCCAGTGGGCAAAATGATCAATTATTTGTGAGAATGAAGACGACAACTTGCCATGACCATCACTGGATGTGGGTTGCCCAAGGAGGCTGTGGATGCCCCATCCCTGCAGGCATTCAAGGCCAGACTGAATGTGGCTCTGGGCAGCCTGGTCTGGTGGCTGGTGACCCTGCACATAGCAGAGGGTTGGAACTGGATGAGCATTGTGCGCCTTTGCAACCCAGGCCATTCTATTATTCTATGATTCTATGATTGTGTGATTCTATGATTCTATGATTGTGTGATTCTATGATTCTATGATTGTGTGATTCTATGATTAGATTCTTGTCCTTCAGATTAAGTGCCACAGTCCATATTTTGGCTAGCCTTGGTCACCAGCATGACACTGGGGGAGCTGACATCTGTATCACAAGAAGGTAAATCAGATTAAGTCAGCCGGGGATAATCTGTCTAAAAACTAAAATTAAACAAGAGGCAAAACACACAAAACCTGGTAAATCTTACATTGAGGCTCTCTGCAAACTCTGGGATTCAGCAGATTTGCCTTTCAAGCCCTTCACTGAAGCAGTAAAAGTGAGAAATGCATACTTCAATTGTCCATTGTTTTTTCTTTGTCTTAAGTAACAGCTTAGATTAGAGCCCATCTTGTTTCTGAGAGCGAAGACTCCAAGTGCAGGTTCAGGTTGCCTTAATCTGACCCTCTATTACGGAGAAAATTCTCTCCTCCAAGCTGAGCACAAGTTCCCAGCTGAACAGACTTCTCCCGCCTGTACATCTGCACAAAGGGAAATGACAAAATGTTCCAATTTTTCTAAAATGTCAACTTAAAAAAACACACGCGTGCAAGTCCAAATAGAAAACAGATGCACCATGGCAGTCGGGGAGATATAAATTTTAAGCTTGTAGCTGTCTTCACATCCCTCCCTACCACTTTTATGGTCCTGCTTTCACTGGAGCACACCTGAGACCTCCTGGCAAGACGCTGTTTTTGAATGTTGGTGATTCCCCAGTTGAAAACAGGCCACAAAAAAGTGTACTGTTCCTCAATACAAGAATGTAAACACAAAAATAGACACTCCCTGTCATTGAATCCAGTGCTGCCAGCTTCACTAAGGCTCATTTTCACCCACTGAGAGTCTGACCCATTATCTCCAGAAGCAAGAGCATATAGAAAACAACTCCTGTTGTTTCTGATTGCGCCACTGTTCCATCTTCTTACTCCAGAACAGGAAGAACAGCTTAGGCATGGACAACTCCAAGTGTCCCACTAACAGAAACTCACCTGTTGCTCTTGTTGTTTATTAAAATCTGTTCTTCTCCTTCCGCATATTATTTTCTTTCCATTTCCTTCCTTTCCCATTACACATTTCCACATGAATTCAAGGCAGAACTCACTGGTGGAAAGGAACTTGAGTTCAGGTCAGCGTATCTGGTGTCTTAATTCATAAGAATTTGGAAAGAAAAAGAAAAAAAGGAAATTAACTTTGTAACATTTTTTCAATAATTATTGCCTTCAACGAAAACTGAAGACTCTGACATGAGATGTGCCCTGTCCCCCAACTGGCTTAACTCATGGGATTATTTAGTTTCAGTTCTGTTGATGTATTTTTAAAAAGTAACAGTGAAGAGAACACTATGGAATGACATTTAAAAAAAAAATCAAGAAAAAGAAAAACTGTGGGATTCTGCAATAACGAAGGAAAATAAATTAGATTTGAGATACCTAAACAGAGACAATACAAAAACACCCTCTTGGAACAGATCCCACATCCTCAGAAGTTCTACTTGGCCAAGAATCTAAGCGTCCAAGCCCCCAGCCTACCTAAGCATACATGTGCTTTAAAGTAGGAAAGCTCCAAGAACTGGCACCAATAATATTCCCAGTAAAACCTCAAAGAGACAGAAAACCGACAAGGCATAACACAGGAGCCTCTGGAAGGCTGATCTGAAGCTAGTCCTCCATTTTCTCTCAAGTTCTATGCTTTGGAGGCTTCCATCTGAAACAAAAATCTGGCCATTAGAAATGATCGAATTCCTTGGAAATCTCTGCACTTTACAACTTTGGACCTACAAACACTTTAGAGATGCTTATTTTCAATGAGAACATAGGGCAAGGGGCAGCCCAATGGTTTTTGTTCTTATCAAAGTGACTTGATTGCTGCAAGGAGCAGGCACATATAGAGTACAAACGCAAGATTTGGGTCCTTATTTCCTGCTGACACCATGAAAAGATGGCAATTTTTGAATCTGATTATGGTCTGAGCAAAAAGGAACAAGTCCTTACTAACCTTCCAACACTGCCTTTTGAAACTCATTGTCAAAGAGGGATGGTGAGATGAGGGACCATCAGGACTCAGAAAGGGACTGGAAACTTTGCCTTGGCAGTAATGCTATCCTGAGCTCCGATAAATAGGGCTCATAAATGCTACAAGAATTTCAAAAATAAATCAGCACAAACTATAAATATGTTGTACCAGTCAGTCTTTCCATGCTTTCTACTCGTGATGCATGAAAGAAAAGGGCAGGTTAAAATATTGTTTTTCTTTCCTTTTAGCTCCAACATTCCTAATATATCCTTTATCATAATGCCTCGGATTTTAAGTGAAAACTGAAAGGTGGTGAATTTGTATTTCTTTAATCCCTCCTTTTTATTATTCTTTCTCTCCCATTCCTATCCTTTCTCCTTTTTGACTGGCCTCTTGCTTCTCTGATAAAACATTTACTGAGATTTCTAGAAATATTTTTTTGTTGCCTTCTAGTAAAGCTTTCATTAAATGCTCTGAGCCATTCCCCTCTCAGGTGCCTGGCACATTGCCACGTGTTTCAGGAAACCAGCTACCTATCTCACATGCATTGTGTGATAACAAGCTGCAAAGGCCAGAGAAGTGAAAGCTGGAGAAGTGCACATCTCGTGCTACGTACCAGCTGCTGAGGTATCACATGAAGAACAAATGGCAGGTCACCAACAGGGCTTCTGCTCTGTCAGAGCTGAGGAATGGAGCCTCAGAGTTACAGCTCTATTAATTCAAGCATTTAATTATTCATCATATACAGATAGCACTTTCCTCTTTATTTGTTTTTCTCATCTGACTTTTTCAGTCCACTTAGGATTTCCCTTGGTTGTGGGAGCAGCAGAGCTGAGACTGTGCAGATCTCTCAGCTTTTACTTCCTCATTCTTCGTCATTTCCAACCCACTTTATTAGTCTTGAGTTCAGGTTCAAATCTGTGTGCTCCCTTTTCAAAATCTGCTGTTACAGAAGCTTCAATATCTCCCAAATAAGTATCTCTATAGCACTGTCCCGTAAATAAAGCAGACAAAGCTGTGCCATGAAAAGGCACAGGGTTTACCTGAAGTCACCACATCTAAAATGTGAGAGCAGTCAAACCCAGGTTTTTTTCTCTAAAACATCAGCTAATTTCAGGTTTTTTTTTTTTTTTGTTTATAGGAAGCAGTGGAGATGAAAGCAGAGTCTGAGAGGAACGACCAGTGAAGTGCCAAAAGGATCTAATTTTCAGTGTACTGCTAAATGATCTGGAGAATTATAGAATCATTAACGTTGGAAAAGTCTACTGAGATTATCCAGTCCAACTGTTGTCCCATCACCACCATGGCCATTAACCTATGTCCCTCAAAGGAGAAGGAGGTAAGAAAGAAGATAATGGATTTTTTCTGGTAATGAGAGAAATTCTTCAGATGAGGAAGCAGTTTTGTTCCTTGGTTTGTAAGGAATAACAGGAAGCTCTTGTGAGACTGAGAAATGAAAAAAGAAATGTAGATGAAACCCCTACAAAATAAAAATAGAAAAAGAATATCCACCAAAAAGCCCACCACAGCAAAGTCAAAATAAAAACAAAACAACAGCCAACCAACAATAAAACACAAAGCACCTGTTCTGGGTATCCAAACTGATCAGTGCCATTTGAGAAACTGACCTTGGAAGTGCTGTGGAGAAATTTATAATCCACATTTTCTCAGAGGCCAGCAGTTGTCAAAAAAGGCAATGAGGTTGTTAGGAATAGTTAATTAAGGACTAGATAAGAAGACAGAACAACACTATAAGGGTTCCTATATCCTAACCTATCCTGTAAGAGTAGATGGCATCCCTGTGTCTTGAATGCTATCTACATCTCTGTCCCCACTCTCAGAAATGTATAATGGATGTGAAAATGATATAGGGCTGTATGGATAATGAGAAGTATGGAATAGTTTCCATATGAGAAGAGAATAAATAGCTGTCTCTGCCTGGAAAAGAAATGCGTGAGTGGTATGTTGTAGAGAACACAGAATCACTGTGCTGCAGAGAAGCTGAATGTGGAATTAGTAATTATTCACACAGTTAGGAGTGCTGTGGGACACCTAATAAAACTATCAAGAAGAAAATCTTAAACAAACAAATGGATACATTACTCCAACACACTTCAGAGGCTAGAAGTACAGGCGGATTCAAAAAGCTGTACATTAATGGAAGCAAATTTCAGCAAGAGCCTTTGAATGAAAAGGTACAGATAATAATTGTAGGTTCTTGCATCTTCTTCAGTGGCAAACTCATGTGTGCACATCCACATATAAAACACAGGCATGTCCTGGACAAAGCATTAATCCATGTTTGTTCTGTACATCACATTCTATTATAAACAAGATTAAACAGGAAACAAAGCACATTTTCAAGAGATTTTCTAGCATAGAAAACCTCTGAAAGATGAAGGTACATTTTCTAGTATTTATCATGAGATTCAAATTGTAGATTAAGGCATGTCAAGAAATATACATGGGAGCTATATCTATATGTTGGTCTAAATTCCCCCTAAGTGAACAGATGTTTTTGGCAAAGTTCAGTTGCTTATATACAGAAATGTACTTTCATTTAATGTGCTGTAAGGAGTTCTACCTGGTATCCAACTGTTTGCTTGGAAAAGTCATTTTTACCCTAACATCCTATGCAAACATTGCAAACTCCTGTGGGTGACTGTGACATTTGGGTTTCTCAGATGGCATTACACCACTAGACAGCCATTGGTGTAAAAAAATCATTGTCCTGGTCGAATCATTCTCTGTTAGGTGATAAGAGTTGCTTTGTAAGCTTATTATACTGATTAGGAACTTGATTCTGTTGCACCTTACCCCTTCTGAGATGCTCTAAGGTAACCCTCCTGGACACATCTTCATTGGTCTCCTGAAAGTAATGCAGTGGAGGCTGTGCAAATGCTTGGGCTGTGCAAGGCTAACTTGGATGGCATAAAACATCTGTGTTTAGGCAGTAAATCCCATCTGTAGCCAATGCAGGCAATTCAGCCTAGAGAGCTATTCACCTAACCTACCTGTGATCCACTCCGTTCTGGATTAGCATCTGGAAGCGAGGCAGGATACCCTGCAGTGACTAAAATAAAATTAAACAACTCTGTTTATTTTCCTACAGTTACAGGAGGTTATGGGATGGAATCAGTGGCTTCTAAGGGAGCTCTGTGAAGGTTTATCTATTTGAAATACATGCAGCTTTCTTACTAAGGTTCTGCAAAAAAGGCTCCAAGAAAGCAATTATTCAAATATGAAAAACATATATATGTGTGCGAATAAATATCTGGATGCAACTGTTCAGACCTGTATGTAGTCTTAATTTCAAGTCCAAAGGTGACAGTAGATCACTCTGTCTCATCATCAGATCTTTCTTCCAGTCACCCTGTAATGAGCCCAAAGAGCATTGTTGGACAAAAGGTTTCGGTCTTTAGCAAATAAAGCTGCATTTCAAAACAAGGACCAGAAAGATCAGTGTTTGCTTCAGGGAACAGGAAGGTAAGTCATCCACAATTGGGCCAGCAGGTAAAATTTGGCTTGTGGAAATGAATCTGAAATAATCTGACAAAGGAAAAACAATTTCCAGACCAAGGTAAACAGTATGGTTTTGAGCACCAGTGTTTACATCTCCCAAACACCATCTGTTTGTGGCTCTTGTGAAGTTTGATACTTTACTGAATAGAAGAAAAGGAATCCCAGAACACTTCACAACACTTGGTTTCAGAGGGCTGTGATATTTTATGTCCACAGCTCCTCTGTCTCCTAGAGGTAAAAAGGCACTACGAGTAATTGGAAAAAAATAAAAACAAAAATATCAAAATCTAGTCTCATGCTGATGAGATTTGCCAGTGACTTCCTATCAAAAAGAGAGAAATAATGTGAGTGACTCTGATTCATTACTCTTCTCTTCTGGTCTTCTGTTTCAAATAACTTAGCAAAAACAAACCCAACAAGACCTACCAAAAGCCTCCCATAATATGAGCCTCGAAATTGGATGCAATCCATATTCTTGTGCTATCTACAATTTTTTTCCCCCTTTTTTGCCAACATAGAAGTTAATTGTAGTCGAATGATAGTACTACTGAGAGCTCTTTACTGCTAACACCAAGACAAAACCTCAAAGAGTGATGGACTTAATCTCACCAAACTTTAACCATCTAGGAACTAGGCATGTACTCTAAGCAAAACATCTAATTGCTTTCTATAATCATTGGACTGTGAGGGATGCTTCCAGGTTATGAGTCATCACGTCCTGGCAGAGCTGGCCAAAGTGGCTGGAATGAGATGCCTCCCTCTCACTTCATTGACTGCTAAGGAAACCTGCATGACTGCTTTAGACCTCAAGCATACATTTCTGGTGGTTAAAGTTACAAGGGATGAATCTAGCTCTAACTTCAAAGCTTTCCATAAATTTGTCTTTCTTTTAATCACATTAGAGGACTAATTAGGAACCTCTCCACAAAATTTGGCTTAGAAAATGCATAATTTATTTAAGTATTTCTCTCAAAATAAACAAACAAGAAATGAAATAGAGAATGTAGTATTGAAGATGTTTGAAAATATATCTAGGAAGAGAAGACTGCTAGGTTTTGCTGTTGATGTCGTTTTCTTTAAGAAGAGTATCACACTGTGATGTTATATATTTATTAAGTCACTGTTTGCTGCTTCAGATTATCTACTGCATTTCAGAGGTGCTATTCTGCAAACATGTTCATGCAGAAAGGCTGGTTACATTTTATATAACAAATAGTTTGAATACCGAGTTCTTATTAACCTTCTCCTCCATGGGCTGAAGGCATCAACTGCTTAGATGGTGGTGGTAAATTTCCCTTTTTGGAAAGTTCTGTTCTTTTGACAAAAAATATTCTGTTTGCAAAAAGAAAAGTCCATCAGAAACTCACACTTTTTGAGACTACTATTGTATTCTATATCTTTATTTTGACCAAGGACCAAGAATTTATTCCCAAATAATGGAATATTTTCGTCTCTTGTATTTTGCAACTCTGCCATGAAAGAAGTGGATGCCTTTCCTTATAATCCTTCATAACCCTCCAAGGGTGATGCATCTTCATTACCTCATGGTTCCTGTAGACACTGTCATGGCAAAGCTATTGTTAGTGAGGCACATGCCAAGGCTCTACTCCATACCATTCATCTATCTGTATCTTTCCTGAGATGGAAATTAACTTTCAGTTTAAAAATTACTAATTTTGGCTTGTACTGAGAAGATTCACTTGCCTTAATGTAGCTTTTTAGTAGGAGTTGACAACTCCTCACATATTCCATTTCATGTTCCAGAATTCTTAAAATGTCATGTAGATCTTGTGTCCAACCTGTAAGCCCCGATGGAGTTCTTAGAGTCTTATGTATGTCCTGTGTTGTAAGATTCCTATGATTAGATTAGATAACTAAATTGTATTGTTGCAGCTCATGTGAGCAAGGAATCTAAGCTATTCACAGCAGATCTAGTCAATAGGATCCACTGAGTTGGAAGAGCATTTTAGCTAATGAAATGTAAGAGAATGTAGGAGTTTGATTTGCCATGAGCCAAGTCTCTTTAAGAAATTACCTGAGGTTTTTGTCTATGCTTATCCTTGTTTAAGCAAGTAAATGTCTATATTTTATGTCTTTCATCCTGGAGTCAGGCACCTATATTAAATGGCTCGAGTATTACATTCATATTATCTGGGTACGCAGGAGAGGATGATCCAGGTGCTCTTTCTGACCTGCTATTTGGTTCCCAACAGCACTGACTCCCTACTCACCAATCCTTACGCCTTTTCTCCAAAATTTGAGTACATTCTTGCATTTTTTTAGAGAGAAGTGTTTTCTTCTGTGTCATGTGGGCCACAGTAAAATTCCCAGGATCCTCTAGGAATACTACTTCAGACATTTTTTAAAGATTTGGGAGTTCTTACTGATCTGCTCGTGTCATTCCTGTTGCTTTGAGTTTGGAATTTTCAAAACTGCACCAAAAAGATGTTATAGTGTGATGTGACTAGTTACCAGTGAATAGTGTGAGGCGTGTCCTTTGTTGACTCCTTTGGACTGTTCTCTATTCTATGACCAACTTGATTATTTTTGAAGATGAAGAGAATTCCTTCCATTGCCATTTTCCAATCTATTTAAAACTACTCAGTGTTACAAGTCTAACAGGAAGTCTAATAGGAAAACTGAGTCCACATCTCATTGTTCAACTTCCAATGGTCTAATATTGTACTGCACTGTCCGTCCAGTGAAAATGAAGACTTGCATAACACCTTTTCATCACGGAAACCAGTCCTCCTGATAAGTATGTACACTATGTCATGTAATCTGTTGTAATGACACAGCTGTTGGATCATTTAATCAACACTTTATTCTTTGGTTTCTTCCAAGAGTGACAGCCATGATGAATCAAAAGTAACTCAGGGATGAGGTTGTAGCTTAAGAGCTAAATGAAAGAATTACACTGTGTTTAGTCAATACATCTAGAAGAACCTAGGCGAAGGCATAAAATCATGCTTCTGCATATTACCCACAACTCACTTCAAAGTAAATTTGCATAATGTTCTACCTACATGTAATTTCTACTTTCACCCACTAGATGGGAGCAAACATTAATTTATCTGATTGTGCCAGCTGTGCACAACATATTTAATGTTGGAATGCTAACGTGTGTGGTCTTGTGGGTTTAACTTACCTTTTTAGTACTATTTAGTAAGGAAAATACATAACCTAGAGCAAATCAATTCTGGACATCATAAAACGTGATTGGAAAAGGACCAAAGGGACCACTTCAGTACAAGATGGGAGTATCTTTTCCAATAGACAAATGTACTTGTTTGCTCATAGGGTGTTTTACTTTTAAGCCTTGACTAAGCAACGAATGTTTTTTGGATCTGCAGTGTCAATATTTAGGATCTGGATCTCTCAGTGTTCACTCACTAACACTGCCCTCTGTTTCTAACCAGTAGGCTAAGAATAAAATCATGTGTCAGTGAAAGCTGCGCCATCAAGAGGAAACAATTTCTAGAATTTTATTGAGTGTACACATGTCAGCTTTCTAAGAACTGTCAATTAAGTGACCTACATTTTCTGTTGCAGCAGCCCCTGTTTACTGGAAATTGTTGATATATGAAAGTACCAACACAGTGGCTCCTGAGTCACATACAGCTTGCAAGAAATTCAAGTAGAGCTCCCTTGCAAGACCCGTATCATATGGTAGGTAATGAGGCAATGCTTGCATAAGGGGTTTTGGTAATCCAGAGACCCAATGAGGGAAAGGAATTGATGGGCAGAGGCAGCTGAAACCCTCCCTGAGATGTTTTCCTGGAATCCAGCTCCACAGCCAATCCAATCCCAGTCTTTAGCAGAGAGGATCTCCTGTGCAAGCCACTTGTTGCTGTGATCAAATTTTCTGTCTCCCTCTTTCCTCTCTTTGGAGTACATAACATGTTTTTACCCTTCAAGTGCTCATTTTGGTGCTCATTAGACTGTACTGATGATATTTAAGTTTTAGGTATTTAATATTAAGGCATACAATCTCCACAGCTGTTTGCTGTCTGATTAGCAATGCACAGGAAGAGAATTCAGTGTTGTTGCTTCACTTTGCTTTTAATGTTTGGATAACAAAGAAAGAGCATAGCAGACACCTTATCGTGTCTCACTGGTTTTAAATTAAATATTTTAATTAAACATAGAGAAGTAATGAAGGACAGAAGGATGGACATATGATAGGACAGAAGGCTGGAAGGAGTGCTGGTTCTCTGACAGACCTGATGGTGGGTACCCAACTCATGGCAGAGGGGTGGAAATAGATGATCTTTAAAGTCCCCTCCAATCTTATCATTCTATGATTTTATAATACATGACACATTACATGGGATAAGAGAAGAAGTTAGCAAAAAATCTTCATCTAAGACTGCCCTGGTTTTAAAGCAAAAACAAAAACAACAAAAATCCCTATTACAAAGTACAAAACTTTCACAGTGCAACAAAGCACATCTGTTTGTTGCAAGGTTGATTTGTGAGAAGAGAGAGAAGTGTTCTAGAGTTTCTGATAGCAGTCATGGCATTTCGGTGAGCTTGGACTCTTCTCTGGCAGATTTCCTCCTCAGTCTTTTGCAGTTACTGGATCTACCTCTTTTTTAATCATGATTTATTGGTGTGTAGATCTCCTGAATATTGCATCCACTTCTCCCTACATGACTTTCTCTATCACCAAAGAGATGGATGCAATGATGTACTGGATTTTTTATGATCTTATGAAGTGTTCGGTCCTCGAATTCATAAGACAATTGAAAATCCATTTTTGTTTTATTTTCCCCCAGGTCCTCAGATCTTGCAATTCAGAGTAAAGACGGCAAGAGTGATTGTGAAAGCATGCAGTGGATTTAACAGGGAAATGAGAAAAAAGAAGATCCTAAGGGACAGTAATCACCCTCCATTCACAACATCCAGTGTACTGGAGCTATTATTTATGAGGAGATGTGGGAGCACCTCTCCAGCCCGAGTTCTCCCCTCTCCTTTACATCAGCCCAGAACAATTATATACAGTCCTATAAAAGGGAGATGTGAAGCATAATATTATCACCTTAAATGCATTGACTTTACATTTTCTTGATATTTAAAATCTAAATATTGCTAAAGTCTTGATGTCAGTGACACCGGCTTTCAGACACGTCATCATTATAAAAATAAATAAATAAATAAAACATTTAAGTGCAGACGCTCCTTACTTTAATGAGGGGAGCCATAAAAAGGGCATCTAATGTAAACCAAAGAAACAAGACCAGTGCTTTTTAATTAAAACTGTGCAAAGCCCAGAGCAGCTTTGCCCAAGGCATGCATGCGACAGCAGAGAGTGGTCATTAGCCCTAACGAGAGCTGCCAGGAAGTGCCCAGACCCCTCAGTGAGAGAGCTTTAGCTTGTCATAATGAAAGCACATTTGTTACAGCTAACGAATCTTGGCCACGTTCTGTAAAATAGTTGCATCTGTCTGAAGAAGCTCTGGCTGCCTTCTGCAGTAGTAACCTTGTCATGTGCATTGATAGAGGCCAGAGCTGTGCTGCGGGACCCTGAGGAGGTTATGGGGTCTCAGGGCTGCTCTTTTAATTAGCCCACAGATAGCTCCAGAGTATTTCCTGCTGAGGTTCACGGTGGGACAGGGCAAAGGCCTCTGAAACAGCCCTGTGGAGTGGAGGAGATGTTTATACAGTGAGCTGGCCTCCGTAATCACTGTGTTGAGTGCAATAGGCAGGCAGGGAGCCCAAGAGAAGCACAGCCGTGCTGGTTGCTGTTTATAAATGAGATTGGGGGTAGGGAAAAAGATGGGAGAAATTAATGCCATGGGCATGGAAACTGACTGCATGCTGTGATGCTGGTGAAGATGGTTTTTCTCCTGGTGCTTACATTAAAATGCACAGGAATGGCTTAATGTGCCTTCTACAGAGTGATGCAGGATCCATGTCTGTCTCACCATCTCCTTCCAGAATGCTCTCTGCTCAGCTGTGCCATGGAGCATCTGCACATCCCTCAGTGCTGTTATCTCCTCTTGCTGTTCTTGCCAAAGTGAAATTAGTAGGTCGCTCCAAAAGTAACTTCTACTTACTTCCTATGAACTCCTACTTACTTCCATGAAAACTGTAACAAAGAACATAATAATAATATCTGATAGAACACATTCTGAGATACAAAATACTATTTTTGTATTTTTGACAGGGTCACTGCCATTAGCTGTGCATTTTTGCTAGCAGTGAATAGGAGCCTGCATGCTTCACTCATAAAAATCTGGTGGAGGTGACCCACTGTCACTCTCAGTACTGCTGAAAAGCACTACCCATTTCTCCCTGTGCTCACATCCACTGTTGGGTCTCCGTAAATATTTAGCATGTGTCGATGAATGTCAATGCCATTTTTTTTCTCATGGAGGAATTCATTTCCACCCCTTTGATAAAAGGAAGAAAGGAAGGAAGGAAGGAAGGAAGGAAGGAAGGAAGGAAGGAAGGAAG
>NW_024884711.1:45070590-45088955 GCF_019232065.1 Centrocercus urophasianus
AAGGAAGGAAGGAAGGAAGGAAGGAAGGAAGGAAGGAAGGAAGGAAGGAAGGAAGGAAGGAAGGAAGGAAGGAAGGAAGGAAGAAAAAGAAAGAAAGGAAGAAAAAGAAAGAAAGAAAGAAAAAGAGAGGAAGAAAGAAAGAAAGAAAGAAAGAAAGAAAGAAAGAAAGAAAGAAAGAAAGAAAGAAAGAAAGAAAGAAAGAAAGAAAGAAAGAAAAAGAAAGAAAGAAAGCGAGAAAGAAAGTGAGAAAGAAAGAAAGAAAGAAAGAAAGTAAAAGAAAGAAAGAAAGAGAGAAAGAGAGAAAGAAGGAAAGAAGGAGATCATTGCCCTCTTGACAGACAGGATGCTGGACTAAACTGACCTTTCCTCTGACCAGGGACAGCTGTTACTTCCTTCTTTTGCAGAAACACATCCATTTAACAGTTGCTGTGGCAGCTACTGGTTTTAACTCTGAAGATTACCAGTGTCGTGCAGCATGGGATGACAAGGCAGCTATCACCCCAGTGTGTCTTAAGCCCAAAAGTACCTTTCAGACAGTATGTTCAATTAGAAATCAATGGCCATGCAGAGTTCTTAACCCCACTAAAATTTAATTCAGTTAATTTAGAGTTTGATAAAAATTCCTTGTGTAAATTGTGAGCAGGAACTGCGATTTTTTGGCAGATCTTTACACAAGTCACCCCAGCTCTTGAGGTAATGAGATTATATCTTAAAATTTATGAGGGAAAATATATTTTTAAAGTTTTTATTAATAGTATTTTATAATGTTCTATTCTTAGAAAGGAATGATGAGAAAAAATAAAAGGATATGTGTGTTGAACTTTCAGTAAATGCTTCACCTAGTAGTGAAATGGCATTTAGGAACCAACATTAGGCAATGAAGATGGACAAGGATTCCCTCTCTTCCCCTGTCTCAATGAATGCTGATTCTCTTCATATTCACACTGTAGGCTCTCTTTGTAAGGGGTTGCATTTTTACAACTTGTAAAATGCTTTTCATGTAAAACCATCACTTTTTTTTGGGGTGCCGCACATAGGCAGTAACCAAAACATTTATGTATCAGTGAATAAACTGATAGCCCCTCTGTGCTGGCCATATCTTTCTATTAAGAATGCAGCTGTGTGTGCAGTGAGCAATGTGGATGTTTCTATGGGTGTATGTCTTTGCTTTGTGTTTGCCTGGTCAAGCTCCATTGACTTCATACGCATAACATCATCACAAATCCTATCCCCAACATGATTTCCAGCTTCCATGACCAAATGCAATCTGTGTGGTCTATAAGCATAGCATAACACAATACCACGAGGGAACAATAACAATGCTGCTGATGTCAGAGTGCCGAATTGTTCTGCAGAGGATTTCTCAGGCCACATCCCTGTGATTCTCAGGTGAAAAATCAGGGTTAATTTGAGAGGACTGCTGTGTTTTGGTAAGGCGAAATGTGGGCTGCGACCCATGAAAACGCCACTTCATTAGTTCTTTCATTTTAAAAGCTCAGATCCCATTTTCATGTCTTCAGGTTTATATCGACGTACTATTGAATTTGGAAGTCCCTGGACCCATTTTAAAGGCTTTCTTTGCCACTATAAACCTACATCTGTTTTGGCTGGAAGTTCTCTGGTCTTGGCATGGATTTCTATTACCAACTTGCCACCTATATAGTCTGAATGCATAAAGCTTTGAGGTTGTTGCTGCTGGAGGGAAGATATATATATAACTATTTGTTTCCATGGAGTATCCCAGCATTTTCTTCACTCCTTTTGTTTTCCTTCTTTGCAGTCTTCCCCCAAAATTTAGCCATTCCCAGTGATTTTATGTGCCCCTAATCCCTTTTGGATTGGCTATTCTGCTGTTGCCGTGTTAACAAAACCAAAATTTCCTGAGGTTTATAATAGCAGCTATTGTAATTTTCAATTTATTTCGTGCTCCAACTGACAGCCAAGTGGTTTACCTTGCCAGCAATACATGTCAATCATAAAGAAGCAGATGAATTTACTTATGCAGAGAGCCTGAGATGGTACAAGGCCAACACTTCAGTATTTCATCTAGCCTAACCATTTCAATTGTTTTGTTTGCTCTCGTAACATTGTCAGTGAGTAGGGCTACAAGAAAGAGAGAAGTAGCTGTGGATACCCCATCCCTATAGGTGTTCAAGGCCAGGTTGGATGAGGCCCTGGGCAACATGGTCTAGTGCCTGATTTAGTGATTGGCAACCCCATCCATGGCAAGGAGGTTGGAAATAGATGATCTTTAGGGTGCCTTCCAACTCAAACCATTCTATGATTGTATGATATTTTAGTGATTTTTCTATGCTGATGCAATGAGTCTAGAGCAAACGTTTTTTACAAAGGATCAGTAGAAAATCAGAGGGAAGAATAAGAATCTGGAGGGGGGAATAAGATCTGTCTGACTTCATTCACGTCTGTAGGAGTGTTTGCATGAGTTCACAGCTTGTGGATAAGTGTGAGAAAGATGTGACCTTCACTGCTAATGCCTACCTCACCCCATATCCATCAAGAACATATTATTAATATAGCACTGATCTTCAAAACATCCAATACAGCACTTAATGCTGCTGATTGGTTACTCCGTAATTCAAATGGCCAAGAAGCAGCATAGCAAGTCTGCACATATTTATCTCCTGAATACTTCTGGCAGTTGCTCCAGGAACAAAATCCTCTTCTGCCAGCACATATCAGCATCACTTTTAGCAACAAAAATCCCCAACCATTTGAACACTTAAGTGCATGGATGTATTTATAAACATGATATAGTATCTTAATTTTTGTAGAACTGTTTGTTCTTCATGCGCTCAAGTATTTCCTGTTTTATGGGCTAATGGTTGGTTCTTTGCAGTTACATGTCAGTGATTGATTAGAAAATCTTCCATCATTTCTCTATTCTGAGACTTATTCCCTGAATAATTTCTCTGGTTTACCTATATCGTGGTTTTAAAAGATATTTAGGCTGTAAGTTCCCAAGGAAATAACTGATACATTTCTGATGAACTGGATCTTCATATTCCTATCCAAGCAAATCTGTAATGATTGATAGAATATAGGCTTTCACAGGCAAAAGTATTCTGCTTGTGCTCTGCGAGCAATTTGTATACATGTGTGGCATTAAGATGCTTGGTGATTGAACACTGCTATAATGGCATTGTGGATTAGACGATTGATCCTGCCTATCTCTTAAACTTGTTTGCAGATTTTGCAGTGGGTCATTCATGGAAAAAGGCACGTCACTGTTTTGACCACGCACTTGAATGAAATTCAAGAAGAGAGCTCTGGTTAGAATGGGAAAAGACAGTGATCCCAGTGTGGAGGTGATAGGCATCATGAGACCATCCTTCTTCAGCAGATGCATTGGGAAAAGGTGATAAGTGTGGGGAAGAGGAGCTGGTCAGGCAGAGAGGGTCCTGCAAGTGTTAAGTCTAGCCAGTTCCCGGTGCAATATTCAGTGTCTTGCCACCCCTTTTCCCTCAGGCTGCTGCCTTCCACACTCTACAGAATCCTTCCTGCAGCTTCATTATCAGCACTGGGTGATGACAGTTTGCACAGCAA
The DNA here is from genome assembly GCF_019232065.1 of Centrocercus urophasianus. Lineage (NCBI taxonomy): Eukaryota > Metazoa > Chordata > Aves > Galliformes > Phasianidae > Centrocercus > Centrocercus urophasianus. The sequence goes on from NW_024884711.1 coordinate 45,074,155, forward strand.
TGTTTTCCACCGCTGCGCTGTGCAGTTTGGGGTATATCAGAGATGCTACAAGAGCTGCTGTATTCCTGCCCTTTCTCAGAGGGTCATCAATACCATATGGGTTAGACCCAGGCAACACCACCTTCAGCTCAGTTTGGAAAACAAAACACATGTTCAGACAACATGAAAAACTCGCTTTTATGGGCTTTTTTTTGTTTTGCAGATCTTGCCAAAAATTAAGACAAGAAAAATTTGTAAGCTGTAATTTGAAATGTAATCATAATGTGATAAAATTGTGTGTATATATTTGCATTCAAAAGAATACTTATCCAGAGATAAGTGAGATATCATGACTTTTATTTAAAGAAGGATACACTAATGAAAAAAGTGCTTTTGATTACAGTTTCTCCCTGCATCTGGACTGCTCAGAAAGAGACACTGGTTGGGCACTGAAGGGTACAGTTCAGATCCACCTTATTCCACCTGATGAGAGTGGAATAAGGTAAGACTGCACCTTCCTCATCGGGGTGAAGCCTTTACAGCCCTTCTTCAATGAAGTGGGCAGATGATTATCTGAGGAAAGCAGTTTGGCTTTGTCTGATAGCACAGAGTAAGTGTTTTAGTGGGCATGGTGCTGATCCAACCTTAATGATTCAATGATTCTAAAAGTTTCTGAAAGTATAACTCAGCTGCAGTAAGGGTCATACTTCCAGGTTCCTGGCTGGAATTGCTGATCTACTATATGGAGCTGTTCAGTCACCATTGATGTTGATTTGAATCTTTTTCATGGCTACTTTTACACTTTTATTAACTAGGGGAAAAAAAAAAAAAAAAAAAAAATTATTATTTAGACTTCTGTCATTGTAAGACTCTAAAGTGATAAGCCACAAACTCTTCCCAATCCAGCTCTGGCACCATCTTTCCCTTACAGTCGTGAGGCCGTTGCCTTCTTGCTTATCTCACACAGCTGTATCTCCTGTGCCTTTGACCACTGTTGCTGGCTGCCATAGTGCATGCCCAGACGTTTATTTACTCTTTGCTCTCTCCCAAGATTGGATCTGAGGCTCCTTTTCCCCTGCTTGCTCCCACCATCCCCCGTGAAGCCCAACCATCTGCTGCGTGTGTTGACAGAGCTGCTGTCATGCGTGGCACCAGTTCTTCAGGTTGACTAGCTTTCAGCTGAAAAAAATTCTATCTCAGTGAACCAGTGCTATTCCTTGGCATCTTCACTCTGCATGCAATGCAAAGACAACCTGTGGCAATAAAGAAGTATATGAAACACAGTAACTGTCATAACCTATTCTCTTTCCTTTCTAGTGGTTGACCATTGCTTTGGAGACTTACTTTGTCCTGTATATCCTTGTTCAAAAGTGCTGAACGTTTTCACGGTTCAGTATTACAGATGCTCAGAGCTCCATTGAGCTGAGGCATGCTGGCTAGATTTATGAGGTAAAGACACGAAAATGTTTCAGCAAAGAATGGTAGATTGACTGTGGCTTCACTTCTAGCAGAAGGACAAGCATCTGAGTGGCTTTAAGCATACTAAGCCTCCTGACCTGTGCTGGCTGTCAACCCAGATAGAGCTTAGGATCATAGATTACCTCAGTAGTATATAGGACTGCTTATCCAATGATTCCAGGGGCCTGCTTAAGGCAGCATTCCTTGATCCGTCACATACACTAGCCTTTCAAGGTGTTTGAAGATGAGCCATGCTGCTCCGCTCAACTGTCTACTTGGACTTGTGCAAGGCCTTTGACACGGTCCTGCAGCACATCCTTATCTCTAAATTGGATAAATATGGATTTGAAGGCTGGACTATTCAGTGAACAAAGACTTGGTTGGAAGAGAAGGTTTGGGGGAGAGCTCTTAGTGGCCTGCCAGTTCTTGAAGGGAACCTACAAGCAGGAGGACCACATTTTTGTATAGTCTAATTGTTATAGGACAAGGAGGAATGCCTTCAGACTAAAAGAGGGGAAATTCAGGTTAGATGTTAGGAAGAAATTCCATTCTCAGAGAGGGGCACTGCCACCCAGAGAAGCTGTGGCTGCCTCAACCCTAGAGGTGCTCAAGGCCAGGTTGGATGGGGCTCTGGGCAGCCTGATTTCCTGGGGGGCAACTAGTCCAGGACTGGTGACAACGTGAAGAGATGTCAGATTTCTCTGTCCCATTCATTAGAAAATTTAAATTAGCTTAAATAAATGACCACTGGATTTAGTAGATATAATGAGTGTCTGATAATTAGTTTGATTGAATGAAGGATTTTAGAACTGCAGCTTTTTTTTTTTTTTTTTTTTTTTTTTTTTTTTTGTATGTTTGTTGTTCTTTTTGTGATCTGCATTACATTTTACAGCGGACAGTACAAAACAAAGATTAAGCATAATTTTCAATTGGATGGGCTGCCTACAGGCAGGAACTCCTTTTGCTAACCTCACTGAAATTACTTTGGGTATCTCATCCTCAGTTCCAAGTGGTTGATGTTGGAAAATCTATTGAGTTACTTGATATGGCAAAAGTAACGTTGAATAACCAAGGATTCTTGATTCGTGATAGTTAAAACATATCCACCAAGTCCCTACTCTATGGATATTTCTAAGCCATTCCTAATCGTCCATCTCTCCTCAGGGCTTATTCAGGTAGAACTTCAGTGACTGGAGGAACCAGCAGGACAAAGCCTTTGGAACTTTGTTCATCCCTGAGTCAAAAGCACTGCAACACTTGCAGAGCAATTCTATTCACAAATGTATTCCCAGTGACGCTAGCCAATTACAGAAGCCAGCAGCTGTAATCAGATAAGATCACAGCTCCTCAAGAAGATCCAGGGAGTCAGAAACTAGGAAAGATCTAAAGATCTTTGCAGCCTGGAGTGCAGACATTCAAGCAGAAGCAGCAATTACAGACAAGGGGTTTCTGGTCTGAGTTATGCTGCAGTTGGAGGTGTGACCACAGGTGCCCCTTCCAATTCTAGTGAAATCAACAACAAATCACAACTTTTAAGGAATGCTTTAAAAAAGGAAATTGAATGGAAGGCCTTTTTTTTTTTTTTTTTTTTTTTTTTTAATTTTCCTGAACCCCAAATTAGTAGTGAGAGAGCAGCAGCTGAGGAACACACATAATGTTCACTGCAAACAGAAATCGGGAAAGGCACTAATCAGCTCCTGAGAGGGTCCTGACCACTTCAGAAGGCTTCTTCAGGCATCCTCCTCTTGGAATTGGAGTGGCCGCTCTGGTTCCCATTCAGTGAATTGCTGCTTTTACACTTCAATGGATTTCTGCTTGAGGTTCTTTCAAAGCTTTTATAGCCTCTTTAGTCTGCTGCTATCATTCCTTAGAAAGTGAATGTGGGAAGATGAATAGATTTAGCATCCAATGCCCTAGTTTTGCCTTCGTTGAAATCAGTAACACAAGTCCCCAGTGATTTAAACATGCCACGGGCAGAGCTGGAGCCCTTCTGAAGGATCAAGGTTCAGTGCTTATCAGAGTGGGATCTTGAACATGATGCTAAACACAGTTCAAAAGCAAAGCAATCTAAGAGCAAATACTGATGCATCCTAAGCTAGTATCGTTAAGGCAGAACACAATTCATCTGCCTGATATGTCAGCACATTAACTGTAGCAACAGTCACAGTGCGTATGGAGGGAGTTCCTTCCTCACAGTACCAAAGGCTGCATCCCATGTTATTAAACTGAGTGCAAAAGTCAACGGAAATGCAGTGATTTTTCCTTGGTAATTCAAATGTCACTAACCCAGTTATTATTAGACCAAATATCCATTCAGGGTCATTAGTACTGGAAATGAAAGCGTGAAATTTTGGGGCCAGAAAATTCGCCTGGCAGGACACTGAGAGCACAAGAATGCAGAATATTTGGAGACGACCAGTTGCTTGTGGCTGGTGCAGGTCCAGGCACTCCTGTCTCTTGCCCCTGTATCCCTGTGCCTCTGGAGTAGGATCATAGAATCATAGAATGGCCTGGGTTGCAAAGGAGCACAGTGCTCATCCAGTTCCAACCCCCTGCTGTGTGCAGGGTCACCAACCAGCAGCCCAGGCTGCCCAGAGCCACATCCAGCCTGGCCTTGAATGCCTCCAGGGATGGGGCATCCACAACCTCTTTGGCCAACCTGTTCCAGTGCCTCACCACCCTCTGTGTGGAAAAACTTCCTCCTAATATCTAATGTAAATCTCCCTGACTTAGTTTAAAAACCATTCCCCCTTGTCCTGTCACCATCCACCCTCACAAACAGCCGTTCCTCCTCCTGTTTATATGCTCCCATCAAGCACTGGAAGGCCACAATGAGGTCTCTCCAGAGCCTTCTCTTCTCCAAGCTAAACAAGCACAGTTGCCTCAACCTTTCTTCATAGGAGAGGTGCTCCAGCCCTCTGATCATCTTAGTGGTCCTATCCTTCTAGATCTATTGATGAAATTAGTGAGATGATGTTTAATCAGGTTCATAAAGACCTCTACACCATGAGCTTGCTGTATCTGTTACACAGCTCTCTGTGCTAGGAAAAGCAAAGAGCTGTACTGTGATAGCTACTTATGCAGGGCACTTTGAAATCACATAGATGGTAGCATCAGCAATGGACACAAAGTTCTGACTTCTACTGACTCTGCTTATTTCTCTGCATCAAAATCATGAAAGTAGATTTCCTTCATAGGAAACAGGTTAATTTACCTTTAAAAAAAAAAAAAAAAGAACGAAAGAAAGAAAGAAAAAAAAAAAGGACACCTGTAGAGACATCCACAATATCTGAATTGCAATTTAAGCAAAATGTATGTTTTGTACAGTATAGCACTTCTTTAGCCTGGAGCAATTATTGTTTGTCCTCCTGCTCATTTTAGGAGTCCTCAGGTTTGTAATCATAAGCACTGAGCTCCCAGAGAATCCTCCTGATATGAGGAGCTAAATAGAAACATGACATCTTGCATAAGCATTCAGTACAAGCTCAGAACATCTTGGTTTGCCCACATGTGTAGAGGGCCTTAATTTGCTTATGCATCACCATCTCAGAAAGAGAATTATGTTCTGCTGTCATCTGGGAGCTGCTGCACTGACCTCAGACCCTATGGAAGGTCACATACAACTGTCGTCGCGCGTCTGGACTTCAGTACTCTGTTAATTCTGAAATGAGTCGAATGGCCAAAAAAGTGAAGATCAACAGACGAATTATAAATTGCCTTGTAAATTAGAATTCTCTTTTTATTTTTTGCTTTTGATTCTCGAACCTTTAGGAAACCACTTTTTCAAAGTTTCTTCATTCCTGCAAGGAAAAAAAAAAAAAAAAAGAAGTCTTGAGACTCTCTCATCATCATGTGACTCTCTGGGAGTTCTGGAAATAAAATACTAGATATGGGATCCTGTTCAAAAAAGCCACAAGAGTCATTGCAACCCCTGGACTCACACTGGTGTGTATGTTGAGATAGCAGAATATTTTCCAAAGGTAAAATACAAACCGGAGGTAAAATACAAACCAAAATAACCAAAAAATGCTTTGTTCTTTTAGGTAGCTCTGGTTCACCAAAAGGTAGCACTTCAGTTAACCTCTTTCATTTAAAAAAACACACTTGTTTCCCTTTAATGCCTATGAAAACTCCTTTCTCTTGTAACTCAAGCAGCAAGATATCATTTGCACATAGTCTTTGCATTGCAATTTACAGCAAAGACCTTGGTTGGCTGCCAGTCCAATAATCATACAGAAAAAAAAAAAAAAACCAAAACAGAAAAACCCTTTACAGAATGAAATGAAGACATTAATATTATTTTTATTAAGCTGGTAATAAGACAAAATGAAGCAGTTTAAAGCAAATGCAGGTGGAGGAGATTTTATGCCAAAGGAATAAGAACACTACTTCAACATGGCCAATCCCAGCTCCAGGCAAGGCACATGGGAGACGCAGGCAAAATTCCTTCCCTTTAGGTGTTAGTCTTGAGATATATACACACAACTGTTCATTTTCACTGCAGTCAATGGGAGTAAGGTCCAGCTGTTCCTTGAAAAGATTTGTTTTCATGAATCTTTTTACCTATAAGCTCCCTTCACGTTCTGTGCCGTTTCAGAAGAAACTCCCTGAATTTGAATGCCTTTGGCTACATGTTGATCATCAGAAAATGTTCCAAAACAGGCAGAAATAGCAGGTCTAACAAATTTCTAGGTACCTATGAGGCATCTGTGGTAGTTATCACTTAGCTTTTGAAACTGCCTGTTTCCTTATTTACAATTCACAAGGTCTTCCAAACCTATACAGCTTTCTTGGTTCTAAGTTACAGCTGCCATTTCTTTTCAGATGTCTTCAGTACACTGGGACATCTCAAAGGTTGCTAGATTAATTTTATGAGCACCTAAATCCCACGTTGGCTTTCTTATGCGGGCATGAATTAAGAGGGGAGCCCTCTTGCTTCTTGTTATGTGACTGGATTCAAATTATGTATGAATGCAACTTAATTTAGATGTCCAGAGGTTTCTGTCTCTGCATTGGATGCCTATGTCAAGAGAATAAGTGTTCAACTGACTCATTGGATGTCTCCACCAGGACCAGTCATCTGTATGTCCTCCTGTAGCTGATATGGATATACTTGTAATAGTCAGTGGAACCTACAGAATAATTCTTATCCTAACGTGGGTATCCCAAATCAATCAGATGAAACGAGTTCCACAAACTGTCCCCAGTTTTCTTAATTCACTATCAGGAGTACTGTCACTGCTCAAAGCCACTGAGGGAGTTTGATCTTGAGAGTGGAAAGTGATTTCAGAGAAATCTAAGCTTATATTACAACAGCATTGTTTAAATTTCTCTTTTGGAACAGAGCTTTTTGATCCGACATGTGGCAAGTGAAATTTTAAGCCATATTCACCTCTCCTCTGTCACGGGGAATTAATACATTATTTATGTTACTGATACTCTCTCTGTCCCCAGGATGTGGCCATCAGCTCTGATTCATTTTACAGTGTTCTTCCTCTGTTTCAGGGAGTATAAAGGGTTAGGGTGACAGAGTGATTCCCTGAGATGCCCCACAGAGCCCTTTGGTGTGCTTGCTTAGAAAACTGAATGTTCCCCTATCTGTGCATGCCCTGACAAGCTGATGCCTCCTTTTGGGTTATCTGAAGGTCATGGGAAACAAAATGTATATTTAAAACCCATCAAGTCTGCTGAAAAGCTCAGTGTAAGGAGTTAGCCAAAGGAAATTGTCACAGTCCCCTAATCTCCACTTACAATGTTGATTTGAGCTACTATTTCCACTGCTCCAGAAGTGCAATCGTCAGTGTGGTACCAGGTCGTGTTATTTATATCGCATGCCACACACTTCACGTGTCGTGGAAACAGGCTACAACATCTACTCACAAGCCTCCTTCCATTTGTTTGGGTTTTTTTTTCTTCTCTCTCTGGTTTCCCTTGACTCCTTTTAGCTCAGAACGCTTTTAAATAGCAACACCCTCAGTGCAGCACATTGCCTTGCCTTGATAAACAGTTTCAGAGGTCAGAGAAGGAGATTTAAAATTCAATGAGCATTTGTTTGCAGGGAATGCTGTAGGCCAAAGCTGGACTCATGTTTTTGTGCATAGACTGACCACAGTCTTTGGCTTGCAACAAGCATCTGCACTGTCTCATACACTTCCTAGTATGGATTTTCTAAACTGAGATGTTCTGAAGCATAAACAAGAAACAAAGACCTAGGAGATTTACTCAAGCAGACAATGGGATGTTCTCTGTAGAAATCTCTTGCTTCACATAAAATAACTTTGAGACCATTCTAGCACATGTTTTGGTCAGTTAAGTGTTGAATGCATAGTAAAAGCAGAGCAGATGGAAAGCTGTTGCAAGGACAACATCTCCAACTTGGACTAGGATAAATGAGGTTGGTTATTAGGATGAATTTCTTCTAAGGAAGAGTGGTCAGGTATTAGCAGAGCCTGCCCAGGGAGGTGGTGGATTCACCATACCCGCAAGTGTTCAAGTAAAGATGAGATGCTGCACTTGGGGACATGGTACAGTGGGGTAGGTTGATGATCTTAATGGTCCTTCTAACCTTAAAGATTGATGATTCTATGAATGTATGGACAGAGTAGTCTTTATAGGTTCCTGTACTAAAAGAAGGTGGTATGAGAGAACCAGCAAGGCTTCACCAAGGGCAGGCCCTGCCTGGACAACTTTGTCACTTTTTGTGATGGCGTGTCTGCATCAGTGTTTTTCAACACTTGAGTCAAATCCACCTGCTGCCTGCTGAAAAGCAAAAGCACAGATTCCTGTTTGCTATTCCTGACTCTGTGGGCAGCAACTGAACAATTAAAAGCTGTCTGTATTTCTGGGGAAGGGCGTAAGACAGCTTTTAAATATAAAGTTCTCAAGACTGTGCATGAAACTAATGCAGCAGTCTATACATGTGCATGAACAGAAAGGGAGAGAGTGAACAATGAAAATCAGATAAATCAGATAAATCAGATAAAAATGACATAGAAACTCTAAGGTGTTCTCAGTTAAGGAGTTTTGACTTCTGCTCTTCGTACAGACATTGCAATTAAAAAAGATGAGGAAAAAATGGGATTTTGTTTTTTTTAACATTAGTTCTCTGAGATTGTTTGAGCCATGATTTCGGCACAATAGCTTACAAAAATAACAAAAACCTAGAAAAGAAGTTTGAAAGCGTGAACTTTCTCACTACCAAAGCTTTTAGATTTGCCCATTCTTGCAATGTTTGTGCAAAAATCAACTGGAGGTTGCAGTTCAGGTAGCTGCTAGCCAGGAAATGAGCAGACCAAGTTTCTAGTCCTGATTCTGTCAGTGACCTTTTGTGACTGGAGAAGTTGTATCAGTGCCATCTTTTTAAGCATGAATGTATGTGTGTGTGTAATTTATTTCTTATGGAACTCAGCTAAAACTTTTTGCTCTCCTGATGCATTTTTTAACTTATTTTGAAAAATATCCACTCTTTTTTGGTGCCCAACATGTTTTATTAACCTCTATGTAGGGATCTTTGTCAGAAGGAATCATTATCTACTCTGTGTTAGTTTTCTGGCTTGGGACCTACCTCCTTCAAAAAGGTAAATATGCTAGAACCTTTAAACAGTAAAAAAATACATATACAGGACAGACAAAACTTCATACAGAAAATCATAAATAAGCTTTCCTCCTCTTGCCTGAGCAACACATGTCTTCATGTTCTCGCTGGGTTTTTGCTGGAGAGGCAGTGAGGTTGTGTGTATGTGTTTGTGTGTACTCCAGGAAAGCTTGGTTATGGATGACCTACTATAAACATTTTGCTGTTTATTGTTTCTGCTTTTTCTTTGCCTTTCTTCTTTTATGCTTCACTCAATTCTCCTTTCAAATAGAAGAAAATAAAAGCAAACCATAAGAATTACAATTCTGCCTGACTCTCAGTTTCATCCTCTTTTTTTTTTTTTTTTTTTTGGAAACATTGTAGTTATGGCTGAAATAGAATCAAAGCACTCTGTGTTTTTGTTGGTTTTCACACAACAATGCAAAGAAGACCACAGTGGTCTTAAGTGGAAGGATGAGGAGAGACACTACAGGGGGAGGGATGGAGCCGCATGACCCTGTCTTGAGCTATGAGGTAGCTAGTGAAGTATCAAAAACGCCAGTACAGCAACAACAAAGGGAATGAGAAAGATAGGAGGCATGCAGGAAAGCAAAGAGGGGAGTTTTCAGCTGGAACAGCTTCTGTCCTGATTCCATGGACTTGAGCCCTCGCTGGAGGCATCGTATCTGAACATCCTCCTTTCCTTCCCTATGTAGTGCTCTGTTTGCTTTGAAGTGAATCCCAAGAAATACTTGCTCAGTAGGCTGAATATCATTGGAAACATCCAGTGAGGCAACAAACAGATCCACAAAGAGAGAGGAGGAAAGAAAAAACAGAGAATATGTCCAAGTTATGTTTGGATTCTTTTGGTTTGTCATCTTTCTCTTTCTGCTTCTGTGTTTTCCTTCTTTATGCCTATTAACTGGAGCTTTTATTTCTAACTTTGTCTGATGTTACCACGCTTAATAAGCTTTCTGTCTTGTATATTTTGAAGCCACTGAATTCAAACTGAAATAATTAAATTCCTTAAATGCTTGAGTCCAGGCTACTTTTGATATAGCATGATACAGAAAATATTCTCTTCTCCTCAATTCAACAGCAAGGAGAAAGTAGGTTTCTACTGGTACATTTTAAACTCATTTTCATGTTGGTAAGAATAAAAACCCTATGCTGGCCTTGAGGGCTTCGAATATGAGCAAACCAAAAGCAAGTACCTCAAAATTTGAACTGATGTTGCATGTCATGAAATGACCAGTTTGCCTCCCTTAGGTGATTTTCATCTTGGTCTTTCTTCTTTCAAGAGGAGACCGAGGCCTTGGATATCTTAAAGCTGAGCAGTACACTTTCCTACTGTGGACCTTGAAGATGGATGGGAGAGAGAAAATTAAGCAGAGGCAGAGATGTAGAAAAAATAGGTCATGGTCCTATCAGAATACCAGAATCAGCTCTAAAGTTACCATAATCAGTTTGTAGTTAGATGTTCAGTAATAGTCACAGAGTTAGAAGAGTAAGAAATTATCTGTACAATTATTTTATTTTGCTTCTCAAAACACAGTTAAGTAAAAGCATAAGTGTCAGTGCTGTTACTGAAATAAACTTTATAAGTAAGAAAATAAGGTGAACATGGAAAAAAAAAAGTTCCTGTTTGAGAGTGGCTTTATTTGAACCTTAGCAAGGAGAATACAAAATCACAGTACTCTACGTGCAGTTTCTTGCACTAAAGCTGCACAAAGCTGAAGCATGCTCTGCAGTATCCAAGGTGATGTGGTTTTGGCTAGCACGAACCTCATCAAAGCAGTCCAGACACAAAGGAATCTGTCCATATCCATATGGGTGCCCTTACACTGATGTCCTTATGATTTTGGGATGGTCTGTCAGCTCAGGAAAATCATCATATAAGAGACCGTATGTCCAGAGCATTCTTGGCCATAGTTTCCTGTATCTTTTATGCTTGTAAGCCAAATCTAGTGCAAATACTTATGTGGCAATTCCCCAGGACAGATCAGGGAGCCAGTCTGAGTTAACACTGTTTTCTTATTTTGGGTTACTTTCAGCTTCTTCACTCATTCTACCTCACAGATACATAAATGTTTGGACTGGCGCAAGGCAGCAGGAGCTGCTGTTTGTGGGGTAAGACAGAATTGCTTCTTTCTGCAGTAAAACACCAACTTGCAGTGGGTTGCAAAGCATGCTGAGCAATCAGCTGAGCTGCCCAGCTTAGGGCCCGTCAGGTGTCTCTGTAGCCAGGGTACAATTTATTCATAAAAAGGTGGAATGTATATTTAAAACGTTTCTCCAAACATCCGGCATTAGAAAAGTATGCATGAGTCCTGCCCACAGCAATTCAGTAAACCATATTTTCCACGAATGCATTTGATTGCAAATATGAGAAACGTATGGGGAGCTGATGCTTCTATTTTCCTGGTAGGAGGAAAAAGCACCGAATGCATGTATCGAATAATCAGAGTAATTACAGCATAAATACAAAACAGCCATTTGGCAAACACAGTCGTTCAAGAGATATTTCTTATTAATATTGCTCAGGACCACTGGCTTGATGTTACGTATTAAAAGGAAACAAAAAAATAATGCAAGCACTCATGTGACCTATTGTGGTTGGCTTGCTGAAGAGAATGGCTTCACATTTGCTTTGAATTATTCAATGCAGAGCATGAAAGGTTTTTTTTGGTGGTTGTTTTTTTTTTTTTTTTCCCTTGTATTGTTATTCTATGTGTTTCATATTGTTTTATGTTTCTCTCTCAGAGTACTTAATCCTTCTTGGTATTCTCCAGTCCTATTACGGTATTAAAGTAATGGGCTGCTGAATGTACCTCTTGGTGTTCGAGTTATTGCTAGCTGACAAATGTTTCTCTCCCCATTTTTGATAAAGCACTGTGTCCTGTAGTGAAGAACAATAGATGAAATCCAGTCTTATGCCTTTCAGCTGAAGGGGGCACACCCTATCCACAGAGACTTTAAGTCCTCAGCAGCTTTCACATCTTCTCATTTGAGTTTCATCTAAGAAGAAGCTATAAAATGCAGTAAATTTTGCTGTACGCATTGAATACATATATGAAATTCCAGTATTAGCAACTAGGAAAGCTGCTTGCAGATATTTGCACAGAGGTTCCACTAGCTTCAGTTCGCTGGATTTCAGAGCCTTACTTCTTCACAAGTTTGATTCTCATTACTGAGGGGATGTTCCTATCACTCTCCAGATTTTAAAGACCGTGAAATTTTTGGAAATTTATACCACTCAGGGCAGACTGCAGTGTAAATCCCAGTTTCAGAGCATTCCTCCAACTGCTAGACCACGTGGCTTTCCTTCTTCCTTCCCAATTTGTCCTTCCCCAGCTTTCCTGTAGGCATCCTTGAGACACTGGAAGGCCTCTACAGTGTTCCCCAGGAGCTTAGGTGGAACTGAGCTCCGGATGCACATGTCTGCATGTGGATGTCTACTCATGTACTGAAAGCTCAGATCAATTTCTTGAAGAGAAGCACCCAGTGCCACTTTGGATGCCAGCTCCAAAAGGTCATGGGACTCCCACAGTACCAAGTGTCTCATGTGACAACCCTACAGAGACATGTTACAGAATGTTCAGCTGGCATAAGGCACTTAAGCAAAACCTATCTTTGGTGAGATCAGCAAAGTTGTGGACCTTAGTGTCCAGGCAATTCATATTTTATTTTATTAAGTACCTTGCTTGTTCAGGATATTTTTTTTCTCACTATGAAGAGCTCAGATAGAAGTAACTGCAGAGTGATCAAAGGTAATTTTAAGGAACTGGCATCTGAAGATAAAATATTCCACTCTTTTGAAGACAGTCTATGGAATTTTTTTCTTCTAGATTTGAAATGCGAAACGATTTTTCTGCTCAGAACTGCTGATTTCCAACCTGCTTTAGAGGCATAACAGTATGTACTTACACATAGAGGTCTGTCTGACACGGCAACTAAATTCCTTTGTTATGGATCCAGGGGTACATGCCCTACCAAGCCTTGCACAGGACTTGTTCCAAAGATTTTTCCAGCTGTAAGTCAGTGACCAATCTTTTAGACCAGATTGCTAAAAGTGGCCAGAGACTCACAGAGACATTGTCTAGCACTGAGGACACTTGACATGCCTTCAGCCTGCTATTGCATCCTGGTAGCTGGGGATACATGGTGGGATTTTGTCCAATTGCTTATAATGAAATACAAATATCCAATTTGAAAACAGATCTCCGTAATGAAATCTCCATGAGGAAAACAAAACTATGGGAGACCATGGTATAAGTTAAGAGAAATAAGCAAATTATCTTATTTCTTCTACTGCACTTAGGATTTCAGCAGGTCCTTAGGAAGTTTAAAAACTAGTGCTTCTGGGGAAGGTAATTATGAAGAATCTGGAAAAGGTGATTGGAAGAGACAACCAGAGGTCTGCTAGTCTGAACTCTCAGCTGGAGCAGGACTATGGTCAATGGTAGCCATTGCAAACTTTTAAAGAGGCATATGCCACAGGTTTTTTGGATAACCTGCTTCAGTGTTACAATATGTTGAAATCATTCCTAATGATTAGTCTGAACTTCAAAACTACAACCACTGCCCCTTTTATCATGTAGTACAATTCAGATGAAGTGTGATATGGCATTTTTTTCCTAGCCCCTCAAACAGTTATAGGAAGCTATTCACTTCTTTAGTTTACATTTCAACTAATGCAAGAGCCCAGATTCATTGGTCCTTTCATAGGATACACTCGGTGGCTGATAGTGTATTGGTAACCTCTTAATACAGTCTTCCAAATTCTCCAAATCCATCCCAAACTGTGGATAAAAAGTGGAGTGCCTGACTGGGTATGCACCTGCGAACACACTGTATTATTATGTAGTTTGTCTTATCTGCAATGGAAGTGAACTGTTGGCACTCAGATTTATTCCTAATTCATGGCAATCACCATTATCTGAGATCCTTCTTTTCCAGGGTAATATTCAGCCTGATCCTTTCCAGACTCTACCTACAATTCCATTTCATGTTTCCAAAACCAGAAATGTTCCTAACTGTATATGAAAGCAAACTGAGATAACATGTGTTTCTATCTCTTTTTCACAAAACTGGGGATATCAGACAATTTTTGGTCCTCTAGGCCCCCAAGGATTTCAGTATGGAAATCCAATACTCATGGGGAATATTTGCTGCATAAAAAGGGAAACGAGGCCAGTGTGTGTAATTCCTGCTGCGAATCCCCTGGTATCTTTTTTTGCACTGTAGTATATTGAAAAAAAATAAGTTCTCTTCCTTCCCAAATGTCTTTAATGAAGGAAGTCTTGCTTAAGTGTTTTTGAAAAATTAACTCCAGTAACGTATAAACTTGAGATCAGCCCTGAAGTGTTTCCAAGGCAGTTCGGAAAGATGGGGGTGGGAGAAGAGGACAATTAGATGGGAATTATTTTGCTCTGTGGTTAGTCACTGGGGACTGATCTGATTACGTAACCTAACTTAAACATTGACCTTTATGTTGTCGGTGTTAAAAACAAACATATTAAACATGGCCTTGAGTTCCTGTACAAGATACAGCAAATTGAGGAAGAGAGAGACAGACTGAATATTCTAAGGCCAAAGGAGAGGCTTGACTGATGGATGACACCCTGGGGAGGGCAGTGTTAAGACTTCCTGTCTTTTCTGAAGATCTCAGCATTTCTACCTGAAAGGAAAAAAATAAAAGGCAGCTTTCTCGTCTGTGTGTGGTTGATGCGTACAAATTCTTCTTTCCCCATTTCTTTCTTTTCTTTCTTTTTTTTTTTTTTTCCTTTTT
>NW_024884711.1:45089055-45095841 GCF_019232065.1 Centrocercus urophasianus
AAAAAAGAAAGAAAGAAAGAAAAGAAACCCTCAGATTTGTATCCGGCACCTTGCCAGGCTTCTGTCATCACCAGGAAAATGGTTCCCTCAGCAGACACATCTGGGCAACTTCACACCCATTCCTGATGTAAGCTGTCAAATCCCATCCCAGATAGCAACAAGAATGGTTCACCATTCCTAGAGGAAAAAAGAGCAAGATTTACTCTTACTTAATTGGCAAGTGGGTGTATTAGGAGGAAAACAGATAATTTCTCAGAAACAACATCTTCAGTGGCCCATTATTTGTAAGCACTGCTCTCTTTTCCTTATTCTCCCAACTCCTATCACATACTCCCTTTTCCTGTTTTGTTCATACCATGCTTGACATCACATAAATGTATATGTTTTAACTTTGCAGGTTTCTTGTACTCACTACATAACCAAAGGTTCTGTGTCTAGATTGACACAGATGTTTAAATATAAACTGTTTATGCATGTGTATATAAGCATGTGTTGCATATGTAAGCAGGCACTGCAGCATATTCATAGAATCATGGAATCATTTGATTTGGAATAGACCCTTAAAGGCCATCTAGTCCAATTCCCCTGCAGTGAACAGGGATACCTACAGCTCCATCAGGTGCTCAGACCCCCATCCAGTCTGACCTTGAATCTCCAGGGATGGAGCATGTGTGCGTAGCACGTGTAAAATGTGTTTTCGTGTCTATAAGGGATAAGAAACAATGAACGTGAGTGTGCACGTGCATGCACTGTTCATTTACAGATACCTCCAGCCTCTGCCCTGAAGAAGGCCCAGGAGAAGTGGCATGACACAGATGGACCCTCACAGTTTCTTTGCTCCATTTAATTGACCTCTCACAGCCCTCTCTCCTTGCTTTCTCCTCACCACGAGACATAGAACTCACAGCCCCCTGTTCCCTTGTTCTGCCTTCTAGCTCTCTGGCTCCTTGCACATATACCATGGGGGGTCACCCCATGTGCTTGGCCAGGTCCTTTCCTCTCTCCCCTCCTGCTTTTTACCCTGTGCTTGCTGTGAGCTATGTGTCCCAGCAGCAAGATGTTTGGCAAGGCTTGCTTTGAGCAGCATTGTAGGTCCTAATTGAAAATGCATATTGCTTCATAATCCCTTTTATTGGCATTTACTTTCCCCATGGAATAGCAGGATAATAATAATGTTCAGTGCATTAGTGTTACACAGCAAAACGGCTTTCCACTTACTATTAGTTTTTTTGTCCTGCTTTTAAGGAAAAGCACAGAAAACACCAACATGCTCAGAAAGTATAATGAAATGATATATTTCACCACTATAACCAACCTATCCAAAATGCTTTCTGCTTTCAAATGTCTAGCACTAAGTAGCAGATCTCTATGAAAAGTCCTATAGACAGGGACCACATCTCTAGTTGTGGCAAACTAGCAAAGTTCTGTTAAAGTTGGACTTATCATAGCTGATATATGGGTGATCAACAGGAAAAGAGATCTCCAAAAGTCTGAAGTGGAACGTGAACGTGTAAGTGCTGCACCTGTGATTGTGGCCATCATGATATCAAGCAAAGCCATACAAACACATAGCATACATCTGACTTAACAGAGATTCAGAAAAAATCTCTTGGCCAAATCATGTTGGATAGTAGGGAAAAAGATACATTATCCAAAAAAAAAAAACCTAGTAATGCACTGAAACAGGCTGTTCAGGGAGGTGGTGAAATCACTGTCCCTGCAGGTATTCCAGAACCATGGAGATGTGGCACAGGGATGTGGTCAGTGGACATGGTGGGAGTGAGTTGAGTTTGGACTTGGTGATCTTAGAGAGGTCTTTTCCAGCCTTAATAATGGTATGAACTTCGAATCAGAGAGCAGAGCCTTAAGACAATTTTTGGAAGGGTCTTTGGAGATCATGAACCCCAGTGTTTGGTACAGAACAGAGCCAGCTGAGATCAGAGCATTCAGGATTGTGCCCAATTGGTTTTTACATGAGATTAGGCATTCTCACTGGACAGTCTTTTCCTTTCATGGTCGAAGCTGAATGGCTTCATCATCTTGATCAGTATCCCCTGAGGAGCCATGTGCCCTGGATCATTCAGTACAGTGAAGATCTAACAAGCTTCCTTCCAAGTCTAGTTTTGTGAATAGGCAACAGGCTAAGAGATGAAGATAACAGCACAGGGCTATAGCTGAGAAAGGCAGATTCAAGAAGAGCTCTGCCAAACAAAATCTGGACTCCTAATGGCAACCACAATGTTATGGCTGCTGGTTCTTTCCTTAAAATACTCAGTATCTGCATAACAGCTTTGTCACACAGCACCCTTCTTTGTGAGGAAATGGTAGTTTGGCATGGTACTTAAGTCTTTAGGAACACCATCTAGCCTTTCCCAATTCCACATTCAATTGCAGATGACTTCCTCACACTTTTCTCTTGAGGAGGAAGGAAAGTGAGCTGGGGAAGCTGCTTGCCATGAAATGGTGCAGTTCTCTTGGAAGAGGTTGCCAAGGATGTAATTTACATAGATGATGTGACCAACATATATAATTATCATAGCTTACAGTAACATAAATTGTATTTAAGTATAGCATAAATGTCGTGTAGATAGATATCACAGAATCATAGAGTGGCTTGGGGTGGAAGGGACCTCAAGGGTCAACAAGTTCCAACCCCTTTGCCACAGGCAGGGTTGCCAGCCAGTAGATCAAGTACTAGATCAGATTGCCCAGGGATCCATCCAACCTGGCCTTAAACACCTCCAAGGCTAGAACATCCACAACCTCTCTGGGCAGTCTGTTCCAGCACCTCACCACTCTCTCAGTGAAAAACTTCCTCCTGATGTCTAATCTAAATCTCCCTTGTGTTGCACATGGAAAACATAGAACACATTAGAAAAAAAGTTTTGGAAATATTTTGAGAAGAGCTAGCAAGCATTCATTGGAGATGCAATTGAAATTCAGTATGAAGGTCTTTTTGATGAGGCATTTAGCAGAAGGATTTGGAGGTTTATATGTACTGAAATCCACCATCAGCTGAAGGCAGTGTGTACCAAGTTGTAAACTCCGTCTCTTCTCAGATTAGCATACTCTGTTCCCTTTTTTTCTCTCCACACCTCCTGAACATGGTCAGTGGTACTAGAAGAGCACAGTTTTTAGTGGCTTTGAGATTTTTTCTGTATCCCACAGCCATGAGACACTCCCCCTAACCGGTAGAAACAGTCCAAATCAGCAGCTTTTCTATGTGATAAATCTTCAGTTTGTCTCAGTCCTTCATCACAGTAAGAGTTAATCTTTCTGTGATGTGTGTTACCCTGCTCACAAGAACATTGATGATGGGACTGGCTCTGGTATGTGACCTGGGGCAGATCTCTGTCCCTGCCACCCCATTTCTCTCTCTTACCTATTCAAAATACAAACAATTTGGGAGCAATTATTAGTTCATAATATCAACTGGAACTGTACTTGCTTTTGTACAGCTCTTTGGGAAAATGAGGATTCTCTCCTGAGGGAATGGATTAGTGCAGGCAGGAATGGGAAAAATCTTCCAGCATATCCAAAGCAGAAGAAAAGCAGCTCCAAATCCTTCTCAAGAAGCAGCCTGTGCCCTTACTTTATTGAAGCCTATCTGGAAGCCAAGATTAACTAAACTTACCCAAAGATTCATCAGTTTTGGAGAGCAGTCTCCCCATTTCTTTATTACGAACAAGGGACAAACAGGTGTGTAGATGCCTGTTTTATCCTCTTCAATCACTAGAAAAGCACTTTGGACCAATCCAAGGGAGGAAATGAACGACTGACATTCATGGGTTGCATTTTTTTTTATTTCTTTTTTTTTACTATTCCCTTAAACCCACAGCAAGAAAAAGAGACCTTGGAGAGATCAGATCTGTGTACCGTGACTGTTCAGAACAACTTAGCTCAACCCAAGCCTGAAGGATTAATAGAGCCCTGGACAATTTGGAAGAAGATTCATGGCAAAAGATATTCATTGCTGATAGTTCCTGCTTATACCATTTTAAGAACTGCTGCCTTCCTATTTGATAAATTGAGGTAAGTCTTTGAGGAGAGTTTGAAAGTCTGTGCAATCCTGTGAGAGTCTTTGTACGGATCTTTGAATTGGACTGCAATTTTTTCCTGGACAGAGTTTTGTCATGAAGCATTAGACTGGGAATTAACATTCCTTTTTTTGATGTGTTTCAGAATATCAGCAATAAAAAGGACATATCACAGCAGCCTTTCAGGTAAGCTATATCACTATGTCCCAGGCTACCCAAGTTCCCAGAGGACCTTCTTTAATATTCCTTACCAGTCATAACTGGGACTATCATCCTTGTAAGTTATTTTTCCCATTATTACTATAGCACACATGGGATTCCATAAAACCATATTGAAATAAATAATGTGTGTAGTACTATGGAAAACAATAAAGCAGCTAAAATGTCCCCAAAGATCTAAGATCAAGTAAAAATCCAGGACATAAAAAAAAAATGAAGGATGAAGAAAAGCTTTTACCATTGAAAAAGAAGAGAAGGTTGGAATGAGAGGCAAATGAGTTCTAAAAAAGTTATTTGAAAATAGTTCCTTTAAACTTGAATATTTGGTATTAAATGGATGGACAAAGTGATGGATAGATGAACAAGTCATCTTCTAACACTTTAGGAACATGAACTGGAACTTTCAAGTGATAGAGCTTAGTAAATTTTCCATCATGCAATTGTTTTTCAGTGTGCAGTTCTCAATGAGAAGTTCCTAGCAGTGGAAAACATAGTTCAATGCAGAATTACTACAATCACAAGTCTGAGCACAAGATTGTAAATCACCACTGTGAGGCAGAAGAAAAAGTGAGTACCAATGGACAAATTACAAAAAATAATAATATTCTGATTCCTTCCTCAAAAGTAAAAGTATAATTCTCCTTCTCTCAGACTCTGAGACTTCAAAAAAGCAAACATATTTTGTATCATTAATAATCTTGCCCAGGAGTTTCAAGCCATGAGAGACCCTCTTAGTAAAATATTATTTCACCATCTCATTACTAAATTTCTGAATATCACAATACTTTTACTTTTTTAGGATACTTATTTTCTTTCATATCATTTGACACTGTAGGCTGGTGAGAAAACTTCCAAAGAAAGTGAGTGAAGTCTTTTCTATGTTTGGGAGGGTTTGTATAAATGATTTTAAAAGTTAAGGAAGTGACAGAGACAGCACATGATGTAATGGAGAAATAATTTCTGAAACTAGCAGAGAACATTTGAATTAGGACAATTTTAATTTGAGCTGGCAAATATCTGAGGTTAGAGCTGAGATCTATTGTATAAGCTGAGGTCTTTTGAGGTCTTCTGTATGGCAGTGGTTGCTGCTTTTATATGCAGTCCTCAAGATTTAGGTGTTATTACGTGTTCCCAAAATTTGCAGAAAGTCTGACAGTTAATCAGACGCCAAAGACGGTAGGAAGATTTATTATTCCTTTTTTCATAAAGATCTTTAAGGATAGAATTATTTCATACTTTTATGAAGCTATCCTATTTCTTTTTAAAGAAAGTCCATCTCAGGAAGTGTTGAGGTTTATGCACATGCGATCCCCCAGTTGACTTCTGTGTATCATAAAGAGCTCTGTTAGTGTGAGTGTCTTGGATAGGAAAAGCTTGATGTAGACATCTCAAATTTTGCTGTCTAGTCTGAGAAAATGATTCATTTACTTCACTCCATGGTTAGTGAAATAAGATATG
Source organism: Centrocercus urophasianus (assembly GCF_019232065.1). Classification (NCBI taxonomy): domain Eukaryota; kingdom Metazoa; phylum Chordata; class Aves; order Galliformes; family Phasianidae; genus Centrocercus; species Centrocercus urophasianus. Next base: position 45,094,770 of record NW_024884711.1, read on the forward strand.
CACCTCAAAATCCTGTTCTTCATAACTATCCAGTTCAGGATAGGACAATATTTTCTCTAAAAAGCACGATCCTTTTCATTGACTCTAGCCTACACAGGTTCCCAAATCTACCTGAGACAACTGGAGTCAGATGAAGTGAATCCAACCCTCTATTCAACTCATCTGTACTTGTTTATGTGTACATGTGTACATGTTCACATGTGGCTAACCTCTTTTTCATTCTAATTTAGTCACCTTAGTGAACGCATAAATTCATTTTTGGTGTCTGAAAACCTCAGGTTTTAAATCAATTATTTCTGGAAAACTCTGAAAGTGACAGATACCAAAATGTAAAGAGGTAGGAGATGGGAAGGAGCTTTCATTAAAATAAAAAAAAAAAAAAAAAAGTTTAAAGATTGATTGCATTCTCATCATCTACAGGTCAGAGCAAAACCAATGCTCCTTTACCATCCAAAATTAACAGACGTTTCTATTCCAGCACTAGGGAGATGTTACCAGACACTATAAATCAGGGACCTGGCCTGCATGGTAATGTCATGCATCCAGCTGCACAGAGTGCACATCAGTGTGGTGGCAAACGGAGCGAGGCAGCCCAGCCGACAGAGTCCATGTGCCTTGTAAATATTATTGCTACATAGCATGGAGCCTCAGCAGGCATAAGGTTTTATGTCAGACTACCTCTTTGTTTTCATCATTTGAGAGACTATTACCTCCGTGCAGGAATGTGGTTTTCTGAATGTGTGTGGGGGGCTGGTGGGCACCTCAGATGACTGTCACTGTGAAATACATTGGAAGCCAGGAGCTGATAGAATGATGAAGGTATAGTGCTGGACTATCTCTGAAGTCAGACAATAGAGGAGTTCTAACAGTGAATCATAGCACAGAATATGTGGTCTTTTTCCTACGTGATTTGCAATACCATGTGTAAATTTGACTGTGGGGTGTCCAGTAGTGGACAAAGCAAAGACACCTGACATTGATTCTGCTTCACTTGTTGGTATTCAATTGCATCTACAGGTGTTTTGGGCTTCCTCTCCTCTCCTCTCCTCTCCTCTCCTCTCCTCTCCTCTCC